>NC_067452.1:33255015-33609182 GCF_025434085.1 Hippocampus zosterae
CATTAAATATTTATCCTTGCAGAGTGTCAAGGTGACAACCATTACAAAATCCAAATGGTGTGTCTTCTCCTCACGCCGCACACAACAAAGGGATGTTTTTTTTTTTAAAGGCATTATCTACAAGTGTTCCTTTAATCAGCACATGGTAGAACTGCAGAAATCCCTCAACAGCCCAGTCCCAGAGGAATACCTTTCTGTGAAGCCTTATCAGGAAAGGGATCTCCTTCAGAAACAACACGCTGAGCGTTTGAGGATGAAAAGCCCGACTGCTGCTACAACTCCTCCCTGGCTATGATGTCCTCTCCAATGATCTCGGAACAAAGGCCCCCCATTTTGACCAGGAGTTATACTGTGTATCCTATTGGTTCCAATCCTCTTTGTTAGCTTTGTTATGCTAGCAAGATAAGCCCCTATGGTGGGTGGTGGGGTGCACCAGAGCAAGTGGCGTACTGCATGAGCGCCAAAGCCGGCAGACTGAGATGGGGGGGCGGGGTTGGTGGGGGACCGCGGGTAGTACAGATCCCGAGGACACAGATGTCCAGTCTTGTCATCACAATGACTCACACCACCTCCAAGAACCTGGTGTTTGCAAACCGGAGTGCTTACGAGTGAGTGTTAACTTGATCTTTTGACTTGCTTCCATCAAAAGCTGGAGTAAAATTAACAGACCCGTGCTATGTTTCCGTACCCTTCTCTCGGGGATGTTCTGGAAGATGTCAGAGATAGACGCTTACGATGGGAAAAATTCACGTTCAATTTGTCAGTTGTTCTTGTTGTTCAAACGAACTGAAGTGCTGAACTCGTTCCCATGCCGGTGTCGTATTTCGTACAATAATATTGCCTGAAGGAGTTGTGCCATCCGCGGATGTAGCTCAAATTCCCAAAGTTGAGCTACGGTGTGGCGACAAACAAGGTTAAAATTGGATTTACACATCCAAATTGCACCAGGACGCAGTTCATCAACTACTTAATTCAAATCTATATAATTAATAGAATTTTTAATCATCAATCAATCGATTAATCAGTTATTATCCCCATCCCCAGTAAAAGTACCACCTGGATAAGCACAGTGGAGTCTGTTGACTGCAGATAGAGAATTTGTCTTCTGAGCAACAACAGAAATGAACCGGAGCACACCATTTTCAAAATACTGTCGATGTGAAGTCAATTGCTTTTCCTCTTTGCAATAAAGGTCAACAAAAGCAGCACCGTCGCGTCTCTTGTTCCTTTCATTTGTTAAATTAATTGGCAGATTTGTCAAGCTGGTCTGTTGTGGCTCAGGCGCTTATTGTTATCCGGCCTTAGTTCACACCCCACCGTGGAATCTCACACCAGATCAAGGGTTTTACCACTTCAAACTGTAACCATGTCAAGAAGAAGTCAAGTGTAGCGCTCGGTGGAACGTTAGCCCTCAGAAAGGCATGTTGGCAAACTCGCCTGCTTCGGAAATGGTGTAGCAAATGTAGTCATCTCACTCTGTCATAGAAGTGTTACTCTTGAGTAGCTTTCGAATTTATGCAATTAGAGTCACTCAGTTGAAGCTGGAAAAACATGAAAATCAGTTTCGTGTAAAAGTGAGAACAGTCAACCCACACGTATTCGTGGTTCGGAAATCGCAAAGTCACCAATGTTTTGGGGTCCCCCCCGGCCCCCTTTATCAGCAGAAAGCCCACCTGATGACTTGCGATTTTATAAGACGTGGACAGGAAAGTGATTGTTGAGGAAGGTCTTTTTGAATTCTCTTCCTGTTCTAACATGCTACTGGAAGTAATGAGCAAGCACTGTGGGGACTGGCAACATTTGTCCTTTGCTCTCTCTGGCGTTGAAGAATTTTTTTATAATGACCTAATTCAAAAAAAATTCCCCCTCAATATTGTGATTCATTGTATGGTTTTAATCGCATGATGTATTTGAACAAACACAAGCAATAAATTAGTATCACAATTATTATTCAAAATTGTTTTGGTCTCCCTATGGCGGCGGGGGCACCCGCAGCGGCTCCTCTTGTTGTCTGTTTAAGAGGGATGAAATGTCATCTGTGACAATAAAGTACTTGATACTTGATAAATTAGCCTGATGCAAAAATAAAGCCAAACTTCAATTACAGTTGTTATCTTATACAATGAGACTTGCAGGCTTTGAAGCGTTCACTACGACACCGGCGCAAAACTCCACCAAACACGTGTGGGCTGAACATAAGTCAGTAAGCCATAAGTCGTATTACAACAATAATGCAAAGAATCTGCGACTTTATCGCTTCAATTTGTCGGGTTTTAAGAAACAATGATATGTAAACACGGGGACTGTGAACTTCTATAGAGACTATATAAATAAATGAATGAAATAAACCTGTACATGCAATTAGATATGAAAAATAAAGCCTAACCGCCAACTGAAGTGAAGCAGTCCCCACCCGTCCAAATTACCTTTGTGATTTGAAAATTGCGATTGTTGAGCCCTGTACTATACAGTATAGTACTTGCATTTTTAAGCGTGAGAGTGCAGCAACCATTAAAGATTTTAAGTGCATGAAATGCTATTAAAGCCTTGAAGGATCATAGTTTGTGGTATATTTGTGGTTTAAAATAATAGGGAATTATAACTCTCGCTCATCATAAAATACATCATTATGGGGGAGCAGAGGTGGCGTCAATTTGTGGAACTCGCATCCTGACTTGATCCAAACACGAATAGCAGGGGACCACTGCAGTCAGAGAAAATTCAATGTGTGCTGTGATGAGAGCATCCAGGCACAATGGAACAAAAAAAACCCCAACAACAACAACTAAAAAAGAGGTGCGATTTGGAGGTAAATGCATAAACATGAGCAGGGGGGGAAAAAAACAGCAAATGCCTCCGGAGAACAGATGAGTGGCAGAGTATTAGCCAGACACAGCATCATTGTCTACTGTTTAGACTGGAGAGGTCATGCTCCAATAAGCACAATCAAACCATGTGAGCATCTGTTGCCTTTAACTCTCCCCCTCTCTTTGTTTTATGGTGCACGGTCACAGTGAATGATTTACCCAAGCTCTCCCATTTTCCGCGTGTGGTTGACGTGTTTTAAACGCTTCGTCGGGGGCACATGTCTGGGCAAAGCTTCGATAAGCTTTCCTCATCCAACGGGAAACACGCACCGGTATCAGCATGCCGATTTCAAATCTTTGCAGTTCTTGTTTACATATCTGGATTGTGCAGTCATCTCTTCCTGACAATTTGCTTCTCCCCCTCCCCCCAAATGCTCTCTCTCTTTCTCACCCCCGCCTCGACTCAGCTTGACAATCAACCCAATTAGATGAGCCTGTGAATGAACACGAGTGATGCTGTAAGCACTCTTACATGCACACACACACATCAAGAAAAGTGATTAGCCCGTCTTTTTAGCATTTAAAAAAAAAAAACATCAGATGATTTGCCGGTTCAGAGAGAGATCAGCCCCTGACATGCAGCCCGGGGCAGCTCAGAGTGTCTACCTCATTATTTTTGCAGGAACAAGGCCATTGGTGATCCCTGCAAGGTGCTCTCATTATGATCGGTTCCACACACTCGGCTGTTATATGCAATAATCATTCATTATTCGTGGGTATAATATAGGCAGCAGTCCAGCTGATGATCAAGTTACATGACACTTGCAAATCATTTGTTGGCGATACAGTGTAAACTTTTTTCACCATTTCAGTTTTGGAGATTTAAAACAAAAATTTAAAACATAAACGTCACTGAATCGTATTGCGTGTATCGCGGTATGTATCGGATCATCTTTAGTGAGCGATGCAAGCTAGTTTTAAATTGGTATAAATCTGTTGGATGTTGGTGATAATTTGTTGCTTCCTTGAATGTAATTAATTTGAATAGTTTGGGCTTTGGAGAGCCTTTCCATCGTGAAGATGACAAATGCTATTGTCGCACCAAATTGAATCGTAATGCCACTGAATCAAATCGTCTCACTTGAAAATGATCCATACGTCAATATCTTACCCCAAGTATTGAGATACACATTGAATTATCTTTTATGGGCCAGATGACAACTAAGTCCCTACACCGACATGCCAAAAATGAATCTTCCCTCGATTTCACAATTTACAGAACAGCTTGGTGTCGTCATTTTACGAAGCTAGTTGGTGACTAGCACCTTTCGCAGCGTGGAAAGCCCTGTGACAAGAAGGTGGGATTTTTTTTTTCTAATCACCGTAGGTTTCCAGTCGATACATTTGAGCAGGTCAAATGTCAAAGCATGTGTCGGGATGAGAAAATCACTAGATCAAGAAGCATTCAGTGTTCGGCAGGTTGTGGTTTTCACACAATCAGTGGACAGACAACTCCCTACCCAAGCCCCTCCCACAGCATTTGAGAGCGTAGACGTGGGCTTGATTCTTCAAATATTTGAAGTCTCATTTTAGGAACTTAGTGATTTTTTTAAAAAAAAAATGTAAATCATGTCTTGTCGCTTCTCTGTAGTTTGCCAAATGTAGGAAACATCTTGACTTCACAGGGATTTGAAAATAAGCGTCAAGCTCACCCTACTCAATGTGACACCTGCCTTAAAATTGCATTACTCACTTGATATTTTACAAAGGAAAATAAAGCTTAATGTGTCATGTCACTCTGCCGAAGCGTTAGAGAGAAGTAGCTTCGCCGAAGTACATCACTCCCACACAGTGACTGAATGTAAGATTTTTTTTCAACACAAGCTGACAAGTGCAAATGACACCAGGCGAGTGACAAAAGCCATTTATGGCGGCTTCCAGAGAGGTCTTCCAGTTGTGATCGGCTGTAACGCTCCAGCGCTTCCTCGATAAATAGAAAGGAGGCTGCCGTAATGTTTTCCAATTTACGTTGCCAGGGTGACAAATGAAAAGCAAAATGACCCTCATGCCTAATCAAATGAGTGAGTGACGACAAGTCAATATTTTCTCATTGTGTGGACAAGCAATATATATCTGCGCAGCAACGGCCAGCGTGTGCCTGCGTGTGCGCTAGGGCTAAGGCAACGCTAGATTCACAGCAGTATGTGGATAATGTGCCAATAATCTGGCTCGGCGCAGCTGTTAAGACCGCCGCCAATAAAGACGGGTATCAAAAGAACCTTTACGAAGGAGAGGTTAAATTACCAGTCCAGCAGACGTGGTCTAGACTGCGCACTTCAAACAAACACTCCATCCTGGAAAGGCTTCAGGCCAGTAAAGACAAAACTGTAATTGGACATTGATCTGTTGAATTCTTGGGATGAATAACTCATTTTAAGAGCAGCCAGGAGAAGGAGAAAGTGTGGGCCTTTCTGATCTTTGTAAAAACGGAACAAATGACATCTGAAAATACAAGAGAGAGAGAGAGAGAAATTGTGTGTGTGTGCGCTATGAAAGATTACATCCATTTTTGTTTTTGTTCCAAAGAAGTTACTTGTCATTTCCAAAAGACATTACTTAAAGAAAACATCAATTAGCTTGTATTTGATTACCCCCCTGACAAAAAAAAGAAGAAAAAAATCCCACGAGCCCCTTTTCCCTGAAGACAAAATGGAGCAACATAATTGCTACCAGTCCACTTTAACAACACAAGCAAGATCAATGGCAAAATGTATCAGCAAATATTACCATTCGCCGCCTGGCAAGTAATCATTACGGAATGGCACCGATGCATTATTCATTGACTAATGTATAATTCAGAGTTAACAGCAGATTCTATGCATAAATAAAACGGTGATACATTTAAAGGCATTAAATGTTTACTCACTTAAAAGAGGATACGGATCCACAGCATGGAGACTACCTTGCTGCGGTTACTCGATTAGCATATTTTGTAACAATTGCTCAGAAATCGGGAGGTGGATACAGGAAAGTGGTGCGTGGACAGGAAAAACAGGTTTGTTGGAGAACATCCCAAAAGGGTGAGTATTTGCTTCTTTGAGGGATTGAATTTGTGAACAATTGGGAGCGCGCCAATGAAAACACACGGGAAAGTCTTCACTATAGTTGCTTGAAAGTCTGATAAAGAGACAGTCCATTAATTTTCATTCATGATTGAAGAATCAAGCTTAGGCGTTGGGGCTACAGAGTTGTTTTCAGATGGGATGTCGATAGGGAGGGACAAGGAGGCTCCATATGACGGCGTTCAGAGCAGGTAGCCCTTTGGGGATCGCCATTCCACTTTATGACCGTGCACCGGCTTGAACAAAGCCAGATGTCTCTCTCTCTCTCTGTCTCTCCCGCTCGCTCTCTCTCTCACACACACAAACACTTAACATGTGTGAAAGTGCCCTCCGATGAGCTGAGCCGCTTCAAGGATGTGCACACAAGAGGAGAGGCAAGAAGATAGGACCTGTTTTCAATTATGCCAATTTCTCACTCATTCGCAGCTCCTCCTGGGGTTTATGTTAATTAAACATATCGGCCCCTTCCACTGTGCATACAACAAATGAGATGGAATTTTTTTTTATGAACAATCAAAGCACAACGCCACTTCCTCTTCATGCTTGAGTTCTGTATTCACCCAGCAGAAAGTACTGCCTCCTCAGCGCCCTTTCATGTGAGCTACATCAAATATGTGGCAAGTATGGACTTGGCTCACTGGTGAACCACAACCTGGGATGATTTACCAGGCTGGCTCTATCATTTAGGTTAGACTCAGAATTCAACCTTGTCAAAATGATCACACAGGCCATCCTTTAAAATGCATAGTAGGACAGCAGCCATTGTCACTTTGTAGCCAGACACTGGGGAACAGCCACTAAAACTGACTCCCGATGACGCAAGTCTTTTGAATTGCTGTTGCGGGTGTATGTGTGAAATGTATACGAAGACTTGGTAAGTAACGTGACTCAAATGTACACAAGGTGTGTTGGAACTGGAGTAGAATACGAGCTGCTAGTCCGTTTTCCTAATTACTGTCATGGTAACGTCGAGTTCTAATCTGCTTCTCTCTGTGGTGTGCTACAAAGATATACGGCACCGTGAAGCGATTCTCCCCTTCACATAATGACTTCAATATATTAAAATGCGAACATCAGCACTGACTTAAGCGGTTATTGTTTTGATTATATCACATACAGAAGAAGCATGTCCCGATTGGACACTTGTCCTTGCCAATGCTATTATTAACAAATGTTTGTAGCTGCCATGTAAACAAACAACCAAAACGACAAAATACTTGAAGAGGAGGGGGGAGGGGGGATCTGTTTTGTTCAGTTCAAAACAACCACGTGTAAAACCTCTGAGTCCTTCACACAACCATGTCTGCCTGTTTGTAGGGGGATGGAAGGGATGGCAACAATGGCATGGAAGCCAAGGCTTCTCATTGATTTTCTGCCTCTCTTTATGATGAGGCGGCTTTCGCAAATCCTGCATTGTTGAGGTCAAAAGTGGGAGGGTGACAACGGGTTATGTGTGCGCGTTCACCAACACCAAACTAAGCAGCATTAACACACCCAAACAGACGGTAGTAATTAACAGACATTTATCTAATCGGTGACTTACAAATGCTTTTGGTTTTTTTTTTTGTTCCTCGGTGAGGCAAACTGGCATTTACATTCACAGACAACACGCATCACGTGCGGCTCATTTATATGTAACTGAAACAAAGCAGTCAGTCAACATATGAACAAAATGGAAAAAAATATGCAGATCCCAACGGACTTTGGTATGAGAAAAAAAAATGACAAGCACGTCATCATTGCATCATTTACAACTCTTTCCTCCAATTCTTTGTTTATTGCATCATTCAAGATGAAAAAAACAGACAATCTCTAGATGGATTTGGGTTTTTTTTTTTCCACCTACCAGCCAGCAGCTGCCATCGTCCTGTCAGAGGAAGGAAAAGGGGCCAAAGACACAGTGCGGTGCAATCCCAGCAGGGCCGTTGTGTGAGCACATTAAATAATATTTTTCCAGTGCTGTCAAACATTCATCTGCCTCTAAGCGGCTGGACAGCCGGTGCAGCTTGTTTCTATGAAACATGTCTCTCCCTCTTTTCTCCCGTCCATGCTGGGAAACAGCCTCTTTGATACAGATGTCAGATTCCTCAGAGGTGACACTCCAACATGTGCCAGTGTGTGAGCTGAATGTTTACCAGCTCTCTGCTACAATTGCTGTTTGTGCAGGGGGGGTTGGGGGGGGGGGGGGGGGCTGACTCACGCTGCGACCTCACCTCCCTTACTTTACATGAACAGGCACCGCAGACAAGAGGAACTGGACTGGGATCAAAAGGGCACGTCAGGTTCAAAGTGCTGCGAGTGTCGGTCGGCAGGATTTCGAACATAACATCAGAAAGTAACAAACGGCAGTGTGATTGTTTGATTTTGCTGCTCAATTCTCATCCCATTGCAGGCTCACCACAAACGATTAGGATGCCGCGCACATCACCTTAACACGGCTGACCACTTCCCCTTTCGGCCTGTCGGCAAGTAATGAAACTAAACGGATAGCGCTCCCTTAAGCGGAGACGGGAAGAAGCGGTTCCAAACGGTGACAAGAGGCTGCATCTGAGAATGGGGACTGCTTGGTGATATCTGAACCCAAACACACTACGAAGAAACAACAGAAAGGAGTCAAACTCCCGATGAAACGTTTCCTTTTTTCACCTACGGGGGGTGCCAAGAGCTAAATACATAAAGAAAATGAATGTTTGACTAACACTCATCAACGTATTACGTTCTATTTTTTGCAGTGACGGCATAACTGATGAGGTGGCAATGTACCATAAAAAGCTTTTCAACATGTTCAGGGGGGCTGAGTGTCGCCCAAGTGTACAGCGTTAAGAACCGCACAAGCCGAAATATAAACAGAACACCTAATTTTGACCGCAGTCAAATAAACACCATCACTGAAATTGACCTGAAAAACACGAGTATGAGTAAGTCAACAGCACAGTGGAATTAAGAGTAACGGTCGAGGAGGATTACTAAATCGGGAATGAATAAAAAGGCAACAAAGCAATCTATGGTAACATTATGACTTGTTATACAGCCGCGATGCATAAATTCTTAACACATGAGCTCATCCCCGATCGCGTCGAGAGAAGTTGCACCATGATGACGATATGGAAAGAAACTCTGATGAAACAATGTTGATGTGGCGTAGATCTTAATCGGAAACAGTCAGTGAGCCTCAGTCAAATGTTTAACCAGAACTGCACCTGGTGTTTATACAATGCCACACAGCTACATTCCTCAACGACTTTAATAACACAAACTGCCCTTTACTAGTCGGAGCGTTTTTTGAGAGCTTAAACATCCTTTTACATTCCAAAAACGTGTCGTTATCTGCAGGCGAGTCCACACCGTGTCTCCTGACTCCAGTGGATTAATCACATCTGAATCATTAAACTAGAGGTCACTTCTTTTCATTTGGTAGTTATGCAGAGGGGAAGTGAAGCAGCCATACAGGCATGTCGGGAGATTAAGCTCCTCGTAATTTGCGATGCAACATTTGAGTAATAACTGGGTGAAACATTCAAGGAGGAGGGCAGAAATTGTTTTTATAATGGCAGCGATTGGAGGCAATCACTACGCAGCTCGTGAGGGGTTTTTTTTTTTTCCTTCTTTGTGCTTTTGTGGCCACGAGCCTTGGTGTGAATGTGACTTCTGACTGGTGTCACATGAGTACTCACTATGACCAATTTTGCAATTTTGACTCGAGTGCGCTCTCACTCACGCACACACACACACACACGCTTCTCATCCTCATAGACTGGAAAACATTAGATAAGCGGCCTTTCGGACAAATAATTTGGTCTGCTTTCAAATCCTCATCTGCCTCCCTGAATACACACATCCCACCAACTAAGCACCCCCTCTGCTCTTTTCAGCAACAGGCACAGCCCCTCTTCTTTTCACCCCCACAGTGAGAGCTGCATGTGCTCGGGCCAGAGTTCATAGCCTCTGGGGTGCCGAAGGGGGAAGTCAAGTTAATCTGGTGGTTCTTCAACAGTTTTCAAATGGGGCAACATTCACAGGTACGGTCATTTCACTCTCCAAAAGGGTGGTGGTTACTTTCTCTTCTGACATTGTAATCACAATCCCAGACACTACAACGTCTGGATTAAATTTGGGGGAATCCCGCTCCACCATTTAAACAGTGGGAAGAGATCCCATCAAAGATTTTTGTTTTGTTTTGTTTTGTTTTTCCCTCCCCACTTCCAAAAGCATCTTCTGGTCAAAACAGCAGCCAAGTTTTCACAACTACCTAATCAACTTTCAACTTAGTCACAGCACACCAAGTCACACGCACTCGCTGCAAACGGAATAAACACAAACAACAACGACAGTTCACATTTTAAATGCCACCTGGCTTTTTCAAGATAGTTCCACGCATTCCACACGCGCTGGCAGCCCACCTCCGTCAAACAACCCAAATCACCCCCCCCCCCTTTTTTTTCCTCCTCTGCGTTCAACTACTCACCCGCCAGTCTGGTGATTCTTGGGGAGTCCCGTTGCAAACAAGTTCTTCAAATCCTCGCCCGGGATGACCCAACGAACTCGCTGCAGCAAATCCAGACACGCGCACAAAGCAGACTTTTCCTCTTATGCGAATAAAACCCCCCCACCCCGCTCCACTGGCCACATGCAGAAGGAGCTGAGGCGAGCGGGCACTTGTTTCAACAAAAGACGGCTTCAACTCGCTCCGAGATCCGACGGCAACGAGGCGAGCGGGAGCGACGTTCGGCGGTACCTCCCCCCCACCCCCCCAACCCGGTCCTAAGTATTCCTACTCGCTGTTTCATCGACGACGAGAAGGGGGCGGGGGGGAAACAAAAAACAAAAAGTAGCCCGTAGCTGCTGGTTGCTCGGAGGGCGACTAGAAGGCAGCGAGTTTGCCGTTTACAGGCTCCGCTTCCTTTTTTTCCACACAAACACACACGGCTACACGCACACTCATATGCACACGACCCCCCCCTCCTTTTCTAGTGCCTCACTTCACTATACGCGCGCGCACACACACACACTCCTTATCAACCCCCCCCCCCCCCATCCCCTTCCTCAGCTGTTCGACAGACGCATCCACATGGCTGACCTAGTCTTCGCTGAGACACAATCGCCCTTAAACTCGACACAAATAAGAGAGTGGAGCGGATTTAAAATAATTATCATGGGAAAAGACGGTATAAATTGTTGGGTGACTGATGCGTCGTAGCGTTAGCACGCACGCATAGCCAGGAAGTATGAACAGTGGCCGACGAGTGATGAAAACAATGATGTTTAAAAAAAATATAAGATTAAGATATCCTTTATTTGTCCCGCAATGGGGACATTTACAGTCAGAGTTCAGAAAGGAAACCTCAAGGTAGGGAGAGGGGGGAAAAACACCTTCGAACTCTTCGGAGGAGAATTTAAGTCCAGGATAAAAAAAAAAAAGATAAAATATACATTGGGGTAGTCTTCAGACAGCCAAATATTGCAACTGTTATACTGTACCACCTTTGCTTAACCTTTGTTGGATTATCATTTCATCATGGATTTTCATAAGAAAGTCCAGGAATGATATAAAGGTGCTTTTATTCCCCCAAACATAGGAAAGGACAGCACGGCTTCAAATGATTTCGGTGTCACTTTTTTGTAACAGACGTGGTGCGATTGGGAGTATTGTTGACCTTGCTGCATTCGAGGAAGGTGAGAGAAGTCAGACATTTCTGACTTTCGACTCGGACAAGGTCCACTAGAAGGCCCCTATGAACTGAGAGGTCCGATTTGCGAAGTCGAAAAAAGAAAAAAAAAAGACCCGAGTTCACTGACCAACTTCAATGTGACGTCACATGACAATGGCAACCTCACGGAGACACAGACTGTGAATGGCAAAATATTTTGTGATTCAAAGTAACTTCACGAAACACCATCTGATTTGTACGGACTGTGTGAAAATCTGCCGTTATGCATCAAATTAGTTGGTGAAATGAATGAAGTGCGTTGAAAATAGTTTTTTTTTAACATTTCTTGATAGGAGAGCCTAAATTATCCACAGGTGTGAAGGTGAGTGTGAATAATTGTTTCCATATACAGTCTGTGCCGTGTAACCGGGTCAGGGTTTATCCCTGCGCTCACCCAGGGTCAGCTGGGATAGGCTCCAGCTCACTCGAGAAGATAAGTGGAAAAATAAATGGATGAGATCCACTTTGTAATCATTTATCAACTAACGATTGAGTATGTTGTTATTATGAGACAGCAATGACATAATAATAGCACGCCCAAGTAGTAATTGTGTAGTCCACTTTTAAAAATCCCTTGCTAGTGTCTAGGGAGTAGCGAATGAGTGAACGGTTTTGAACACAGAGCTGGTCTCCCCCCCCCTCCCTCAAAAAAAAAAGTTGAAACCAAACCATGAAGCAGATTTAAAATAATTATCAAGGGCAAGATAGTGGTCAGTGGTGGTAGCTTGATGGCTCAAGAGGGCGACACTGTCTGCACTGAATATGCATGTTTGCAGAGGCAGGCCAAAGCGGGCCGCTTTGCGCGATTTGAAGTGAAGTCCTTTAAAAAATATATACTGATATTTACATCTATTCCATCTACAGTTAAAAAAAAAAACTTCAAACACGGATGACCTGGCCCATCAGTTCTTTTTAAAAATCAAATGTGGCCCTTGAGCAAAAATGCTTACCCAACCCTGATGTTGTGGGAAGAAGCACCAGCGGCGAAAAGCAAATGGATGCTGTTCAGGCTTGGAAAGCTCATTTGCATTTTGGGAAAATGAATTAATGAGTTACCCTGCCCATTTTGTTAATGGAAAGGCACATGATTAGTCCATTTACAATATCACCAGTGGTTCCATTGTCACGGCGCCTTTTCAAGCGCCTCCCGTCAAATGTATTCGCTGTGATTTTAATCGCTAAAAATGACAATTTGCTTTGTCTTCAGGAAAACAGCTCAATCCAGCCCTCCCCGAGTGGTGCTCAAGCAGCAGGGAAACAACAATGGAGGTGTAACACGTTAAGTTATGAAACAACAGTGATATTTCCATGTCATTGAGCAGGTGGTTTGACACATTTTCATTGTCTTAAACACGATATTGGATCACTGTCAGAATCCAATTAGCCAAAGCAAATAGTCAGCGCGATGGGCTCTTTTTGCACGGAAGCCAAACATGAGCAGGAGAGACGGGCAGTGGGGGATCAATAGAAATTGAGTTGAGGGTGGTGTGGTGTTCTCGTGTGTGTATATGTGCTTTGGGGTGGGGGGGTGTGGGGCGGGGGTCTTTCATTGTCCTACAAACCATGTTGGCCGTCTCCTTTTCAATAGAGGCAAGGGGGCGGGGGTGCTTTCTCCTGTATACACAACCTCTCTTGCAGCTCCCAAGGCAACAACTACTCGCCACTCTGGTGCTCAGTCATCATGCTTGGCCTCGCCATACATATTTTACGCCGAACAAGATTGGTGTTTGTACAAATGCACAAAGCATCGTTACTGCTCTGAAATGAAACCGGTGATGTTCTGTTCAACACAGATTAGGTGCTTTTGAAACTAGGAGCCGAGCCATAAACAATTTTACACCTCCTGTAGAGCACATGCCGACATTCATATATATATATAAAATTAAAAATAATATATTTTTAATTTTATATATATATATATATATATATATATATATATATATATATATATATATATATATATATATATATATATATATAAAATTAAAAATATATTATTTTCACAAGTCTTGGAACTTACTGGGCTAGCCTGGAACCCCAATGATTGTTTTTCACAGAGATGCCCCGATCGATGAGCGGTTGATTATTATAAGTGCATGATAGGTGAATCCAATCAAAAGCCTCAAAATGCAGATCAAT
The DNA here is from genome assembly GCF_025434085.1 of Hippocampus zosterae. NCBI lineage: Eukaryota > Metazoa > Chordata > Actinopteri > Syngnathiformes > Syngnathidae > Hippocampus > Hippocampus zosterae. The sequence continues at coordinate 33,268,792 of NC_067452.1, forward strand.
CACACTCTGTAACATAATTGCTCTGGTAAAGGGGTGACATTATTCCCCTATGTCTATGATAAAAATCTCTATGATAAAAATGACTTGTTATTAATTTCTATGGTAGATAACCCGAAGAAAATAAATCTCATTAATTTTTTGACGAATTGCCAATGACATTAAGGAGTGTTCATGGGTGTCACAATTGCACACGCAATTTAAGAGTTATGCTTTGTTCAAAGAAAAAAAAACGGACAAACGTTACATGACACATCCAGGTCCTGGTAACAGATGCACACATATCTGACAAGGATTAACGGCCGTATGACTTCATTAATTAAATGTATTGCAGCACGCAATGCACTGTGGGAATTGAGTGGTGAAATCATATGACACGCCTGTGCAGTGTTGCAGCGTTCCTTTCATTGGTGACACAAAAACAAAAGAGAAAAAAAAAAACGAGCATGTGCGCTCTGTATTGACAGCACAAACTCCGACTGAGGTGTCATGAAACAACTTAAAACGCCTTTCACAGCATCGGGATCTTGTCAACACATCGCTCCGTTCTACACATGAATTATTTTTATTCAACGAGAACGTTTTAACGATCGAGTGAAGCCAAAATCGTAATCATGATTACATTTTGATTATTCATCCAGCCCTACTTTCATCTACTGTAAACATCTATGCCTTCTCTACACCGCTATCCCTCTTTAGGGTAGCAGGGAGCTGGAGGCCATCCCAGCTGACTTCGGGTAAAAGGCCAACAACACCTTGGACTAGTCAACAGTCAAGCACGGGACGCATGTGAAGACAGAAAACCATTTACACTCAACCCCACGCTGCCTCTGCGTGCAAGTCAGGGGACTGAACCTCAGTCACACAATCAGTGACTGAAAATGGCTTTCCAAACAAAATCTGCATTTGCACCTTTGGGAGATTCATTTAAAAAAAAAACAACAACAACAACAAAAAACAACATCCAGTTTCTAAAAATTCTAAAGCACAGGTGTCAGAGTCAAGGCTCGGGGGTCAGATCTAGGCCCCCCAAAATTTTATGTGGGCTGCGGGAACAAATCATGTGTGTGAATTATCATGATTCTTGCTGAAATCTGTACCGAAATGTCAAATTGTCATGGGTAATAAATAACGTTGAGATTTTGCACTGGCACACCGAGGGAAGCCGTAACTCCCAAGTGGCCCGCGACTAAAAATCAGTTTGACACCCCTATTCTAAAGGATTGAATGTAGCTGTATTGTATGAAATTAGCTCTTTGTCCAAAAGGAAAATAAAGTGAGGGGCTTGTTGGGGGAGGGGTTGGGGTGGGCGCTAGATTAAATGCAACTACGGTCTTAAAAATGACAAGTCAAAATTCTTTGGAGAAAAATCCGTCCGTCATTATTCGCCTTAAATGTAATTCTCATAAAATCAAGTCATAAGAGGGGGAAGCAAGAATAAAGAATAAAGCACAATTTCACAAAAAAATGTTTTGGTTTGCAGAATTTGGGTCTCTTCCAAACAACAAACACACTCAAACTGCATGTGTTCTCTATGTTCTTCTATTAGACGGATTCAGGGCCATTCCCATAGTTGAATTAGTGCTAGCGTAGACAGGATGTTACTCAATGACCCACGATCTAATAAAATGTCTCACACGCACACACGCGCCGCGGCTACACTACACTTCCATAATCTCCCTTTTTATGCATGATTTATGACACCCTACACCTGCATTTTGGGGGATTTTTCCGGGGAATAAATTCATGTCGGAGAAGCTAACTTTTAAATAGGTGAACCACTGTGGTGACCGCTGTCGTGGAAAGAGCTGAAACCAACACTACAGAACATTGGGTGGTGCTGGCTCATCTTTAAGTGGCTCTTCAGGTTGGCCTGGCAGAAGGAAAGGAGTGGCAAATGCCTCCACGACGGCTTTGTTCAGCAAAGCTGGATCGGCTCACGGGCGCCAGTTCCCCCTCCCCTGGCGGATGAGATCCCATTATCGGGCCGACGAGAACTCCACCTCCAGGATTTCACAGCTCCTCTGTTTATCGCATAGCTCTGTCAAGTTGGGCACCATTAACCGATAATGAAAGGAGACAACCGGTGCAAGTTACAAGAGAAGCAGTCCACATTCTACAGGCCCAAGCATGTATCTGGGAAGCTGAGTGCGTCTATTCAGTTCTGTTCAGCATTCAAATAATCCATCGCAATCCCTTTTTCCTCCCATGAGCACCTCCTCCTAGAATACCGTCAATCCAAGCGGAACCAAAAATGCTTACTCATTGCAAAGAAGGAAATTAATTTCAACACTCAACATTATTACACCATGCTTGTAAGATGTGACTTTGGTTAGTCATTGGTAAAGTGGTGGTACACTCTGAGGAAATGAGTGCGGGTTGCCACTCGGTGACGGTGTGGATGCGGGTGTCAACGGTTGTTTGTCTCGATATGTTGCCCTGCGGCTGACTGGCGACTAGTTCAGGTTATAGTGAACGTTTCGCCCGAAGTCAGCTGGAATAGGCTCCAGGACCCTCTGTGACCCTGTTTCAGAGTAAGTGGTGTTGAAAATGGATGGATGGGTTTGCTACAAAATAATTGGTTCTGTGAAGTATTTCTTTGTTGGGAATGGGCGTGTTTCGATATCAGGTGTCGGTATCGGGTTGATACCCAGCGTTACTTATGCTGGTATCGGCTACCCTCGTGTGGCGATTTTACCAAAAGGATCTTAAGACATTCATGGCTGACAATGTTTTTCTTAGTAAACTGGATCCATTCAAAATCCTCTCTTTACACGAATACTTAGTAAGAATTGACCTGGATATCACATAAAACTCAAAAGTCAAGCTACATGACTCATTGTTTTGCTTTATAGGAGTCTGTCGCCACTTGCGCTCATTAAAAATACATGTAAACGCTTAACAGAAGCAGCGGTGGACACAATCAACAGACACACAAACACATGCACTGTGTTTGCTTTAGCCTGATTGCTCCACACAACAAGCCACTCAGAGGCAAAGCAAGACCTCAGAAACACAAATCAGTGAACCAGTAGCTGAAACAAGAGGGGAAGAAAACAGACATGGATGAGTGAGCCAAGCTTTGGGAGAAACCTCAGAGGCCCTGGCCTCTTAAGTACTCCTATCTTGTAACTTCATTTAATACATTCACCAGGGATGAGCCGACAAGTTGCGAAGGTAGGTGTGGGGGTGCTTGAGTAAGAGGAACCGACTTGTAAAGTGAGAGGTAGGTTTGCTTTATGGCGGAAGGAGGTGCACTTGAGGAGGACTTTAACACACGACTAAATCTTTGCAGTGGAATGACGACGCCGGAATATAATACGCGAGGGCAATTTTACCATTCGACAGAGTGGCTCGCTTAAATTACAAACTTCAACGGAGCTTTTCCAGATGGAATGTTTAAAGCAAAGACAATCTCAACCGCACATAGTCTACCATGAAAGAACAAAGCCCGTGTGACTGACTGCTGCTTCAACTTCTGACAGCAACCGCCGATAGCTCCAATCCTTTCTCTGCAACGCTTTTTTTTTTCTTCAATAAAAAGGCTCTTTTAGTCATCATGGGTCGAGAATCATACAAGAAAACGGGGTTTTATGCCACTAATTAAAACACAGATAGCCTCGGGGTAGTTGAGAAAAAGGAAAGCATTTAAAAAAAAGATTTGCAATCTTCTGAAAGCTCAAGGAAATTACAGCACTAAATACGGCAGTAGACTAAGTATGGATATGCAAGTATCTGTGAGCGGTCTTATTGAGGAGGAGACAAAAGGCTGAGCGATAATCAAGATGTCCACTGGAAGGTATCCAGAGAGACAGCTTCTAATCATGACAGAACCTTAATTTATGAGCATTAGCAGCGAAACGGCAAGTAAAGCCAAGGAATGGTATTTTCCCTCCAGGCAATCAGTGCAAGGTCTCGACTCACACAGATATCTTGTTTACAAAGCTATTCACACTTCCATTTGGCTGCCTTGCAAACACGACGGAAACTAAAGAGACTTTTGCAGGCTGCATATGTCTCATGTCTTTGCCAAGTTACTCAAGGGAGGCAAAGTCAATCATAAGAGCCATTCGGTGAACGTGATTCTGCTGTAGGTAAGTCTTATTCCATATGGCTGCAGTTCAGAAGAGGGACGACTTTTGTTTCCGCTTTTGATTTTTTAAACCCCAGTTCGAATGTACGTTTGTCAGTGGTCAACATCATCTTACATGGACATTACACGCAACTCAATATGACAGCAAAGCACAAATGAAAACTGTGTTTCGCAGTGAACTTTTTAACAATCAGTTAATTATCCCCTCCCTCCCCTGCCCATTATTAAATACAGTATTTCATTGATGGAATGGGACAATTTCTCTCGGAATATTCTACACTCCTTTTCTACAAAACTGCCACACAGAACAATGCTGCCCCTAGCAGTTTCCATAGTAGCCTATGTCACCAAGACCACATTCAGACTGCAAGCAAATGCGATTTGATATATATACAGTATATACAATGGGACCTCACTTGAACATGTAAAATCTCCACCATCGAATTACGCATTTCGACATTCAGATTTCTCACAGGCATTCTTCAAGTTCTACCACGGACCGTCCATCTGTCTGATTCGGCAAGCAACACTGGACCTCATTCATTGGAATAAAAAGGAGCTGTTCGGGCCACCATGCCTGCACACACACAGCAGTCTGTAAGGAATGGACAATGTATTTCAGGAGAGAGAGACGGAGAGAGAAAAGAGAGAGAACGAGAAAGACAAAGAAAGTGAGAAAGAGAAAGAGCAAGACAACGAAACAATACATAGGCCAGATACTTAACCCGGAGTGGATTAGTTCTGGCTGAAACTGTGTTGGGGCGTGAGCATAGCAGACCAAGCGCAAGATCAGGGAAGCGATAAAGAAGGGTACTCATGTTGAGGGTGTTTCCTGTATGGTTGTACGCTCATCTGCTGAGCCTCCATATACTGCCACCCTATGGACAAAGACTACAGCTGCAGCTTCATGTCAACGCTAAATAAAATAAAGTGTGTGTGTGCGTGTGTGTGTCAGTACATCCACCAGCTACAAAATTGTGGCCACTCATACAATATAATGAAATCCAAATACTCTCCCTTCACAAGGATAACGCTTGACTTTGACTGGCACTGCCGGAGGAAGTGTTTATTCAACACATTTATTATTCCGGTAGGAGTTCGCAATGAAGGATGTGTCTTACATACTGGCTACTAAAATATGTTAAGATTAAGGAATAGCTCCCAGTCTGACATTTAGTTTAACTCCGAGCTGAACATTATCATCTATCTACGAGATACGGCGAGATATCTTTATTGTGAAAGTCAAAGTGTAAATGAATAGCTCCCCAAGCTAGCAGTACTTTTTCCAAAATCAATTACTCCATGCCAGTTATACTCAGCTGCTTATAGCATGAGTGATACAGCTCAAAATTTTACAGATAGTGTTAAGTGGAATATGCACAGCCTTTATAGGTTCGAGGAACAGGATTTCAAATCCTTCAAGGCCTGTTTACCAGCTCATGTGCTTTTTTTTCTCCCCCTCACCATCTGTCATGACAATCAACAGACAGAAGTAATCTGGAAATCCAGCGTGCAGTCAGTGTGTCAGTACGGAGAGGGGGAAAAAAAGTGTTATTCAGAGAGATGGCACAAAGGCGACTCACTGAGACTTTGTTACCAGATTAGACAATTTTTCACAGGAGAGATCGGGTAAAAATTGTCTGAGCAGCCAGTTTGGATATTAGTGCTGAGGTCAAGAGGAGCCACTTTGCTGTGCTTTGGCCTTGACCCCTGCAGTGTTAAAAATCAACCTCTCCGCTGTGGGAGGAAAAAAAACAGCTGGGCAGCAGCTCTGCGAGCAAAGCCAAATCTATTCCCTTGGGAGTGTTTTCGAGCTACAAAACAGAGGTGAATGTGAAAGGTGGGAGCCTGCAAAGCTTGCTCATTAGCCAGAGTACAGTGAACCTTCTGCCTATTCGCAGTTCTCTATTAACCCACCCCCCTGCCCCCATGTGGAACGTATTGTCAGTTATTAACTAAAAACTCACCTAGTTGCAGCTCTCGGATATTTTTATCCTCTTTCTGTCACACACCTCAAATGTTACATTGTTATATCACCTTCAAGTAGTAATTGGTGTCAAGGCAGAATATAAACGTAGTGCATCTTGATCTTTATATGACGGGGAGGAGAAACGTTCAACCACTAAGTGGCTATTATCAAGCCCACGCGAACTAATGTTGAGGTTTTGTATGACAATTGCATTTTTTGTTGCAAAGGCATCAAACTTGCACACGTTACTTAAAAAAAAACCTAAATTATCGGTGAGACATTCATTTTTGAAGGTGATGCAAGTTTAAAATAATATCAAAGTGTTTCAGGATCATAGTTTGTGGTAGATTTATTTTAAACGATCTTCACTGCATGGCTCCGTCATGCGAACAACAAGCCGGTGCAAATACTCAGTTTCAGCTTCTCAGCAATACATCTTTCTCAATATCGCACTTTCGCAACAGCTGCAGGTGTAACAAAGCACTTTCCAGAACATGTAACATCGCAGCGACTCATTTTCCGTAGACCTCAATGAAAGCAGACTGAATCTTTGCGTTGAATCAAAATAAACCAATTGCTTGCACTGCAAAGATCAACTATTTTGCCTGTCAGAAAGACTTGGGGCTGATGTTTAGTTCCGTCTTGTTGCGCTTTTCATGCGTCTCCTTAAATACTTCCTGTCTTCTGACAGCACTTCTCCGTGTGCGTTAACTGAGATAAAACCACACACAGACAAAATAACATGTGACTCCAACTGTTGCCATTCAAGCATTCAAAATATTCCAGTTTCCTAATTCTCTGAATGGTCCATTCCACCCGCTTCAGTCGGTTAAATGAATGTGGAGAATACTACATTGCCTAATTTCTGACATGTCGCGGACAAAATCAGTCAGTGAATCTGTATTAATTTATTTGTGCAATTTTGACACTGTTAATTTAAAATAATGTATAAATGGATAGAAATTGTTTTCCCATTCATCAATTAATTGACAAACTCGCCGACAGATGAATCAATTAGTAAAATACTCGTCACTTGCAGCCCTAGATGTTGTGGAGGGAAATAGTGTTCTCAAATCGATGGATTTTAAAAATGAACAAGAGCATGTACCATAACTGTCCCAGTAAATTCTTTTGAGTTCCAAATACCTTTGAGCCCCTGGAAGTACTCGGCATGAAATAGTTGCACAGTAATTTCAAATTGGTCAATTCTTTGTTTTAAATTAAAGACTGAAAGTCTACATTTAAATCATGTCGAGATGGCTTGTTCCCCTTTCTAATCCTGCGTGGTGCTGAACTCATTCACTCCCAAAGACGTGATTAAATGTCTTTTCAAACTTGGTCCAGAATTGGCTGGTACTGAATGAGTTAAAAACAACAACAACTCTGTCATTGTCCAAATAGAAAAATAAGATGATATGATTTATAGTCCTTCCGTAGTCGCTAAATGTTTTTTAAAATTTGGAGAACAATGTGTATAGCGTCATTTGTGATAATCCTGCTTTCTACGCTGACAGCTTGGACTAAATAAATGGAGCATCGACGCATTTGCGCACACGCACGCACGCACACACGCACACACGCACACACTATAGATACCCCGCAGGTATGTTTTAACATTATGTTGTTCTGAAGTGGTGAAGCGGAAACTGCAAATTGCTTATGCGGATGAACATACTTTGCATAATGCATGAAGGACCTAACAGTTACTGCGTGCGTTAATGTGCATGTGCACGCGTGTGTGCAAGAGAGAGCGATAGAGTTGGAGAGAGATACACGGAGGAGATAGAGTAACAGTGTTGAGACACACAGTAACCTAACAAGCCGCATGCTCACAGTCAATGTAATAAGAGCAGCGGGGAATCGACAGAAAAAGCTTGGCGCTGCGTGAGCTCCTTAAATCAGCACACAGAATATAGAGGACGGATTGAGGGGAAAGACGGATGCCGTGGAACGGGAAGGAGAGGCCTCTGCTGCGTCGTGCTCATGAACACATAGGCAGCGGGACGGCGCGGATGTGCTGAGGCCAATGAAAATGCAAGAGGCTTAAATTTCACAAAATATTTACATCAATTTGTATTTGACAAAAAAAATTGTTAGACTTTTCATCGCTGAATAAATATTAAATTTTGAAATCCGAGAATAATTCAGTAGAACTCCTCTACAACGAAATCATGTTTGCCGGCAGAAATTTTTCACAACAGGGGACTTTTCACGAGAGCAAATTCAATCTCGGACGTAAACACAAACGCACACAAAAAATGTATACGTGTACTTTTAATTTTTATTCCAATAGCGCATACGTATGAGCATACACTTATTTGACACTTCATATAGCCAGCCTAGAAAGAAAAAAAAAAGGGAATGAAATGGTAACATTTACGATCAGCATTCACTTTCACTTACATCAATTACTTCCAGAATGTCTTTTACTTTGCTTCCGCCATCTTTCATCTTTATGACTTTTATCCTGTCTTCAAGTGTTAAAGCTTTTCTTTTCTTAACTCCTTGTGAAGAGCCTTGGTGTACAAACGTCCGTTTTGTAGCTGTTTTATAGCAACCAATGCAACGTTCGTGCTGTGTATGAAACAACGAGTTACATTTCTAACCACGTGTTAACATGAACAAATACTTCCTGTACTACTGCACATGTGTAAGCCAGTGTGGTGGTTGCTGTCACCATGTCAAAGCTAAGCAGTAACGGTGGTTGAGGCAGGCTCAGGGTTGGATTTGACTTTTGCGTAAGGCTTGTTTTCGTTGTAGTGAACCTCATTGCGAGGCAAGGGTGGAGAAAAGGATTTTGTATTACGCAACAAGGGGATTTTTCGTTGTAGGGGGAAGCAGAAAACAGAGAATGGCTTCAACGCATGAAGATTTTTTCACACTAGAGCGTATTTTTTCACATGTAGGTTTTGTTATAGAGGAGTTTCACTGTGCTTTGTATTCAGACACGAGTGTATTTGGTGAAACCAACCCATGCTGTACTGCTGAAAAGATCAAGCTCGAAAACAATTCTCAACTTGAAAGATCAGTCAAAATGCTCTAAAACGTTTGGCAGCATGGGGAACTCTGCTTTGAAAACGGCCGGCATCGGTTACGAGTCACTGCTCTCGTCGAGTGGCGATATTGATTTTTTTTCTCTTTAACGTCCGGGGCTTTGACCAAATAACACTGGACGGAAACCTGCAACATGGAACGGCTATGACAAAGACACCTACTGTGCGTGAGAGGGGCCGGCACAGTGTGTGTCATGCTGTGAGATCAGCGTTAATCCATTCAGACACAAAGCTTGAGCATGTACATTTCAAGCGGTAGCGAAGACCGCAACAGCAGTGGTTGGGAGAATATGGGGTAATGATGATGATCACAGGAAGCAACATGGCTGACAGCACCAGAGACAGGTAGAGAAAGCTATCAAAAAGTTCCAACGGGCAAGAATAGAAACATTTCTTCGGGGCAGGGGCAGCGTTAGTCAGCGCACTATCGTGTCATGAGGCATTGTTGACTAACCTTGACTGCATTCACCTCCAAGCTCTCTGGCTCTCAACAAGTATTGACAAACTGACAGTCTGCAAGAGAAACACAGACGGAAAACAGACACACAGAGGACAAGTGGGAGGGACGTTTTTACATGAATGATGCGAAAAATGGCACAAAATGAGGTGACAGCAGCTCGTCGCGGATGCACGGGTGAGGTCGGCGGCCATATTTGGTCGCACGCTGCGTGGTGAACATGGATGTGCAAACAATAAATAGCAATCTTGGTTCATATTGCCCATCGGGAAAATGTATTCGGAACCAGTGGTCATTTCCCACGACTCAATAAACGCAGATCTCGGCACTCACCCGCAACACACCAAATGAAAGCACACACGCACACACATACATGCAGACCCCTCACCCTTGTTCCTCCCACCATTTTCCCCTGAGCCCTCTCTTCTGCGCCTCACTCGACAAGAGCTTGGAAATAAAAACATCACAGCACTGCCTGCCTCGCAGCACCTGTTCAATAACGTTGACATTTCACATTCGGCGTCCGCAAGCTGAGACGTTCTCTGAATTTCAACCAAAGACACACAGCAATCTCTTACATTTCAATGTTAAGCGGTGCAATTTAAGCAGTTCCCACGGCACGGACAAAACGCGTGTGCGCGCATGTGTGTGTGTGTGTGTGTAGAAGGGCGCGTGGCAATTGTCTTGATTAACTCTCATTGAAATGCCAATCAAATCCTTGGTAATATTTTAGTAATCTTCAGGGAACCAACGGATTTCATCCAATATATGAGTATCAACCACAATATTTATACAGTAACTTTTGCACCCGTAACTCATGAATATTAGCAGGTTCACGCCTTGGCTTTTTAGCTTTCGTCTTTTTCTATGTAAGGAGGGTATGCAGCTGGGTTCCTCTTATCCAATTATTTATTGACTGCAAAGCTTGAAGAAAACAAGGCGGAAATCCCTGGATACTTGCGAGTGCAAAATGCTGCCGTTTGATATTATTCATGCTCTGCTTCTGATGCAACACGTCTCCTGATATATACTCGCAAAGAATGGTCCTCTTACTTTTAAATTTGCAAATATGCCTGGGAATAAAAACGATCGCGCTTTTCTCTCTTCGTCTTCATCTCCGCATTGTGCTGGAGCACATGCCAAGTGTGAATTGTGCTGTTGTACGGCATTGCCAAAGAGAAAAGAAACACAATTACAAGTACAGTACACACAATCATGACAAGCATTCACAATTGACGGCGCTGACTTGGGGTGGCTATGCTCGATCGAGTCAAGCAATTTCTGAGTTTTACAATTGCAAATGTGTGGAAACTAGACATATATATGCTTAAAGAAAAAAAAATCATGTAATTCAATTTTTATCCCATCATAAGAGACTCTCTAAATGGTTTCAAGTTCTATTTCTGTGCCAGTGGTGGAGGAGTTGGACGAGCGTAGGTGTTGTTCAAGGTCGCATAGATGACATCATCTTTAGACAACAAACTACCGTAGTTAAAAATGAATCATGAGCGCCTCTGCTGGTGCACTCCGTTTCACATCACCCTTACCCGGAAAAAAAAAATGCCTTCATGAGATGTGAATTTGAAAAAATAAATGCACCATAAGCGCACATGGACATGTGTACGGCCAAGACTCATACAAAGTTCTCAATGATGCATTGCCTTGACACAGATTACTATTTACAATTGCCTTTGGCAGCATTTTGTGGCAAACAAAGCATTTGAGAAAGACCAGAAAAAGCGCAAAAGATTTTTCAGCAATTCCAAAGGGAAAAAAAAACATGAATTGGTAAATTTATAAATTGTGAAATGTGAATAAACAGTGGGGATTACTGTACATACAGGTGCGAAAGAGAACCGAAAATTGAATCCCGCGCACCCTTGTGTTCAAAGCATTTCATTTATCCATTTTCTGATTCGCTTTTTCCTATCCTAGCTGTTTTCGAGCAGTAGGCGGGGAACACCCTGAACCAGTTGCCAGCAAATCGCAGGCACGCACAGAGACGAACAACCATCCACGCTCACACCTACGGAGTGTCTCATTAACCTGCCAAGCACGTTTTGGGAATGTGGGAGGAAACCGGAGTACCCAGAGAAAACCCGCACAGGCATGCAAACTCCACACGGGGAGGCCGGCGCTGGAATCGAACCTATGACTTCTGCACTGTGAGGTCGACGGCTAACCACACGACCACCAGGGGCCGCCCGCATTTCTTTCATTTCACCAAATAACTTTATGCAGATAGATATTGGCGTACATTACAGAGTCCGTATAAATCACATTTTGTTATTCCGGATCACTAAAGGAATATAATAATAAATCAAGCAAAATATAGATTTTGAATCTTATAAATGATGTTTTACCACTCAGTCTATATTTCCGTGGGTCGCCATTGTTGAGTGACGTCACACTTAAGTGGAAGAAGCCCGACTTACCACTATCCTTAACTGCAGCATTATTTTATCCTATTTAACAAAAATCACACGAAAAGACATGGCATAGTAACAAAAAAAATTAAATACTTCCAACAAGCACATAAATTGGGTTGGTCGCTTTCATGACTGACCATATTTTTTGTGTCCATTTAGGTGAGCGAGAAGCTAGTTTGCTACTTAGCAATTTACCCATTCATCTATTTTATGTGTGCGCCGAGTGACTGAATTAGCTACTTAGTGAATGAAGTGACTGTTGTTCACTCTGTGGGTGGGGTCATGAGATGTCAGAATTTAAATGAAGTGCTTACAAGGCCACTTTTTCACTTTCCAGAAATTGATGTTCACATCTAACATTGTTGTAATTTGTATGCTTTGCGCTGCCAATTAACGTTTGGAAAATATTAGAAGCCAAGATCTTTTTTTTTTCCAGACTTTTACTTTAAATGCATCACAACATTGTAATACTTAATATTCCTGCTGCAATGATGACTACCTGAAAAGGAAAAATTAAACTTGCCTCCTGGTGCCAAGGTTTAATGGTCACCAGGTGCAACCTAAGTCGCATGGCTGAGCAGAGACAGCTGTTTGATGCCATTAAAACCATCAGCACCGTGCCGTAACTACAGATTAAATGGCAGTAAATCTGAGGATTAGAACCGTATATGAATAACCCACATTGATTTTGCAACACTGGGATTTCCACCATGACAGATATCGCGGCCATCCAACATTACGGGGAAGATAAGTTCATTGATCCCACAGCAGTGAAATTCACTGCTTCCATCAACCAACAAAACATATTAAATTATGAGAAGAATTACCAACATAAACCAGATGAAAAGAAAATGTTATTTACAAACAGCATCAGGGTTAAACATCAGCAACAAAGTGTAACCTGTAATGTTATACGGAGATTTTGGTTTGGGAGCGTTTATTGGCACTAAAATCCTAAAATGGCTCTCCCTTCTTTAATCTGCTCCTCTCTAGTCTAGAGGCAAGTCAAGCAGCACCATTCTTACAACAAACGGCTCATTTCACAAGTCGTAAAAGAGTCACTGCCAAAAATGTCAACGGCCCTCGAAATGGGCATCCTGATATTCTACGGACAGACGCAAGAATTTAACTTTTGGGCACTGTGGTTTGATGACGATTACGATGTGAGCACGTTGGGGGTGAAAGACAACGTGATGCAACTGATAAACTGTGGCCATTTCTCTCTTAGATTTCAGATGGGCTCAGTCTATGAATTTCAAAGCTAGCGCACAAACACACACATGCTGTGATTCGCTCTGCTGCTGGGAGACCTTTTTGACACAACAATCCCAAAATCCCAGACTGAAATCCTCCCTCCCGCTTGACCAACACAGCCCTTAGGAAGGAAGCCGCCTCACATCACGAGACCAGCATGACTTCACACACGCTAAAAACGTGCTTGTGGCTGTCTTCTAGGGCTGCCTCAAATGAATATTCACCGATAGTAGTCACGATTAGTTGACTCATCGGATCATGTGGAAATCACGGCGTATCGCACCAGCCAGCTCCCGCTCTTATGTAACCACCATTAGCTTATAGGTTTTGTTAAGATAAGTGTAAATTTTAAAAAATGAAGACAGTTAAGATGACAGTACAGTCAACTGTTATCAAACTTTGCAGCTTGTTTCGGCATCTCTGACATGTTTTGGTGCGCGTTCACTTAAAGGCGATGCTATGGCCTAAAAATTTTTAGCTGTAAATTTTGGAGCCATTTTAGCAATGCCACATTCTTGCTGCGTCTGAAACTAATAATAACAAATATTTCCTGGACGACTGCGCATGTGTACAGTGATTCCTCGGTATTTCGCGGTTCGTTTATCGCGGATTCGGTGCATCGCATACATGGAGTACATTACTGTATATGTTGCTCTATGTGACTCGCTGATGTTTTGCAGCGTCTCCCGGACTGTTTGCGGACTTTTTTCGGACTTAATTTAAAACTGTATTTAAGTTAATTGGTCGCTACTTCGCGAATTTTCGTTTATCGCGGGTGTTTTTGGTCCCCATTAACCGCAATAAACGAGGGATTTCTGTAAACCAGTGTGGTGGTTGCTGTTGTCATTTCCGCATGAAGCAGTAGGTGTCGCTGATGGATTAGTCTTTGTTGTAGTGAATTTTGTCATGAGGCAAGAGCAGAAAAAAAAGATTTTGTATAATGCAACAGAGGTTATTTTCTTGTATGGGGGGCAGGAAAGTGGGAATGGTGTTAATGCATTAAGATTTTTTCACACTGGGGGTATTTCGCCCATGTAGGTTTCATTGTAGAGAAGTTTCACTATGTGTGTGTATATATATATATATATATATATATTTCTTTATTTATAAAACTTTGGCCAGTGCTAACATTTCTTCCCTACTTTCTGACATTATTGACCAAACAGATTAAGTGAATCATCAGTACGTTCATGCCCTTCCGGCTCAGTGAATTAGAAATTGTGTCCTGTTTTTGATCACAGGACTGATATGAAAAGAAAAAAAACATTTTTAAATCTGATTATCAATTAATAGAAACATAATCAATGGTCAGAATAATTGTTACTGCGGGGTATATTTTTAGTTAGAACTAATAACAATAACACAATTAAAACCATTCTTAGGGGGGGGGGTCAATTAATTTTTTTTTTTTAATTGATGGTATTTGCTGCAAGCATTCCCTGACTAAGTCACAACAACGCCCAACAAACCATGGTGTACATGCATCACAAAAGTCCAGTCCAGTCAGACTCACCCAATAAGTCAATAATGCCATGTAAACAGATCGACTGTCTGGTCCTACAATGTGCCAAAATCAATGACAAGAAAACACCAGTGTCTATTACTGTATTGAACTATTTTAAATAAAGTCATTGTTGAAGAATAGACTGTGAATGCATCCCACCCACACACCATCAGAGAGAAGTGAAGATAACTCCATACACGCCTCTCTATTCACTCCAGAATACAAAACACGCTGTCCAACAAACCCAAGATCCAAATTACAATAACACCCGTTTTAACGTCTTCTCGCACCACGCAGACATGCTGCCATCGAATCATTCTTGTGTTTGTCCAACCACATTAATGTGCAGCGAGTGTTTCCACTTGCACACGGTCCTGCGCCAGTGCGCTTCTGTTAAATATGCATGCTTGAAGAACTGAAGACAAAACACTGCGGCGCAGACGGGCGGAGGAATATCCATATCGTAATACCATCACAGCACATTAGCTTCAGCCGCATGCGGTGAGATTTGATTTGGAATAATGCGCTCTGATTTATGCCGTCTGGGAAAATCACGTTTGACATTTTTATGTGTTGGGAGGAATCCGTAAAGAGAGTTTAATGAGGTTATTAAAATAAGTGAGCATACAAAGCCACGGCCAATGAAACAATAAGACGTAAAATCAATAAACGCATCATCAGTGGCATATTTTTTTTATTGAAAATGAGCAATTTCATTTATTGGTGTGGAATGCAGATGCATATGCACACTGAGTAAGTTGTACAAAGCACCCCTAATAAGGTCCTGCCATATCTTATTAGTAACCTATTGTGTCCCTGGGCTGCAGTGTGCTTAGAATGTCGAGCATTCATTCATACTTGTTCAATCAACTTGTAACAACCAAAACATCATGTTGAAACAGCACACACATTGGCAACATGGATTTGCAGACGTCGAGCTGAATACTGTCTTCTATGGATGTTAATTAACCTCTTGTACTTTTTAAACAGAAACCACAAACAAAAATAGAAATCCATAGCAGAGCTGGAGGTGTGGAGGGGGTGGGGGGTGGGGGCAAAGCTGTCGTAATGGATTGCGTTATATTGAACAGATATTAACTCCTCTGGCTTCAATCATTAGCGCCCCCCGCCCCCGCCCCATCTATTTCTGTCATTTGAGAGCAGACTGATTCTGTTAGAAGGTAGCTGATTGTGATGATGAGCACAATGCTACTGATGAGAAGAAGATGGGCCATCTTCAGAGTGGGATGGGGTAGGGGGCGGATAATATGATGTCAAGAACAGCCAACGGTGACGTAAGGTTGCGTTAATTCCAAATAAATAATCTGTGAACTAATTCGTCGTCCATTGTCTAACAGTAGCCCTTGAGCAATGTCATACAAACATATGAATCAAATTTTAATGAGGCTCTTCTCTCCGCTGGGCTAATCCTGGTGTTTGGTCTACCACCATCCTTACTTATGGCGACAAGGATGAATGGTATTGATATTTCTATTCAAAGCCCCCCTCTGTCAGATTAAGACCACTGTTGTTGCCTTGTTCATACATGCACAGTGTTTGACCTCGGCATTTAACCCTTCGGATACACAGACCACATATAGAGATCAACAAACTAGTCATACAATACGGGCCCTCACAACCGCTGCAGCTCTAGCAAAGCCATTAGAACTGGTCACAAACCCCGACATGAAATATGAATAGAAATGGTGTTACAAAACAATAAATGACAAAAGTTATGAAGACAACTGATTCAACAAAAAGGCACACAAACCTCATGGGCTCAAATCCAGAAGGGGGTAAATATCCTGAGACGTCTTGCTTGTCTCCTTCTTCCTTCGTTTAATTGGAAGTTAACTATACTTTTGGTATTTCCTTCGTTTCAAGATGGCTGTGCAGAGCTTACCAAGTAGTTGTCTGCTTGAGTGTGTGTTGGCGAATCTACTGTACATGTCAACTAGGGCAGAACCCTTTTTGGTGTTACAATTGGTTCTTGCTAATAATCACCACTAGATGGCATAGGAACGCACTAACAGGGAAACAACTCAATGGGGAATATAAAGAGACTGTAACACCATAAAAAAGGTGTATCGGATTACAGGGCGCACTCTCGTTTTTGGGGAAAATTGAACGATTTTAGGTGCGTCTTATAGTGCGGAAAATACGGTGTGTGTCCCCGGCCAATGTGTGGTGCCATTCACAGCGTTCTAGCAGCTCATCACTGGCTCGCGTCATCAATGCACAAACCGCCAATGAGCACAATTTGGCTGGCTCGGTCCAGGGCGAACTTGGTATACAGTTACAAGTGGGGTCATGGAGCAAATAAACTCATAAATCAAGGTACCGCAAATGCTTCTATGGGAAAAAGAAGCTTGGAAGTTCCAAATGGGAAAAGCGGAGAACACAACTAAGAATGCTGCTGTAGCTTCACGCGTCCGACTATTGAGAAGTAGTGGCCCTCGGCGGCTATCCAAATCCTTGAGGCAGCATGATGCCACTTATCTCTGTATACAAAGACACATTTGGCTAAGTTGTACCTATTGGACTGGAATTGCGTGGCATGGAGCCAACCTGAGTGGCCGAGAAATGAACCTTGTTATGCGTCCTGACACTGGGGCCACGCACCCGGGCAAATAAAAACATGACTCTCACTTACTGCCCGCCTGCGACCACAGGCCCATACATCAGCATTAGAAAAGGGTCTCGGCAGCCTCAAGGTCAGCTCAATTTCCTCCCACTGTTATGAAGTATCAGAATCACAGCAAGAGAGGCCAGTCGCACATGGGTAAGGAAATGATTTCGAGAGGAGAGGGAGCAATAGGCGGAGAGGTGATTTGTAATACAAAAAGAGGAACCGTGACGAATCGCTCGGTGAGAATCATGCTGCCTCTTTTATACGATAAGAATGTGCTGGTGTGGGCATTAGTGAGAAAAATGTTTCAAGCCTACTTTGCGCATTCTACTCATTGAAATTTTGTTGATGTTGTAAATGAGACAAAAGCCTTGTTAATTGCTCAAGTGTAGCCAGTTTAACTATAAAGCAATCAAACCTTCGACATAATTCTTTGAACGAATGTGTTAAAGTTCACTGTAATCACATTTCAAGCAACCAAATGTTTGTTTTTTTTCTTCCCCTCTGACGAGACCTGGGTCTATTTAGCACATGCCCAAGCAATTTGAGAAATTACACAAAAGAATAAAGGCGGACCATGTGTGTGTGTGTGTGTGTGTGTGTGTGTGTGTGTGTGTGTGTGTGTGTGTCCGTGTATGTGTGTGGGGGTGTGTGTGTGCGTGTGTGCGCACGCTTTGGTGTCACTATGTGTGTTTGCCGACTGTCATCCTTGGCTGCCTCAATGGCAGAGGTTTGACATCTTCAGCTGAGAGCCAGGGGAAATAACAGCAAATTCACTTAATGGCACCTCATCTATTGCTCATACGCAGTAGGGGTGGGTGCGGGGCTATTGGGGGTCCTTGAGGTGCGACAAAATGGCTGTGTGCTCGCTGGGCTGCTATCAGTGAGGGTGTGGGTGAGCGGGTTAACACGGTGCACTTTGAGATCCACCGCTGGCCTTGATGGGAGCACCAGCTGTAATTTCAAGTCATCTCTGACCCAATCTATGGAGGAGAAAAAAGGCAGTCCCCACAACTGGCTCTTATAATTGTTTTTTTTTAAATACTGTGATGACAACACAATCACGTTTGATGTCTGTGTGTGGTCGCACTTGGAGGATGTGCACGATGACATGAATACTTGGCCGACTATGTGCGCGTTTGCCCAGTTACAAATGTTTTGCAGAGTGCCTGTGGGAGTGTTGCCAATCCAGACATATACTGGAATAATGGCCTCACTCCATCTCAGTTTGAGGTACTGCAGATGAACCCGGGGGAGTGCACAGCAGCTGAGAGGGACTCAAGGCTGCCTGAAAGATGGAGAAAATATCAGTGGGTCATAGCAGGTATGATTATCGGCGAAGCCTTTGAGAAGAGGTGAGGGATAACATTCAAGAGGAGATTATTGTGATATTTTGCCAAAGAACATTATGACCGTCATAATGTCTAAGAAAGGAAAATATTAATATTGCCATACTGGCCCGAATATAAGACGGCCCTGATTATAAGACGACCCCCTCTTTTTCAAGATTCAAGTTTGAAAAAATACTTTTTACACCAAATTAATTTTTAAACATAAAAAATTACAGTAGATCTGAAACCAATGATAATAACAATATATTTAAGAGAAAGAGCATGTTATTTTGCCTCATTCAAATCTAAAGTGCAATCACATTCGTGAATGAATGGCTTCTGGTTTTTGAAATGTAAATTACATGATAACTTCTCCTCAGCTGCCGATTAACTTGGCCGATCTTCGACCCACTTTTCTCCAGATTGTCACGACATTTCTCCATTTTCTGTGATCTCTTTTATTATTTTCTTCTCTTTTGCTTCTTACCCCTATTTTTATTTTTCTTCTTCGTGCTACCGCTATTTTGATTTTTATTCTTTGTGACAGGGTTTCACTTTGGCCTGTCAAGTCAAGTTCAGCATTCGCTTCAATGGTATCTGGCGCCATCTAGCGTCATGAATGTGTATAATGTCTAGACCCCGAATATAAGACGACCCCCACTTTATTCCTCTTATTTCAATGCAAAAAACACCATCTTATATTCGGGCCAAAACGGTAAGCATGAAAATTATTAGCGACGTTTTTTGAAGATTGAATATGGTATTTATTTTTTGTTGTTTTACATAGAATGCCAAGTTGACCATTCTGCATGACTCTGACCTCCCAACAAAAGGTGATGAAAAGTGGAACAGTAAAGGAAAGTCGGATAATTTGGGCCTCTTTACAATGGAAAAAGTCCATAAATTTGTTTTGAATGCAATCAAAGCAGTAAAAGAGAAAGAACTCAAAACACATCTTTTCTCAAACAAAGCTCGTCGTCGTCTTCTACTATACAACCACATGCCAGGATGAAAAAACAGCTGGTTCTCCTCAAGTGTGGTTCACCGCTTTGAATTCATTGGTGTGTTACAGAAAAGCCAGCTTCATAAAAAGCAGGGGGGAAAAATACCTCAAAAGCAGTTTACTCCTGTCAGCACATTAAACTCCCAGATTTGTGAGCGGCTCTATTGTTCAGCTCATTTGGTATGCCAAGAACATGTCTCACATCCAAGTCAAAGAAAAGTGCAGTGCTCACACAACAGATTTGTTAGAAAACCTTGAGTTCCAGTTCAGAATTCTACGGGACTATACAACACAAATAAACCGTTAGATGCCGGCCACTGAGACCGAGATTTCTCAATCAGCACACCACAAAAATGATATTTTCCTAACAAATGAATTCAGTGGTACACCAAACGGCAGTTTAAGTTGGCGCACACGGATCTGACCTCGGCTGAATTCCATCAATTGTTCCTTGTATTCGTTTGTACGACTCATTTCTCTTGAGCGCTGTCCAACTGTACTGCTACCACAGTACCAAAACGGCTGCAGAAAGACAACAACGCATTGCTATCGACCTAATTAGCATTTTAAATACAAGTACACCTGAGTGGAATAATAAATGCCGCCAGGGAATTTGTCAAGATTTTTGTAGCAGTCCAACAGCGGCTTCATAAAACAGGTGAAGCTGCAAAAGCAACACAACAAAGCCGCAGTGCTACTGTGGAACGCGCAGAGCGGAACGCTGCAAAACAAACACTGCATATGAATGCGTTCTGGTATAAATTACACGTTGTGGCGCTATGAATGAAATTATTTGGGGGGAAAAAAAAAGAAAAACACCCCCGCTAACAGCTGACAAAAAACGCAGAAACCCGAATGAGGTGAATGTTGAAATTGTTTTAATCCCTCTCCACCCTGAAGTTGTGTTTTGAAAAGCGGCCAGGGCGGCGGGTTGTTGTCAAGGAGTATTTAAGCTATGATGAACTAGTCTAAAATGGAAAACAAAACACGCCGAGGTCGAATGAATATAAAAAAAGACAGTGACGG
Source organism: Hippocampus zosterae (assembly GCF_025434085.1). Classification (NCBI taxonomy): domain Eukaryota; kingdom Metazoa; phylum Chordata; class Actinopteri; order Syngnathiformes; family Syngnathidae; genus Hippocampus; species Hippocampus zosterae. Next base: position 33,289,537 of record NC_067452.1, read on the forward strand.
CACATTAAATAAATCCATGTATGAGTGAAGCCTTTTGAATAAAAAGCAGCGGTGTGCATTGGGAGACCAGACGGTAATGGCTGGGTAATAACTATCAGTGAGTGAAGCTCTCTTTTGCTCGCCCGTCTCACCACCAGCTCGTCCGACCCGTCTCCGTCTCCTTCTCTTTCTCTGCACCTGACATTGCAAATGTCCTGTCACTAACCTGAACCTAACCTGTCACTAACCTGTCATGCTCTCAAGTCTTGCCGTTGGGGACTAAAGAGGTGGACTGAACACTCACTCAAAATATACAAGTTGTTTTAATAGATTTTTTTTTTATAATTCCATCTTCTGATCGAATCAATGTTTGAGGATAGTTTTTTTTGTTGTTGTTTTGTTTTTCCAAACCTGATCGCTAATCGACTTCAAAAACCCAAATCGTGTAAAGTGTAATGTCCACGTAAATTTTGGTGCCAATTGATCGCCGTTTTTGAAGAAAATGTACAATGATTCTGAATGGACAAATTGTATCCAGCTCCCACCAATGCATGGGAAAGGGGGGAGGGGTTATATTGCGAAGCAGAAAGAGGAATTTCAAAGAGTATTGGTAGTCAGATATTTATGGGTTTCTACAAAAACAGATTGATAAAAAAATTAATGGAAGCTAATATAATTTTACTGATCCAAAAAAATACATAAAGGGGAGTTTTTGAGTGTAATGGGGCCATCTTCTCTACTATAAGCAAGAAAACGTGGGGAAAAAAATTCTCTCGTCATGTGTGAGATTGGCCACAATTTCAAAACAGTTAAAATGGTAAAAATCAGTATGCGTGTACCCTGCTTTACAGTATTCAAAGACACACAGACACGCACACACACACACACACACACGCATACAGACACACAACCCTGACAATATTCTGATGTCACCCAATTACAAGCCTGCCCTTGACTCCACATCTCTAACCTCCCTCCACAGCATATGTCAAAACCCTCAGCACAGATTTTCTTTGCTCCCCGCGCTCTCACTTTTGCGCGCAATTCTTTTTTCTCTCTCTTCAGCCTCTGAAATATTTAGCAGGCCCATCTGAATACACCTTCAGGCACTGAGTCAGGGCTGTCTATCTCTCCATGTAGAACGCGATGACAGAGAAAGCACATGCGAGCCAGAGTGAAGGTTGCTGTAATAGCTCATCAACATTATTAAATCATCCCCACAAGTCCCCTCCCCCTCCGCCAGTAGTCCCCGAGTTCTGGTCTTGGCTTGTTTTATTTCTCTGTCAAGGTTGGGTGGCCTCGGCTCCAAAGGGCTAGACTTGAGCTGCTCGCCAAGCTGATGCAGTACTAAGCAGGCGTCAGGGGAGTTTCTCCTCAATTAAGCAAAGGTAAAGCAATGCTTCTGACCGTGGCGGTGCCATGAATGCATTAGTCTTCTTGTCACCACAGGCAACGACATGAAGGTGCATGAACATGACAGACAGCTGGTTGCTTGAAACAACACTTGAACCGGGATTGTATAAATAAAGGCTTTCACACTGAGAAGGACGCGCAACTTGCAATTTAGTTTAATTTTCAGAAGCCAACATCGTGGCTCTACTGTTGCACAAAGTGCGCAAGATATTGGCATCTCTCAGAATTGGTCTACTGTATTTTCTGACTGATTGGTGCACAGCATGTGCATACCCAAGAAAAAATTCTTCTAGTATGAGATTTAAGATCGGGTTTTGGAACAAATGAGGCAGCAACAGCTTCCTGGGCTGTCTCGCTACCGTTGCACGGTAGCTGCCGCTGTTGTTGTTGTTGTTGGTTTGTTGTTATTTGTGATGATGTGGCGCCGGTTGAGATGTGTCGGCAAATTGGCATGTTCCTGTTACATTTCACCCGGCGTTTGCAAAGCCTGTCGATACAAAAAAAAACATCCTTTCTTGGAAAATCCAAAGAATTTCCACACAAACAAAAACATTGCTTTGTCTTTAAAAATAATAATAATAATAATAATCTCTTCTTCCTCTCCACCATGGTCCATGTTGCATGGTTGATATAAATGCCCAGCGCTGACCATAAAAGATATTCCCGAGCAAAAAAAAAAAAACCTAACAAAAGTTGATTAAAACTGGAATAACAAAATAAAAGGGTAAAATAATGTGTCGATTTCTGGCCGGCACTGATAGAAATGAGTCCAGCGCTGACACATCGATTAGATGTATCATTCGCCTCGAGGAAACAGTGATTAACTTCATTTCACACTTTTTGTGGAAACTATCCTCAGCAATTTGCTGGGGAAACTCACCTATAAGTGATTTGGTGATCTTGCTCTAATGTCTTAAGCTGCCAAAAGATGGCAACAATGGCCTCATTAAGTGGACCAAAAAAAAAAACCGGCATTATTAAAAAATAAATAAATAAAAATGAAACCGCTACGCCAGTCTGATGTATTATCATTAAATGTTATTAGTAGCTGGTGTCAAAGAAGCACGTTAAAGCAATAAATCTTGACAAATGGACTAAGATCGTTGGAATGGAGTAAGCGTCATCCTTGGTTGCTAGCGGAAGTTACGGATAGTCTTTGCAGCATCTGCATGTACATTGGCACTTTTGGTGTATTGTTTTTCAAAATCAACTCACCAAAAATGTAACTTGTCATGTGATTTAAGACGAGTCCAAAAAGATATTACAGCGTTTTGGGACCCATAGTTCATTTTATAGTTACAATCTTGCCAGAGCTCCGTTGTTTAACTGTATTTATCTATGCTGGCAACAGTTTGACCCTGAAAAAGACGGCCTTTGACCTTAGAGGTTCCACTGCCGAAAACTCGAGATACTGCAATTACAGTGCATCAGTGGAATCAATACAAACCAGTTAGGTTAATGAGTTTTGTTTTTTTTTGTCGGCGGATTGAGAGGGTGACCCTGAAGGAGGGTGACTCCTTGCGGAGTTAATTCAAGCAGAAGGAAATAATGAGGAAGTTAACATGAAATGCTCTTGAGCCTACTAAGAGTAGTTTGTCTCGGTTTTGATTTTTGTAATGAAAGCAATTTCAATTGAAAAGAAAAATTGCCAGAGGGGAACACTTGTGAAAATAATGATTTTACCAGCCTTTTAGGGCTGCAACTAACAATTATCTTGCTAATCAATGAATCTGTTGATTATTTTGCCGATTAATCAATATATCAGGTTTAAAAAAAACATCCCATCCTTCAATTAAAAAACAGGACAGTATTTCAAATTGGCAGTGTATAAATTGCAAGCAATGATTCTGTTACTGATTTAGTTCATAACATCAGAAAATATGCAAAATGTTGAGCGCTGTTTTCAAAGCACAAGCAATCGTTTTAATTTGATGCAATCTGTCTGCTTTTGTGGAAAACCAGAGAAATGAGGTGAATATTTACCGTTGAGAAGCCGAAATTCCAAGCATTCGGACAAATTTAATTGAAACCGATTAATGAATTATCAAAAATAATTTCTGGGATCATTGATTAGTCGTCAATATTATTATTGGACCGAAACGGCAATCCAAACGCTAGGTAACAACCATTTCATCAAGTGAATTTACACGTGAATAAAAAGAGACCTACGAAGACTAAAAGTCAATTCATCTCAGCAAAAAAATGCCTCGACTGAGCCAGCAAACAAAAACTGTCCTGCTCTCTTCTAGTAAGGACGGGGGGGGGATGTCAAGAGCAGCAATAACACCTTCCTTCACTAGTTTTTATGTGAGTAATATAGTGAGCCGGACTAGCGCAATAGAAAAGGGCTGATTGACATCTTCACTCTCCACCGTCTGTCCACTGCCTCTTTCCCGGATGAAACACGTCAACGTAAAGACACATGAATGCAGCAGCCTGTCCTCCGTGTTCTCCTCCTCCTCCTCCTCCCTTTGCAGAGACAGGGCGAGTGACGCAGTAAATACAGATGCAACGCGCTGCGGAGTTCTGCGGAACACTGTCGGGTCTTTTATTTTTCACGAAAGCATCGGCTGGTGCCAAAAAATCTAAACACTGGGGCACGAGGTAAAAGCTTCGCCTTCGCTTTAATAAATTGCCACAGAGAGTAGAAAACGGACGGGGGCAGTGAGCTTTGTTCCGCAGTGGCCTGGGCAGGCTTGGGGAGGCAGAATCAAATTGGGGTGTGCGCCCCCTCAGGCGCAGGCTGGTAATATGCCACGCACGTATCCCACAGGGGTCCGATATGTGCAGGTACAGAAAAAAAAACCCAAACAAACAAAAGGGAAAAAATGAGCTGAGCGCTCAACGGGAAGCGCTGCATCCTGTCGAAGTCGGCACCTGCCGCTGGAGCTGCCAAGGTCAATTAATTATGCCTCCGTTAATGTTGTCAGACAACAAAAGGGAGCTCTGAGCTGACACAAAGAGCCACTCTGTTTCCAAAATTCAAGAATGAAAATACCATTCCTCGTAAACGTGGCACATATGTGAGGTTTGTTCCTCGATAATGTAACCCGATGGATGATAAATCAGCTAAAAATAGGCTTTGAGTGCCGATTTTTGGCATGGTTATTTCTTAATTCAGCCTTTCGTAGAGCGCACGTGTGTGTGTGTGTGTGTGCGCGCGAGTGTGAAAGAAGGATAAGGCAGGCGTCTGCTTTAGAAATTGACAGCTTTTTGTTCTGATCCCACAGCTGTCACGAGAAAAAGAGAGCGAGAGTGAGAGCGCGGCCGTCAGTGGCGGCTCACATCGGCATAAAAGCCCTGTTAAACACACACACGCCCCTTGACACTGCAGCAGAAGTCGAACAACGGGGTTGAGCTCGAGGTGCCCCATGAGGACGCTGCTTAGATGCACATTAGGGCGGGATACAGATGGGGAGAGGGGTGGGGGGGAGTGGTGTGTATATCACGGAATACCTGGTCAGTGTTTCGAATCCCGCTGCACCACAGAGGCCGCTCACACGATTACCGTAACCTTGCTTCGAATCCCATTACGAGCAGTGCGCGTCCTTGTCAATCAGTCATTTTCATTTGAGCCTTCTTTATCACCATTACCGCTGCAGTAATTGGGGTGGCGACTATGGAACAGCCAGTGCCGTTTCCCTCCGTGTGGGAGGTCAAGAGGAACACAATTGGGTTGACAATGATTGCGCTCCGGCTGATTAGGCCGTGGGCTGCCAATGAATACGTTGCTGTGCTTAGACTGAAACCTCTCAAGAGCAGTGGTGCGCACGCCACAAAACAGAGCAGCTGCAGAGTAGCAAAAGCAAAAACGAGCGACATGCCTTGGCTGAGAAAAAAAAAAAAAAGAGTTTTGCGATACACATGACGCCGTGCCGTGAATTTTCAGATCAGAGTAGGAAAAAATGGACAGCAATGCCCAACCCAAAATAGTAACAACAACATCAGTGCTGTTGCATCCAAGGTTTGTTGACTCTAAAACGAGTGAGCGAACAGCCACATCCGAGGATCCGAGGCTAGATTTATAATATCGGAAATATTTGTGCTGATGACTCATTATGTTCTGGTCACGCTAGACTTGCATTGACAGATATCGCCACATATTTGATATGTCCAAGAGGTCACATTTCAACCTGAGAGCAGATTTGATGGGGGTTTGTTTTTTTTTTTCTCTTCAAATTGCAATGATGCATTTCCAAATCGTGCCAAAAATCGGAATTGTTGTTGTTGTTGGAATTGGACTATGTTGTGTAACCGCAGCAGGAAGTACCAAATGATGGGGGGGGATAAAAGGGAACAATCCTGTGATATTAATATCAGCAAAGAGAAATCGAATTGCTCGTGCCTGAACACAATTACAAAGGATGGGCGGAATGAAAGATGAGTGGACGATTGATTGTTGAGTAACCACACCTTAGCAGTAACGATTACAATAGCAAGAAAAACATCCCGTCAACTAATAACTATTTTTATTCATGTGACAATGGAACGGTAAGAGGAGTTGGGAACGTCCAGAGATACACTCACCGCATTCCCTACAATCATTCAAGAAACAGCAGCGAAATATCCAACCCAAGCGCAGATTCTTCCTCAAATTTATTGGAAAGATTATTCAGCCATTATAAAATGGCGAGGTAGAGGCAAGGAACAATGAATGCGGAAAAAGGAACGTCTCTGGCGGATTAATTAGGACAAATCATTCACAGGAAATGGACGACGCATTGGTACAATATTTGCGAAAACGGATATAAACCCGAGCAAAAGGAATCGGCTCAGAATAGGTCATCAGACAATTGCGCTAAAAAGAGACAGATGCATTAATAAGTAACACACAAAATGGCTCCTCTTGTCCCTGCGCAGAGATGGCAGCTCTATTTCCTCATCAGTGATTGCGGTGTTTACACAGAAACTCAAGTGCACTCCTGACTGAAAATGGAGGGAGTGAGCGGATGAGGAAGCACCGGAGAGGTTATGGAGAGACGGACGACGGGGAAGGAGATGGAGTGAGTGCAAGAAGAAGATGATGGGCGTGAAGGATAAACCCGTGGAGGAAAGCGGGCAGACATTCACTTATTTGCGGCGGCTCTAACGGTCTTGATCCTCAATAAAGAGGTGAAGCTGATTAGGTTGATATCAAACGGTCGCTTGTAACGGCGCGCCTGTCGCTGAGAGCACAAATCACAGTCGAGTCAGGTTTCGCCTCCTTTCCATTTGAAAAGCGCCCCCTCCCCACCCCCCGCCCCCCTTGTCTTTGCCGCTCTCCTTTATTCAACACCACACAGCCTCGTAAAGCACCAGCCTGTCAGACTGACAGATGCAGACACGACCGCTGACCTAAATCACTCTTTTCCACCACATTAACCCTCATGCCCCAGCCACCTTTCACACAAAACAGCAGCAACAACACAACAAACACTACAATACCATCTTTTCGGCACACTGCATATTGACGACAAGCGAGATGCACTCGGTCCTTTCAAAATCAGAGTTCTTCTATCACTACGGAATCTCTTTGCGATCTGAAATGTGTCAGCACCATGCACAATTCTAAGAAATTATCCGTTTGTGAGGGATACGAGCCACTACCAACATAGGATCATCCAGTGAACCTATTCGCACTTCACTTTCACAACTGCAGCTATATATATAAATATGTATATTACACACACACATGGTGGACGACTGGTTAACACGTCCGCCTCACAGTGCAGAGGTGCAGGGTTCGATTCCGGCTCCGGCCTTCTCGTTTGCATGTTCTCCCCATGCCTGCATGGTTTTTCTCCAGGTACTCCGGTTTCCTCCCCATTCCAAATGCATGCATAAAACACTCTAAATCAGGGGTGCCCAAACTTTTTGGATCGAAGATCTACTTTTTGATCAACTAACCTCACGGGATCTACCCTTACCGGCGCGCGCACGCACACACACACACACACAAATTTAAGATTTACCTGCTTTATTTTATTTTTTAAATATTTTTTTTGTGAAAATGAGACTGATTAGTGTGCAGTATATATTAACACAAAAAAATATATTACTAACATGTACAAAGACACACAAATGGTTGTTTGTTTTTTTTCTTCTCGACACTCGTCGGATCTACTTGGGACCCGTCTTAGATCTACCGGTAGATCAGGATCTACCTAATGGGCACCCCTGCTCTAAATTGTCCCGAAGTGTGAATATGAGCACGAATGGTTGTATGTGCCCTCTCATTGGCTGGTAACCAGTTCAGGGTGTACCCCGCCTACTGCCCGCCTACAACGGGGATAGGCTGCGGCATGCCCCGCAACCCTCGTGAGGATAAGCAAAGTAGAAATTGGATGGAGAAAGATCTATATCAATATCTCCATACATAGGAGAAATAATGCATTCCATACATATTTGATTGTAACGTGTATTGCTTTATAGTACAGATAACCCAGCGAATGCATCTGAATAAAAAGCAAACAAATTGACATCATCTATATTGAGCATATTATATAAATTAAAACGGTTCTATCCTCAGCAATTTGTTTTTAAAAATTACAATAATAATTCTCTCAGTGGTTATTTGTGCTTTCTGTAATGCCCTCATATACTACAAGATGGCACCGAAGCCTTGGCTTTGTAGTTGGTGACAACGTTCTCGACTGAGAGACTCTTAATCTCCGCGACAGGAGAAGCGAAATTGAGCCTGTGTTGTTAGCGGAAGATATTGGGAGTCTTTGCCACATGTGTATGTTTTTGTTGATAAAGATCTCGGTATTGCTTGCTAGCTATTATTTTTGTAGGCTGCGAAGGTGCTTTTGGAGTGCATTTTTGGATATAAAATCATATGTAAGCCATTTATTTTTTTAAGATGAATGTTGTAAAGTGTGTTTGGAATGATATGGGCGTTTTGGATCCAATTTGTGGTATGTTTACAGTTTAAACTAGTATGGCAAACATCAATATTTATAGGGGATATTAATTGCTTCAATCCCCACCCACCCCTCACCCCCATTCTATTTTCTATTCTACTCCTGGCAGGGATTGGTCTCTCCCCAGCGGAAAAAGTGGGGGTATTAGTTTATCATCATTACATTGCTTGAGATCCAAGGCAATGAACATGAGAGCTGCCCGTGTACCAAATATATTCGAAAGGAAATACATAGTCTCCTATGTCATACATACTACGCAGAACGTATGACACCAACAAAATCAAACCAAATACATAGTATTATATGCCCTGGTATACAGATACTTTTGCAAAATGCAAGACCAACAGTTCTGCAAACACATGCCGCCTACCTGCGTGAATAATACTGCCACCATAGCACGTCACAGGAACCCAGACAGCACACAAACGCTGTGAGCAGCACAGTCATGACAACATAGTAATCTTAACGGTGGCGCTTTGTATGTTTCCGGCGATGCCGCGACATCATTGTCACATCACGGCTTTCCAGTGTATAGCACCGCAGCTTTGATCTTCTTGCAGACAAAGTGTGAACCGTTTTTTTCAGAGAAAAGTCAGTTAATTTCTCTCGGTTTCCACGTGCACATCTGATGAGTTGTTGTTATTAAAAGATCCCACCCCCACTCCAATCAAAGTCAGAAAGGTGTACAAGACGGAGGACTTGATCCGAGTATACGGAGTAGGAAGAAATAAGAAACATCATACTGACTACATGTGCACATTTATGACAAGTCGCGGGGCGCTAATCAACCTCAGCACGCACCAGACATTCCGTCGAGCTTTGACCATGTGAAGCTTTCATTCACAAGCATTAGCGATATCTCGAGGTTTTTCACAATTTTGAGTGACACGTCTGTCGAGTGCACGTGAAAAATATGTGTAAATTGTAGCAATCAGAGCAAACAGCGTTTTTGAAAGGTCGTGACAAAATGGCCACCTCAAACCACAATTTACCTCCTGTTTCATTCATGGTAGAACTATCAAATTTCCTGCGGATGGTGAGTGAACTGTCACGCGGTGTTGCAGGGTTCTGCTACGGGTTTTCATGAGTGATCTTCCGCTGGCCACTAGTTCAGCTGCGATTAGAAAATTGAATCATTGGTGAACGCCGTCGCAATGTTGCATATGTGATGGCCGATTAAAAGTGCCAAGTCATAAGACAAAAAGTGTTTCCGGGTACAAAGGAACACGTAGCCGGCCGCCGCTGCCAACCTGTACCAATTCACGATGTACATAATTTAAATTCTAATATACCGGAGCTAGAGCAACATGTACATACAGTACCATATTTTCCACACTAAAAGGTGCACTGGATTATGAGGCGCACCTTCAATGAATGGCCTATTTTGTAATTTTTTTCATGCATTGGACGCACCGCATTATAAGACGCAATCTACAATGCATCCACTAGATTGAGCTACGCTCAAAGAAAGGCCAACAGAACGATCAGATGTTAGTAAAACATATTTAATAAAGCAGCGAGACAGTTCACTTAACCAAACGCAAGTTATAACATTGACTCGTTAACGTTGAACTCTCTTGCCGCTGCTGTATTTCTGTCTTCAACTGCGTAACCGATCGCCTTCAGTTTGAACTGTGCGTTGTCAGCATATCCGAGCAAGGAGCCATTTTGGGGTCAAAATATTCCCGTAATAACCATACACAAGGCACAATGGATTTTAAGGCGCATTGTGAGCTTTTAAGAAAATGGAAGGCTTTTAGATGCGCCTTTTAGGGTGGAAAATACGGTATGTATATGTATTTGGGTCATTTGCCTGGTATGCGGGTGTGAGACGCAGACGATAGTCTTTTCACAGTTGTCCAGGTGTGTTGACCAGTGTCGCCCAGGGTGCGGTTGACCTAAGTGTAACTTGCGGTTATGAATTTTTTTTTAAAATTCCATAGGGTGCTGCCAAGGAAATGTTTCCCACCAGAACAGGCCTGCAAAATTTTTAGAGTTTTTGGAGACAAGAAAGCATTAAAAATGTGTTACAACCAAAGAATAATAACTACAAAGGAATGCAACAATTTCCAGAGAGCCGTCATGGTTGCTCAGGCCCTAAAAATAATTTTAAGGGCCACATAAACTATTACCATTGACAAAAAAAATAATGAAAAAATAAACGCTATAGATTTTTTTCTAAACTGGTGTCATAAAATAAATACAATTTGTGTGTGATGGGGGCAACACGTTTATAATCAATAATACATCAATGACAGGAGCCAATTGTGATCAGATTCAATTAGCATTCATTAAAGATGCAGCAAGAGGCAAAGTATGCGAACGGTCTGCTGGTTGGGCGTCAAGGCGTGCAGGGGTAGAAGAAGCAGGGGAGGACTGGCGTAAATGATTCATGGTTTGATATCTTTTCTGTATAATGGGCTCCTCCGGCAGCAACAGAACTGCCTCCCTTCCTCTCACTCCATCCTGGCGCCGCTGCCCAAGATTTTTGTGTTTTGCCTACCATGAAAGGCAGCCGAGCAAATACAAGTTCGCTAATTGATTCCACGTTGTCGAACAAAATATCGAGGGGCGCACAAAGGAGACGCGGAAAGAGACGAAACATAAAATGACTTCCACGCTTGCGAGGGGGAATAAGGGAGCATTCTCCTCCTTCGCCAGCCGATTGCACCCCACTCGCCCACAGAGAGACAGAGGGGGTGATTGGTGGTGGTGGTGGTGTTGGAGGGAGGAGGTGAGGGGGGGGGGGATGAAGAATTAAGGGTGTAACGTGTTGGGCTAATCATAACATAGACAGTTTAGTGCCATCTTGCATAATTAAATGCTTTGCACTAACCACCTAATGCATACTAATTTGGAACAATCCACTCGAGGAGTTGGCAGACCATGAAGCTCTCTGTAAAGGCGGTGCTCATTTTTCCCAAGTATGTGAGAGCGTGTGTTTGAGTCAGACGCACGCACACACATACACACACAGGCATTTGAAGGGAGGCGAAGGCGCCAAAGGGCAGGTAGTGGACTTGGGAAAAGGTCAAGCATTATTACAACACGACTAAATAAACAGGCCGCTCACCGCCCGCAGTGTCGCCTTGGTGGACGCTGCGAATAGACACCTAAACGCAGCACTGCCTTTCTGCCTCAATAACGGAGATTCGCATTCATCACTCGCCTTTATCCGTCCAGCTCCAAAGACATCTGACATGAGGACTGTCATATCCTGCCTCGATTTTTATCCTGTTGGCTTTATTGCTCTCATCCTTCCCTGCGTTGCACACATCCATGCGTGTGTGCATGCACGAGGGAGGGAGGGAGGGAAAGGTGGAGGGAAGCCGGAGTGAGCTTTAAAGCACATTAATATTAATTGCAGCACTAGCGGGAGAGATAACACAGACATGATGCCCCAGCGAGGCAGTCCTTGTCCCCCATCCCATTTTTTTTCACATCACCACTGCAGAATTATGAGTATTTCATTTCTGAATCACTTTCATATTAGCAGGGGCTAACCCGTGCCGCTGAGAGGAATTTTTGTTTGTCTGTTATAGCTACTTGAAGTGGGTGTGTGTGTGGCTGCGTGTGTTGGGGTGTGCACGCTGAGTGATAAAAAGTCAGAGAGATGAATTATTATGTTAGCGGCTCCATCAACAGCAGTCGAAATGTGCTTCAAATAACAGAGTGCTTAAACCAAGCTGCTTTTATCTCCCCACGCTACTCCTGGCTCGGCTACCTTTTATGTTCTCCACACTGAGAGCACTATTCATTCAGGTATGAGCACTGCTAAATATGGATTCAATCTGCTGCTGGGGAACAGAATAGTACTGGGAGAATTAACTGGTATCGCAATATCTTTATTGTACAGTATCTATAGACCTTATATATCGATATTGTCACCATCTGACAACTTAGTAAGTACCTCCTTTCGGCTGTGATGTGAATCATTGTATGCTCCGAATGTCAGAATTCTCGCAAAATCATGTCAGTCAAACCTTTTGACTCATCTCGCTGATCAACACCCAACATTGTATACCTAGACAGGTTTGCTTGCAAGTGTACCACAGTGATCATTTTAAGATACTTTCGTCGCCATTTCGCGGTAGTGATTTGAGATACAAATAACCCATTTTACAAGTTTCTCAAGCAAATGCCCATTTTTGAATGATTTTTAAAAAACTTTAATTAATGAGCAATGGCACATAAAAAAAGGCTAAAATACGTTTAATGCCAGTATCCGTTGAAGTTTATTGTCAAACTAAACATACGTCAAAGAGAATTTACACATCGTTTATTTAGAACTGTACAACTTTGTCTTCTGGAAGCTTCATGCATATAGATTATATTACAATAAACACATGCCTATATTCTTTATCCTCTGCCAAAAACAACCGACATTACTAGAGTTTACTGTGTCTTGTATCTCAAGGCACACTGTATGTATATAACTCCAAAATTTTCAGGCTTTTAATAAATTCATTGAATATATCTATTTGTTTTGCTTATTTGTTAGCTTCAGGACTATTGTGATAATACAGTAAGACTCCGCTATTTGTGGGGGATGGGGACTGAGCCTGGCTGTAAATAACAAAAACTGTCATTGATGTAATTAGCAACATCAATCGTTTAAACGATTTACATACCAACCACTTTGATTCAAAAACACTTAAATTTCATTTCAACAGTTCTTTATAACATTTTACTTGAAAATAAATAGCTTACAGATGATTTCATTAAACACACACACAAATGTCATTTCACTTACCGCAATTTTCGAGCAATAACGAAACCCTTGTCATTTGCCAGGAGAGCTTGATTTTTAACAGACGCCAAGTAAAGCAAAAACAAATATGAGGCAAGGACCGTAAATTGCGCGAACCACCGAGGTGAAACTTAGCTACTCTCCAACATACAAAGATGTTCGAACCCGCAAGATGTGTCACTTCACCATACTTCTTTGACTAATTTCCACTTTTGTATTAGTCATCTTGTGGCTCTTGTGGCAGTTTAGGGCATTACAGAAAACGCAAATATATAGCAAGCACCACAAATATGTGCACGTTTTTCAGTGTGGGTAACTATCGCAGGGGAGAAAATGCGAAGAGGTGAATGTGTGATTAGCGAACTGAAACCTTGGCTTACTGCACTGATAACTGCTTTTGATTTTGGTCACTATAATCTTGACGTAAAAAATGTAATCTCTCAGCACGGCATCCACACGGTCACAGAGACTTTTCAGCAGCCCCAAACAAAAAAGATGAAGGAGGAACTGATTTCTATTTTGGCTGCAGCAAGCGCATAATTTCATGTCCCGGGCGACACGGCAACAATCGGATAAAATTGTTGGGAGGCTGAAACTCGCTCCGTCGTAGCCACAATTCAAGGTGAGAACATTATGTGAATTACAGATTTAGGCCGTGCGGCGTGGGCTGTATCATGCATCATTCTGATCAAGACTGCAAAAATCACACAATGGACAACTGGCAATAAGAGTCGCAAGAGCTTGATTATAAAAAGAAGTCGTGTCAGTGAACAGAGCCTGTTTTTACATCGATCAATATCAGTAAATAAGACATCAAATTATGAATTGTGTCAATCCCAATGGAAAATACATTTAATACCGTCGAGGCAATTCTTTCATAACATAATGAGCAAACATTAATACAGGTCACGGATGTTTCTGCCATCATTCTGGAGCTTCATGTCCTGAAAATCTCCACACTGGTACGTCTTGGCTGCACAGCTTTGCAAGGCATTTTCGATTTCCCCCAAAGACTCATCAATGCCCCATTACCAAGTCAAATCAGGTGGTGCTGCAGAGCTTTGCAGAGAACAAGGACTGCAAGCACACACACAAGCACAAACCACAGGATTCACTCATGTTGCCTGCAAGGTTTTCCTCAAGCCTCCGCACAGGATCACAAATAGCATGAGGAGGTAAGGTGAGGATGAAAAAAAAAAAAAATCACTGCTGGCCAAATACCTGAGAGAGGTTTATGGCTCGGAAGAGCAGAGGGAAACATGTGCAAATGGATCTCTTGGATGCTCTTCTGAAGCTGCCAACCAGATTGCCATCTCCTGGGGCCACAAGTCACACATTATAGTTTCTCATTTCACATGCCACAAACAATTATGGCACGCCTTTCAATCCTCATTACCAATGAGCTCCCTTACTGCTAATTAGCTTACAAATACAATACACTCAGAATCTTAAGAGCAAACCATGACCTCTGGTTCTTGACCACCCCAGTTTATCTATGTACAGGAAACTCCCTAAAAAAGGCTTGCATTTTTATCTCCCCGTAAAAGAAAGTACAAGGCGGATGAGTCCACTGTGATGTAAGCAGCCGCACTCGAAAGGTAAGAGTGAAGCCATCAGAGAAAATAATATAGAGGACATGTCCCTTTTTGGCCTCCCTGTGTGGAGTTTGCATGTTCTCCACGGGCCTGCGTGGGTTTTCTCCGGGTGCTCCGGTTTCCTCCCACATTCCAAAAACATGCATGGCAGGCTGATTGAACACTCCAAATTGTCCCTAGGTGTGATTGTGAGCGTGGATGGTTGTTCGTCTCTGTGTGCCCTGCGATTGGCTGGCAACTGATCCAGGGCGTCCCCCACCTACTGCCCGAAGACGGCTGGGATAGGCTCCAGAACCCCCCGCGACCCTAGTGAGGATTAAGCGGTTCAGAAAATGGATGGATGGATGGATGTCCCTTTTTGTTTTCATCCCTTTTTTTTACAGCATCACTGGCAAGATGAATGCAACTCTAGGGAAGAGTCACAAGCAGACTTGTTTTATGTTCAGATTTTCACAAGCTCTCAGTTGGTTAATGGAAACCTCGGAGTGTTAAATGCAGAGCGTAAAGAGGCAGGGGAAAGAAGCAGGGGAAGGCCATGTCCCCCCATCCCCCGAGACTCCAAGCACTGCAAGCACATTTGAGGACTGAAATTTAAACTGCCGTCACAAGACATCCTTTTAGCTTTTACCTGTATTGTATTGAGTCACCATCTTCTGCAGCTAGCGAGGCAACACTGGCTTTCTGACGAGCAAATTGGTTGCTTTGTGCATCGAATTGCGGCAGCGTTCTCTGAGAACTCAATCGCACTCGTGAGATCTGCAACGACGTCAACCGAATGGGGAAACCAGCGCCACAGCAGCTGCCAATCATTTTTTAAAATCAAGAGATGATCGATAAGAACCCCGCGGGCCAGGTCGGTTGGAATGGTTTTAAATGAGGCAAGCACTTAATCAAGTTCAGGTAGATGCAAATAATAAGCTTTTACAAATGGAGTATACCCTGCCCAAGTATGCTGGCAGACTAGCAAAGTAAGCAAGTCAGTATGTGATTACGTTTGATGGACTCACTTGTCGACTGCGTTCATGTTGACATGAGCATATTTCGAAACAGCCCGCAGGAGGAACTCGATCTTGTTTTATGCGCCATGTACATTAAATGTGATGGGGTTGTAACTCAACTTTCTGTTTTCATTTTAAAAAAAAATATCGTTGCAAACCATTTCAAATGTAAAAATGAATCATCGTAAAAAGAAAATTAAAAAATTTAATATATTTTTTAATACTTTTTGCCATATAATTAACAGTAATAATCTTGAGTAAGCACATGAGGACAACATGTACGGCGCAACTTGTGCACCCCAAAATCATAATAAACTGACCGTTAATTTTCCATACAGTCGATGAAGGACCTGCAGAGATATGCCCACCTCTTATTTGAAAATATGTGTGATAGGGCTGCTCGAGATTGGAAAAACATGCGATATACGATACGGGTGTTGCAATAGATATTATTGCGATATTTAACATGCACCTAAAGAAATGACAGTATTATCAAATAAAAGAAACATTTTATTGCAAGGGACAAAATAAGCAGGTTCTGTGTATTATCGAAATAATTTTAATAACTGACAATTTTACACAAACAATAATTATTGTTATTTATAATTTATTCCACTCACAAGTGACCAGCGTAACATACCAGTTGCCTTTTGAGCAACACTTTCCAGGCATGACCAATCATCCATTTGATGGATTTAGCATAAAACAATTAGTCATGTGTGGAAAGTGAAGCGGAAGGATGACGAAATTGAAAGGTGACTGCGTGACCGTCTCAGATGCTACAGTAGCTTAGCAAGAGGGCTATCCCCGTACTTAACTCATTCAGTTCCAGCCATTTTCAGGCGATTTTTTTACACTAGGTTTTGAAAAAAAAAATCTAAAATATAAATAAGGACCTGGGATTGAATATGTAGAGTCTGAAAAGAGAAATATGACAGGTAGGGGTGGGCTAGTACGGATATCAGCTATCGATGGCGGCCTTATAACAACGCATGGCGGCCCTGCGAAGATTGCCAATATGAGTCACTGGCGCCTTCTATCAGGAAGTAAATGGCATGTATGTATATATGTATAGGATATATGTATGTTTTTTCAAAGTGAATTGCATCCATGTCAATCTTCTCAAATGCCCATTAAAATGCAATTTGATACGTATAATTACGTTTATACTATATATCAAAGTTTAGAGTGTATTGTTAGTGTGTTGCTACCAAAACCTATACGTTTTAGATATACTAAATGTCTGGATGGTTGGATGGGTTTCATCTTTGAAATTCCATCCATGTCCATCCTCTTATTTGCCCATTATTTCTAAAAACACATGTGTACTTTTTATTCATGCTTAAAATGCGTTATTAGTGTGTTGGAAACAAAAAGAATGAATTCATTTGCTAATGTGGATGAAGACCTTCTCCATCACGACATTTGATCCATATACTTATTTTATTCATTGACTTGCTTTCACAAACTGAGAATATAAGTATTATTTACTTGGTACCGGTATCAGTGAGTAGTCAAGAGATGAATATTGTACTTGTACTCGTCAGAATCAAAGTGATGTTGAACATGCCTCATGTAAATGATATCGTAGTTATACTGCACTATAAGATAAGATAACCTTTATTTGTCCCACACTGGGGAAATTTGCACTATGATACATCTAGTAATATCGCAAAATACTATGACTGACTGTGAATTATTTGTACGTGTATATAAACCAAATTCGAGACTTTACTCCCGCAGTATCACCCAGCACGTCATATTTTCTTCATTTGACAAGACAGCCGAATAAAATGACTCCTGGCGTGCTATGCCTCAAGCTTAGTGACCGTGAATCCTAAAATTTTTTTGTTATTTTTTTGAGTGCCTGGAACCTGTCAGGCTGAGTGCTGGTAAGGAAGAAAGATGAAGAGTTTCACCTTTTGCTGTCTTATACTTGTCCGTTTGTCCCCAGGGGCATTCGCGCTGCCTGCGACGACAAAGACGGGGGGGAAAGGCGACAAGAAGGGAATATCGCTGACATGGGGGTGGGGGACAATGGAGGAAAGCTTAAAGGTAAATAGTGTGTGGGAGGCGAGGCGAACTCTGGTTTCCAGCAATCAATCATAACCCACTCCTCCACAACAACATATGCCTTCAGTACAAGAGGTACATCAGATCATATTACATCTTCTTTGTTGCTCTATAAATTCATTGCGCATTGGCTTACATCTAGGCAACAGTACAAAACCAACACGATGTGCTTCAAAGACTTGCAATGTGGCGGCACTGACAGAAGCCCAAACAAAAGCGAGCAAAGCGAGATTTAACCTGACTTTCAACTCAGCAGATGATCACACGACGCCGCGAGAGCTTTAGGGCGGCTGATGGTGACAGGAGTAATTTGCTCCTCTGCTGATTTGAAAAAGGAGTGCTCCACAAGATGACACCAGGAACAAGTTTATTGTCATTTTGAAGAGGATCGTTGGAATCGATGACAAGAGATCAATGTTGTCTCACCCACTCACTCTTGCAACAATATACATAAACTACAATAACCGTCATCTAGCGCACCGATTTCCTGTGCAGGACTCCCGGACAACTCCCTGGCAACAGAACAGCCTCTCTCAGTGCATCAGTGCACTAGTCACATCCACAACTTCACATATAATATACGGGGTGGGGGGTGCGGGAGGCTACAAAATACATGAGGCAAGCCAAAGCCAGATAGACGGCGCTGGAAGCATGCGGCTACAGGAGCGTCTTCATTAGCAAGCGCCGAGTCGCTCATCCTTTCAGTTAATTAGGGCTTGTGCCACTTCATTCCGAGGCTGGGGAAAGGATGTTGGAGGCTTCATCGCTTCTTATTTCCCACCCTAACGCCCGGGCTGCTTCTGTCGCTTTATTAACAGGAAATATCTTGCTTGATTTACAGCTCTGCAGAAAACATAAATTTCAATAATTACTAGAAACTCGTTAAGAGGGACACAATGTAACAAGCGCTCCCTTTTATCTTTTTTTTTTTAACTAGCCTCTGTCACATCACACAAGCGCCCCTCTTTCGGTGGATCTCATTTCCATAAAGGTGCCCTTTAATGATTGCATATTATAAACACATTAAAACGTACACTGATTTGCCACAGTCACACTTAGCGCTTCAAACACCAATCGCCACCCTGGAGGGCTGAGCAAATACTGAGAATGTCACATTTACATTCCACACCATTACTTCAGCAATTCGGCTGTCACTAAACAAAATAGATGAGCGCTGTTGTTTCAGCGGAGGAACTGGCTGGACGTGGCATCCGTCGGAATATGAATGAACAAAACGCAAATTAATGGGAGAAAATGTGTGGCAATAGAGGAGATTACAAGAGAAGGGCTTTTATTAGCTGGACCCGTGCACGCATATGCTGGCTTGATGCCTAGAACGAGATGGCATCAGCAGTGAAGGTTGTGCGCCGATTAAGGGGGGGAAAGGCATACAATACAAATTACGCATTTAAAAAAGGCACAGAAAAGCTCCATCGTTCAATCAATACGTGCAGTGTATTGCCTTCCTGTCTCCTCATCGTGCTTGCTAATGTTTCTTTCACGAGGCCAGCCCCACTGCTGGTGACATTATAGCTACAGCACTCCCACAAGTCCCTGATGGATGGGTGAAAATGGCTGGCGTAAAACACAATTAGTACGGTCCATATGGTCGCTAGTGGAGGAGGAGCGGTGGGATCCCATGAGAGGCTCGTTCTTTTGTTACCTGCAATGATCAAACCGTTGTCATCATAGAGCCCTTCCAATTGGGGGGTTGGGGGGGTCGGCGGCAACTACAACGGATCCTTACATTGTGGAATGATGCTTGGCAAATACATTAAGCAATGTTGGCTGAGAGCGTAATCAATGGCTCTATCATCGTGATTAATGGCTCATATTGGATAGCGGGGAGATTTAATGTGAGAGTAGCGTTACTTCTTCATTTCAGCGCTCAGTCATATCGATTGGTTAGAACCACACCTCTTTTGGGGGGGGGGGGGTTCCTCCAATTGAATGCATTGACAAGAGGGCAGCAATGTGCTCAACATGCGTTAACTTCACACACAAGGAAAAAAAATAAAACAAAAGATGAACTGAGCTGCAGGCACTCCGAACATCCGGCCTGACAAACATTTCGTTGCAGGAAAAATGCAAACACCTTATAGTGAGTTGGACCGAACAACAGCTTGAGGCAACAGATTTATTACAAATTCATCTACAGTATTAGATAGCAGCGCTGTGCTTCGGTGTTCATATTCTCTCTCTGCTCTGATGGTATGCCGAGGTGGAAGTGCTCCTGTGGCAAATCTTAAACCCAATCCTCAGAACTCATTTTCTCAGTGACGGCTGCTGCAACTGCGGTGCGGAGGCAACATGTCCATCCTTAAACCTAGTCAATCCAGCCTTTAAGTACCAGAATACTAAACTGGAGGCTCGGGTCGCTCAATAGGTGTGCCTGGCCTGCAAAGAAAGGCGTGAGCAAGGACAGAAGAGGAGAGTCCACAGTGCAGGCAAAAGGAGGCGAGGGACGGTGGGTGGTTATTTTCTGAGAGCTGCTTAAGCCCTGAACTCAGCATTGTCTTGAGTGACGTCGCCATTAAAACCGAAGTCAGATGTCTGCCACACTGCAAGCGCACACGGCCTTCGGCACGGTAACAACGCAGCGGTACGTGCAATGACCGCACTGGCAACAGACGACAGGGGTAAAACCACTTTATTAAAAAAAAAAAAAACATATATAACATAACCGATTTGTTTATACAGCGAAGCACCGCAATTCTTGCGGAATAGAGACCAAGCCCTGGCGCGAAGAGCGAAAAAGTATTGGCGCCCCCCTCCAAATGTTTATAAATGCATCAATCAATGCAAACCGTCATTCCAATGAAGTTGAGACATTGGGTCAACCAAAAACAAAATACAATAATTTGCAAGTCCTTTCAAACAACACTACTCCCAAAAAGATGGGGATATTTGGCTTTCCGCTGAAATTTCTGGTCGAGCCTAAAATGTATTAAATCCTTTACAGGTGAAATTAACGTGACCATATCGAGGCTTTTGCATGCATGCACATGTCCGAATGTTAAATGATTCCAGTTTTATGATAATCAGTGATGAAGCTTGATTACAGTAAGCGTCCCAGTCATCTGACCATGCAGCCGGAAGTGATAACTTTGGCTGGCTCCTACATGTCTCTGCATTAAGCTAAATAAGACTGCGTCCAAACCAGTTCTAACAAAACGCCACCGACCTTATAGGTAGTGATACACCTCTGAGCTTTTGAGATTGCGTATTGCTTCACATCTGAAGCCACAGAGTTCAGAAAGCAGTTTAATATGAGTGTACTTTGTCGATGACCTCTTTTTTTTTTATGTCATCCTCCTACTTCTCATGAGTACATAAGTAGGTAGCGTGTTTGAACTGTTTTCTCTTCTAGGCTGCAACAACCAGCGTTCACACATTGTTTGAGTCTCTAACTGTGATGCAAAGTGGACTCGCTCAAACGGTTTCCATGGAAAAAAAAAACACCGGTTTCGATTCATACCGGAAGTCGCTCACATAATTCACGGAGAGGCTCTTGGGGAGTAGGATTAAGGTAGATATCCGGAGTGTTGTTATTTTCTTTGTTTACATGTTATGCTGTGTTCAGCTTTGGCAGACGGCGTTGTTCTTAAATGGCTCTATAAATAAAGCTGGATTGGAATAAGAAGTAACTCATGTGTAGTTTTGATGATGAATGTGCCCGAGGTTCACTTTGCAGTGCAGATTCTGTTCTTCTTTCATTTATTTACCGACTTCACTATGTTGTACGGAGCAGCCTGCATGGAGACGTGTATGGAGTCGAATAAGCTTCTCCTTGTTCGTCACTTTTTGTGGTAACATCATCAAATGTGGAAACTCGGAAGAAGGGAGTAGAAATAATGCTTGATATGGTCACTCAGCAAGTTTTGTGTGATTTTATGAAGTCTCTTGTGATGTCACACATGACAGCCATCTAAAAAGCATAAGGTGGGGGTGTCAAATTCATTTTTATCGCGGGCCTGATTTTAGTTACAGTTTCCTTTGGAGGGCCGTTATGACCGAAACCATATAAAGAAGTCAAGAATAACGGTTTATAAGAAAACCTCTATTTGTCTCACAATGGAGAAATTTCCAATGATTCACCGATTATTTAAGTGACCGCAATGAGGGGTTTGGTAACAAGAAAATGCTTACACTATCACTTATTTCTTACAAATGAGAATTTGAAATTTTGGTACAGATTTTAGCAACCATCAGGATATTTGATTTGCTTTCGCGGGCCACATAAAATGATATGGCGGGCCAGATCTGGCCCCCGGGCCTTGACTTTGATAACTGTGTTTGAAATTAAATTTACCCCAGTTAGTGGTCCAAGCTGTCCACCTCTAGGGCATTGAAATCGTACGCTTCTACTCAGCGAAACAAGATCACTGGTAGATGATGACAACAAACACGGTAGAGTGAACATTAGTGTTTATAAGAGGTCAAAGACATCAATAGCAACCATACAGGTACACAAAGGGACAAAAGGTCCCCTTGTGCTGGTGCTCCGCAAACAGAGCAGGTGACATCGCCTTACGTGACAACATAGATTGAAGCTGAAAACTACTGCTGCTGTCAATCGAAACAATGAGAGCAGAGAGGAACGCGCACCGATTCATTGTGCCCGTGAGCCCTTAAATCACCATCTTTCAACTGCGCCACGGCGAGGAAAGCGTGCCGGGGAAGGAAAAAAAAAGGTCTTTTGTCTCGCGGAAGGAGTAAATGTGTGTCGCTGTGAGAGAGGGAGAACAGGGATTCATCCTAAAAGACGTTGAAATATTCGAGCGAGAAAGTATGTCTACGCAAACGTCTTCAGGCAGGCAGCTGCAGGGGGAGTGCACAGTAAAACACTGGCGTGCATTGTTTGTGTTTCTGCACTGCGAACACCGTGCCGTGTCATTAGATGAGGCAATCTCTTACCTAATAAGTACTGACACCCACATAACAGCAAAGGACTCCTCCTCATCCCCTTACCGCATCCCCACCAGCCCCGCACCCCCGCCTTTTCTCCATCCCCTCAGGGGCCATCCAGCTGATCCTACACCATTTCATTTTCTTCCTTGACTGGGATGGCAAATGGCTGACTTTTTTTTCTTTTT
Organism: Hippocampus zosterae; assembly: GCF_025434085.1. Classification (NCBI taxonomy): domain Eukaryota; kingdom Metazoa; phylum Chordata; class Actinopteri; order Syngnathiformes; family Syngnathidae; genus Hippocampus; species Hippocampus zosterae. The sequence continues at coordinate 33,312,343 of NC_067452.1, forward strand.
CATTGTTGCAGTTTAATTGCACTACTGTTTACCTTACCTTCACAAATTCGATAAAACTGTCTGTCCTATGCATGAATTCAGTGAATAAATACTCAGCCCGTGTCAATGCGCTGATCATGTTGCGACTGTAAACGTTAGCCGACGCTTCATTAGTAGTTTCCGCAGTCACTCGTGTGGGGGAAGAAATACGCTATGTGGCTCACACAGCGCACTCGTGTGTGTTAATTGTTAAATGCACGAGAAAAATCAAGTTAAATCTAATTTGTGTACTATGGGGCTATGATGGCTAAAAACAACAAAAAATGATGATGGTAGCTCTTCAAATAGTGGCATGCTATGTTTATTGGGAGGAGTTAATTGGAGATCTATACATGTGCAAATGCTGTTTCACTGATACATCATATTATATGTATGGTACATATTCAGCATTCAATTTTGTTGAATTTATTTTCGAAACGCCATTACCCCACCTAATACTTTTGAACAATGAAGTCACTGATGCTGTGGAAAACTCTCATTAGGCTTGTTCTTGTGCATTAAAAGCCGACTAGAACATCCACTTTCAGAACCGCTTTATCCTCACAAGGGTGGCGGGCCGTGCTGGAGCCCATCCCAGCCGTCTTCGGGCAGTCGGCGGGGGACACCCTGAACAGGTTGCCAGCCAATCGCAGGGCACGCAGAGACGAACAACCATCCGCGCTCACACTCACATTGAGGGACAATTTTGAGTGTTCAATCATCCTGCCATGCATGTTTTTGGAATGTGACAGGAAAAAACCTGGAGAAAACCCACACGTGCAAACATCCAAACTCCACACAGGGAGGCCGGAGCCAGAATTGAACCCACGACCTCTGCACTGTGAGGTCGACACGCTAACCACTGGCCCACCTGGCCGCTCTACCAGAACATCTGTTTGGGGTCCATTGGAAGCAGCGAAAATGGTGGCAGGTGCAACTGTTGCCTCGCACTTACAAAGTAACATGAGTTTGAATGTGTTTGGGCCATTCTGAACACAGCCACATCGCAAAGGTTATTAGGGGGTGTGCACACTTATGCAATCACATTAGTATCTCAGTTGTTTATTTTTGCTACCTTTCTCGAAAATATTTTTACCACTTTCTAATCCAGGGTTGGGCAATTATTTTTTGCATAGGGCCACATAAGAACCAGAAAATATTATGGAGGGCCGGATCAAAAGGGTTAACTAAATTCGACATAATATTAATTGGATTTCTTTATTTAAAAAGCAGTATTTTGCATTTTTTGGCACATTTTTCAGACCTTCAGAGTACATTATTCCGTCGTATCAAACGGGGTTTGCTTGACTTGGCGCTACTGCGGGCTTCCGTATGGTCTCCACCTTCCTCCCTATGCTCTGCAACTTCAAGTAACTGTGGCAGCTGGCGTTGAAATTACAAGTCCAAATCAAATGAATGCAGTCGTTGACATCGAACCTTAATTGTGTACCAACCTTCGGCAGGCCGGATTAAAAAGACAAACGGGCCGGATTTGGCCTGCGGGCCGTAGTTTGCCCACCCATGTTCTAATCATTTAAGATGCATTGAGTGACTGAGTGAGCGAGTGAGTACATCCAAAAATACGTACTGTTTACAGTATCCAGGTTACACAAATTGGTTGCAAAAAAAATAAATGAATAAAGGTTTTCTTCAATCAAACTCGGATGAGACATGAGGCAGCCCTTATGAGAGGTGAAGGGAAACTGACAAAGAAGACACATCACATCCAGTATCTCGTCTCCACTGATTTGTTGGGATAAGCCGGCAGAAAATGGGCTGCTGGTGATGGTTGGACTGACGGCGAGGGAGGTGTTGCTGTTCTTGCCTCCGATCCGCCAGTGTGGCTATTGTGGGCCAGTCCAATATCTTAAAACAACACGTCAGGCTTTTGCTAAAGCCAATTACCAAGCTTTTGGCGTAGCAAGAAGCACCTTCGGGGCGGGCAAGGAGCTTCGCTTCTTCTGTGAGCCACCAGTGAGTTCTGACAAACAATAAAGATGCAGTATTAAACCTTTCTTCATAACATGCAGCATGGAGTCGCTGACTGCCCTATATTTTTTTCCACAATTCTCCACTTCAGTTGCTTCTGAACGCATTGCTCATTGTGCGTAGGGCCACGCTTGCGTTCGGTGAGGTTTCCGTCATACAAGACAATGAGCCAAGTGTCTCTCATGCTTGATCTTTTTCACCTCACAAGGTGAACACAACATCCCATGTATAAAGAGTTGGGGGGGAGGGGGCTCACCGTGTACTTATGTTATGTATTTTGTGATGTTTTGGCTGCCATCGTATGTCAGAGCGGGTGTGGAAGTGTCTGCCTAATGGCAATCAGATGTGTGTCCCCGTTGTTTGATTCATACTGTATGTCTCCAAAGTTTGAGCACATGCACAGAGATGATACTGCGTGGCTACTTGAGCCATGACAAATTCAAACATCTGTGCAAAGTTGTCATGTGGTCAAATATTAGGATGAATTCGGTCATAAGTTTCCGAACCACAAGACAGACGAAAAGACCTTTGAATGATGAGATGTCGCCGAGCGGTCATGCCCGCTGGCGCTGATTCATTATTGAAATAGAAAAATATGACATCATATGGAACCATCATCTTACTTTTCCTATCTGTTTGCATGTGTCATGTTACTAAGATCAAGTTAGTTTGAACTTTTATATTTCTGTTTGATTCATTTAGCCATCTATATCAGTGGTCTGCAAGCAAAGCAAATGTTAATATTTAATGCCATAGTTGAGTGAGAAATACAAATTGTGCCACCAACTGACCTGAATGTCACTTCTTTAGCACAATATAAAGTCAAGCATTAATGTGCTCATGACTTCATTAATTAAATGCATTGTGGCAGGGGCGGTTCTGGATCAATTTCACTGAGGGGGCCGGGCTGGGGCCAGGGGCTTTGATGGGGGGGCACATTCAACCCAGGGCTAAAAAGACAGATTCAAAATCTTATTTGACTTTTTATTTCTTCAAACTTTGAAATTGTAGTCTTAACATTACAGTAATGAGAAAAAAAACAGTATTATGAGGGGTAAAATGTCTCCAAGCGTAACAATACGCCGTGTCCATCTGTTGAGAATATTCAAGCCAGGGGATGATATGGTACCAGCCGACCTTTATCGTCGGCGACTCGGCGCGATAGCGTAATCTACACTCGGAGGGGGGGCCCCAGGGGGGGCCAGATTCAGTGCGACAGGGGCACTGGCCCCCGTTGACCCCCCCCCCCCCCCCCCAGAACCACCACTGCATTGTGGTATACAATAAATTGTGGGAAGCGAAAAGGGAAGTTGTTTTTTTTAAACAAAATATTTGCTGGGAATATGGAAAAATAAAAAATAAAATAAAATTTATTAAAAAATAATGAAAATGAATTGGTCAATTAATCAGTCATCTTCATTTTTTTCCTGCCAAAATTCGACATCAGCACGGACCTAAAAAAATTCATATCGGTCGGGCCCGAATGAATAAACAATGATTCAGCTCCTGGTTTGGTCCATAGCGTGAGAAAATAGGCAAAAAACGATTTTTTTCAAATATAAGCAAATGTTTTATTGTGATTCAACAAAGTTATGTCAAAGAAAATAAGTTTGCTTACATGGAAGAATGAAATTTTGAGCACTTGTACATTTTTTTATTTCAAAAATGTATCAAAATAATTAATCGACTAATAATTAATGTCAATTATTAATTGCTTAAACAAAAAATAATTAGGGATTGAACTTGACGAGGATTCGTTTTCAATGAATCGATTAATCGTTGCACCTCTAATGAGCTACAAAAATCGTTTTGCTTCACTTTCTTGTCGGAGGATGATATGCTTTTCAAATTGTCTGATTTTGATTTGTAATACAGTGATTCCAATACATTGATGGCTTTGCAAATCCACTAAATGCCATTCATTCTAAGGATTGAATAAACTACTCCCGCTCTGAAGGTGTCTGAAGACTAGTCGACCGTGTTGCTTTTCACGAGGCAAACTTTCCACTCCCCTACCAGCATTATTTCAAAGTGTAAACAAAATGCGCTGAAAAGCCAGTATATCAGCTTGTCACCTTGCTTTGACACACAATAGCCTTGCGGAGAGTGCAATATCTATTTTTCAATACAGGCTTCCCACACCAATACCTTTATTACACAACCTCGTGCAGAGCCTGACATAGCTCGGATACCACAGCCAGGCATTATAATGGGCAATCATCTTGGCCATTCATGGCAGTGAAAAAAAAATATCCAGTGACGGCATGCGGCTGAAAAACAGCGTGAGGCAATCTGAACGCAGCGTGTCAATGTCGAATTGCCGAGTGTGTGTAATGACAAATCAGCCTACAAATACTCTGAGTGCTAGACTGTAGTGAAAATGGATTTTTTTCCCCCTCCCATCACATTTTTTCTGTCCTACATGTTACTATTCACAAGAAGCTGGCCTTCCTCTAACACACATTAGCCATGAAAGGGAAATAACTGAGGCTATTTCTCTTACGATTAATCTCCAAGCGCTGGAATGCATTAACATTCAGTGGACGGGGTGTGTCACTCGTCATTTTTACCACTGCTGCGCTTGAGCTCAATTTGAAACGCTATAAAACACCCTGACCTCCTTTAACCCTCAAACTAGTCAGATAATGAGGATTTTTTTTCCCCACCGCCCGTTAAAGACACAGCAGTTCTACAAAGAAAAACATCATAATTGAGCTCCAAATAATAACCGATAAAATGACTGTACGGTGTCTGGCGCAACTGTTTTATTCACGGCTGCAGACATTTACCATTTAGACCCGCAACAAGCCCGAGCAGGTACCTTGAGATGTTACGATTACGGGCGATTGGAAAAGAGCCCAACATGTCCACGTCAGGTTTTGATGAAGGGCATTAAACATAATGTAGTGCTGAGGATAGCGGTGATTTACCAAGCAATGCTTTTAAGCTTTCAGGTCATTCGATTTAATGTAAGCGTCGACTAACACCGTGGCAAGTTGACAAGCAGGGAGAAGAAGGATCTGGTGACACTGCAAAGACGAGCGAAGGGTTGTGTCACTTGAAATAAACAAGTGAGTTGGAGGCAATCTCTGAAGATAAATCACACACAGTAAGAAGAGGGCTGTTGGTACAGTGAAATCGCTTTAAAGAAGCCGTAGTAGTAAAAATATTCAACGCAAACAACGCACCTTCACATGAGGCTCATCAACAATATTCCCCGGCATTGAAACCTTTAACAACACACAAGCATTAATTGATGTGGCATCACCGACGGTCAAACAAATATACGCACAAGCACTTCACACAAACTTCATGAACTAATTTTTGGCCTTTACACTAAATGAATGCTGGGGAGGTAAGACAACTGGAACAGCAAAGTAGACAACACAAGCTAGCTGCAACTCTGACTGCATCACAAGAAAAGCAGAAACATACGTTCACTTTTGATGGCCTGGGGAGGGTGCATTCAAGGGCTGCCAACAAAATAGGACATCGCAAAACGCAGAGGAAAAAAAACACTCAATGAAAGAAACCTAACAACAAAGTCCAGCAGATGCCACCAAAGTAATGCTTAAAATGCGCCGGCCAGAACACAAAAAATGGCATACAATTGAGGACAGGCTCCATTAGCTGCAGATTTTCATATTTGAGATCTACTCACCAACAATTATTTTAATAATACTGGTCAATAAAATTATTAACTTTTTTTTTTAATCAGCGACGATTCCAAATCTGCACTACACAATCTAGCACATCAAGTTTTCATACTGATGATAATGTTAGAACAATAATAATATAAAATGCAATACGCTTGGTCATATTGATGAATTGTAGGGCAGTCTTGTACTGTATTGAAGGACATGAGACTTGAGCAAACACAACACATTTTTTTCAGGCAGTGAAAGCATTATGACACAATGTTAAGTCACATTTGCATTAACAGTATATTTTTATTTGTTTCACAAGGCGCTGCATTTCCATACCATAAAGGAACTTGGTACTCATATCAATTAGTCAACTCACACAAGCTGAAGCAGCAGTACCGATCCGATCAGATCTGTGTAAAGCCCAACAAGAACGAATTCTTTTTAAAAAATCAGTTGATCAAAAATGGTCATATGGATTTTAAATATGTGGTCGACGTGTGCAGGAGAGGACTGTGTTCAACTATGAAGATTTCACTGTAGTAGGCCCACTCATAATTTAACCAGAGAGAGCAATGCTGCTCATAGAGAAGCACTTCTTTAGTAATCTAACCAAGATATGGCTGAAATGTAACATTCCCGATGCTGTCCTTGAGCTAAATGCAGATAAGACATCTGAAGCTGCTTATTTTTCAAGGAGACAGGCGGCAGCCTTTTGTGCACATATCTGATTTTAAAATGAAAACTTTGCTCGTCTAATCTGTCAGTTTGCGTTGGTGTCATATCACCTTTCATATCCTTACAAAATATTCTACACTATGTACAACTAAATCCATACATCTACAAGATTATACTTTTGATATTTATAATGTCGCTAAATATCAGTGAGAGTCCAGCATTTGTACAAAGTATTTAAAACGAGGTCACATTGCCATTTTTCGAAGAAGTGGAGTGAAGGGGGGGAGGAGGGTCTACAACATATATATGGGCTGAATATGCTCAGTCATTCGGGCCCCGGTTTCTGATTGAGAGCAAAAGGTGGGGTACAACCTGGACTGGTTGGGGCAGATAAAGATCGGATCTTTCACACACACATTGACACCTCTGGGCAAATTAGCATAAACAATTAACCTACCATGCCCGTTTACGGAACGTGGGGATACAAATAGCTGGGACTTCGGACTACAAGGTCACCAAAGTGCCAAGTTCTAACTTAAAAACAATGTTTCCGTAAGGAGAATGGATGCATAGAAATAATGTACTGTGTATTCAACATTCATTGAAGACTCACTTCAAATTTTGGGGGGAATAGGAAGGAAGTTCCCAGAAAAACACACAAGTATGGGGAGGTCAAGTAAACTCCACACAGGAAGGTCAGAGCAGAGATTCGAACCCTGAACTTTAGCACGGTGATGAGGCCATATTATCCACCAAACTACCATGCTTTCCCCTCATGTTTATAACTAAGCCATCATGAAGTTAAAAAACCTGAACTTGTGAATGGAACATTGAAGTTATATTCTTTCTTAAGTTCCTCACCATAGTTCACCAGATGTTTTGAACTTCAGTGCCTGCCAAAAGACATTTTTCCACTTCTAATTGCTGACAATGTGCCTATTTTCTAACTATTAATGTTGGGGACGGGGGAGCTTGTACACCTTCTCACACCCCCAAAAAAGCAGCCGTTAACTTGCAACGAGCCAAAACACAAGCGTGGCACACTAAAGGAAGCATGAGAGCATTTGGCAGCTAACATTTCCATGAGCTAATGACAATAGCTCAGTGGGCTCCGACTACTCCTTGAATCACACAGGCACTAATGCACACACTGCACGGGGTCATTTCAAATGGGACGCGCTCTCTGTGCTTTCACTTTCGCTGTTGCAGTCAAAACCACAAACGCTGTCCGGGCACGAATCTTGAGCTTTGTGCTGCGCGTTGCTGACGCGAAACTGTGCGAAACCAGCTGTTCACAGCCAGACAGTACACCGCTCCCGATTGGCATTCCCAATCAGGGCTAGCGGCTGCTGCTAACCGGCTCACCGCGTTAGCTCACAGATAAACCCGGTCCTCAAGCTAACAGGGAAATTAGCCGAGCGGCTAGCTGGTTGACGTTTACAAACAAACCACATTGTGCAGCGTAATTTGGCACGTTTTCCCCCACAGGAACACTCATTGGAAGCAAAATAACGAGGCTCATAGTGTGCGCTCACGGCACTTACCTTGGAGAGCTTGATCTACAACATCTGTGATTTGTTTGAGGAGAGGCTGCAACAACAAACAATAGCGGCGAGCAAAGCAAAGCGGAGCGGAGCAGCGGTGGGGGCAATTAGCCAACGTTAGTTAGCCAAGTGGTCCCCACTTTAGACAGCCGCAGTGCCACCTTGTGTGTCTTTTTTCTCGCCTTGCTCGTGAACGCACCACGTTTGGGGCAACCTTGTCATAAATGATGAAGTTGGGATTCAAAGAGGGAGTAATGGTAGCCGGGATGCTCGGACTGGTGTGTGTGAGAGGCACTCAGCGTGACAGCATCCTTCTTCATGTTGGGGTGAGAACAGTCGGGGGCTATCAAAGTTCAGCCGGTAAAATGTCGTCACCCACTGGCCGAAAGGGAGAATACCACAACACGCGACGAGGGGGGGCTCTTGTGTTACGATTGAGGGACTTGTGTTACAGTTGAGTTCCGTTTCTACGGCGGGGACGATACCCCGATTTTGTACGTAAATCAACGTTATTTTAGAGCACTTAAAACGACCCGCAGGTGTAACAAAGTACTTGTACACAATTATGAGCGAAAATAAAACACTACAACAATAATAACTAGATGGCGCTGTATCCATACGAAAATATTTTCATGACGATATTTTCAAGGCATGACAGTCAAATTACAATTTTTTTCGAGCATGTACAGGGGAGTTATTAAGAATTTCCTATTTTGTAGCGAAGGAAGCATGATTCTTAAAAATGATTTCGAAAATTCAAGATTTGTATTGTCCCAGGTCCCTTGATATTGCACAGCCCAAGTTTGCACTGCTCCGGGTTATTCATTTATTTATGTATGTATGTATGTATGTATGTATGTATGTATGTATGTATGTATGTATGTATGTATGTATGTATGTATGTATGTATGTATGTATGTATGTATGTATGTATGTATGTATGTATTTATTTATTTATTTATTTATTTATTTCCAGGGCTAAAGGCTGGGGAAGGGCAGAGAAGATACATTTAAAATATATTTTAGAATATCAAATAAATTATTGGAGGGGCTTCAATTGGGCTACACAGATTTATGACGGGGCTGTGAACAACCCCTAGCCCTGGTGGAGCTAGGGGGGTTGTCAGTCTTGTCAACTGTGCTTACTTACCTCGGGTGTTCTCCGTCCCTATATTAAAATGTGAGTGAGCCTAATATTTTTGGGCAGATTTGGAATGATATGTTGGACAAACATGGTGCTACAATAAGATAAATATTTTTGACTTAGTTGATTTTTGTGGGAAAAAATGCACTGAAACTGATCCAACTGAATGTTGGTTTTATTGTTCTTCAGTTTTGTCATTTTCATGAAAGAGAGACTTTTGCACTGGAAAAAAATATCTCGCGCGGTCCTACATGTACGTGCCTCCCAATTTTCGTAGTCCTAACAGTCCGAACTGAACATCTGTGCGGGGTGCCACAGACGTATTTTTTGTATTTCTCACAAGGCCCAATGTGTACAAAGGTTGTTGAATTTTCATTGACATTTAGGCCCTCAAATTTTTATTTATTTATCCCCCCCCCCCCAAATTTGCTGCTGTAGACTGCAAATTTCCCCAGTGTGTGACAAATAAAATTATCTTATCTTAAAAATGTTTAAAATCTTAAAAATCTTTTGGTAATACTTTAGGGCAATAACTGAGCGTGCCTTCTTGTGCCACAAGATGTATTTTTACCCTTTCCGTAGTGTCTCAGTAACCTATGATAATCAATGATTACAGGCCATATCAAGTTGTCAAATGAACCCCAACATGTCAAATGCTAGGACTGTCGCAGAGTTCCTACTGTACACGATTTGAATCACTTTCGGTTTTTAAAAGCTATACGACTACTCCTGACATGGCCTGCTGAAACTCACCACAATAAGAAATAATCTTATCAGAAATCGACAGTATCATAGACATCCAAGTACGTTCAATATGACACCGACATATTGTTGGTTAGTTTTGTGATAAGTTTTACATAAGTCATTGCGATGCGTACCTGCCGCTGTAATTTTAATCATAAAATCTATTTTTTTCCCTTGTTCACCGTGGAGACAAGTTCCAATGCCTCTGTGATCTTGCGTGCAAGGAATTCATCACATGTACTGTTAGTATGTGACCGTTAGATGGCGCAACGTCCAAATGCTGTAAAAACAGATCCACTCTAAGCATCTATCGGTAGTTCATTCTTTTAGAATTTGGTCCAGTAATTTCCATTAAAGCAAATGTTTATCCGTTATATTTGGTAGTGTGTTTGTGCCCATAACGACATTTCCTGAATTTCATCCGAACCAAAAGAAGCTTGACATAAGCTTCAAACAGTTAACAGCTGAGACCCCCCCCCCCCCCTCAAAGTTGTCATACTGCTTGAGAATAGGCCTTTATTTATCCTAGTAAAGCTTACCATTCAAAGAATGAGACTCCTAGTCCTTCAGAGACAGAAATGGCATCCCCAAGAGGGAGCACTGTGCTCATGTTTCTGCCTCCCAGTGGTACTCAAATTACATCAAACATGTCACAGTGACAGACACGAGCAGTCACAAGAGAGATGCACGTCATACATATTTTACTTCTATCTGCTGGGAAGAAATGTCAGATGAGGGACCGGTGGGATAATCAACCAGAAAAACCATTGAGCAACGGTGTGCAAAATACTCATTTGAAAAAACAACGGAGCCACAAAGACCGCCATTTCAAACTATATTTTTATTATATATTTGTGCCAACGTTTACAGCAACACAAGACATTTGTCGGATGAGACACATTGCACATATAACACCCTTTTCCATTGCTGGAGACAAGTAGTAAAGTTAGAGTAGCTCAATTACTCAGTAGAGCACCAAGATTTACTACAACTCACAAGAAGCTACACAGGCACCTCAGACACAGAAGGGATTATCATTAGTATTACTAGAATTATTTTTCAGGAGCTAAAGCATACTTTGAGGAGGTGCTTGACACATCACCATGCCGCAGGCCGCAGAGTGGGACAAGGCAAGCGACTTTGCGTGGCGTTTCAGTATGACGACTATGAGTGATGAACACAGAAGCCTGAGGATGACCGTGCAGCTCAGATGGGGTGTCGGAAGTTCTGGCCGGCGAAACGGGCCTTGTCACCAAGCTCCTCTTCAATCCTGAATCAGGGAGAGGACATTTTGTCAAAACGGCTGCGATCAACGCCCAATTGTGTATTTCCGGGCTGACTTACCGGAGCAGCTGGTTGTACTTGGCCAAGCGCTCAGATCGGCAAGGTGCGCCAGTCTTGATCTGAAAACAGACACATTTGATCGGACGTTATTGCAGCCGGGGGAGGGTAAACTTTGACTATCCGCATTCAAGTTTCAAGAAGCAGAAGGCCATGGGTGTTGAACTAGTACAGCATTGCTCCTGAATACAAGCCGTTCACGATTCAAGAATTCACCTACTCCTGTTTTTTTCTGGTAGATACGATCTCAGACTATGTTCCATTTGATGAACAACTCACCAATTCATGACCGCTATGCATTGACCTGCCCTGCTACGCCACAAAATGGTGACAAATCACAGTCTAAACAGGACAGTGCAGCTGTACAATAATAGACCATGGAAATACTGTATTGCAAAGTGATACATCTCGACTGTCAGAAGAAGCTACACATGTCAGGAGAAGCTAAGTTTAACCCGAGTTCGAAGCAGAAGTTGAGGAAAGCCTTTGCGACACTGCATTTTTTTTTCAAAACTAAATTATCTGCAAGCCATTTTACTTGAAAAACTTTCACCGCCAGTGACTGCAGCAGAAGGCAAATCTCCATGTCACCTGTGAGGGCCAGCAGTGTAAGAGTTTTTAAAGGTATGACTGAAAGAAGGGTTTTGAAATGACATTCAATTGCTTTGTGTTCACAGCTTGTTGTATATTCATCTATTATCTGATCGGCTTATCCTCACAAGGGTCGTGGGTGTGCTGTAGCCTATCCCAGCTGTCTTTGGGCAGTATGCGGGATACACCCTGAAGTGGTTGCCAGCCAGCAGTTGTGTATTCACACTTCAACTATTAGTATAGGCTGCAGCACCTGTCCAGTGCAGAGACCGACGACAAGGTCTGCGATGAAGGTGTCCTCGGTCTCTCCAGAGCGATGACTGACCATCACACCCCAGCCATTGCTCTGGGCCAACTTGCAGCTGTTTGGAAAACACACACAAACACACAAACACACACGCACCCACACAACATAAGCTTTGTTTGCAACAAGGGTTAGAAGCAACAAGATGGAACTTGACTGCAGCGTGAACACGTACGCCTGCAGAGACTCGGTGACTGAGCCGATCTGGTTGACTTTGAGCAGCAGGCAGTTGCAGGACTTTTCGGCCACGCCCTTGGCGATGCGCTTGGGGTTGGTGACGGTGAGGTCGTCGCCCACCACCTGGATGCTGGTGCTGGCAGTGAATTTGCTCCACGCTTCCCAGTCATCCTGGTCGAAGGGGTCCTCAATGGACACGACTGTGGAGAATCAATGTTGAGTACAGGGGTGGGGACATTTTGCAAATCGAGAGCAATGTTGCCAGGCCATTTGTAGATTAGGCATTAGGAAAAAAAAAAACAGTTTAAAAAGTGTGTCCATGTAAAATATAACTATTTTTAAATGATTTCTAATTTTAAATTATTCATATTTGTTTCAATTTTATGTTCATGATTACTTATGTCATTTTAATTAACCACTTTATTCATAAATATGTACGTTTAACGCTAAAATTCTGATTAATGGTTTAATTACCGGTATATACTGTATTTACGACAGAATAATTATTTAATCAAACAATTTTAAAAACTTTTACATGTATAGTGCTTGCTGAAAAAACGTTTGTTGAGGCAAATGGCCTCTTAATGTTTAATTTGTTGTGTTCTTGTTTTGGGATAATGTTACAAAATGACCTAGGCAATTAAGTTCGACGGCAAAGCAATATTACAAAAGTATTTTTTTAAAAAAGGTTTCACAGTTTTCTGGGGCCGGCCGGCTTTAAACGTGTTACAAGATAGAAAACACAAACAAAGATGTATATCACCCACCCGGGTAGTCCTTCACGAAGCTCTTGTAGAGGTCGGCAAGCTTGTCGGAGGAGATGTAGCGGTTTGGGTCATCGGGTGACTTGAAATCCAGGTCGTACTTGCCGCCTTTGTAGAACTCGGAGGCGGCCACGTCCATGCCGATGACGATCTTGTCAGTGTAGCCGGCCTTGCCAATGGCATTCTTGAGGAGTTCCAGAGCTTTAATATAATCATGAAAAACACATTATGATGAGAGTTAAAGCCCGGTATGTTGCAAATGTATACCGGAGACATTCACAGATAACTAACATATGTTTACACTGACGTAACTGCCATTTTAGCACATCAAGTAACAGGCAGGCAACAAATGCACTCAAGTTGAAGTCTTTATTTAGTAATCATAAGTCCACCGGGAGCCAGACGTAAACCAAGTAGCTCCCTGAAGGCCATTTTAGAACGGTTTGCCATTTACAGTTTGCTCTCACCTTCCTTGTTCTCCAGGATATTGGGTGCAAAGCCACCCTCGTCCCCGACATTGGTGGCATCTTTGCCGTATTTCTCTTTGATGACATTCTTCAGGTTGTGGTATACTTCGGCACCGATGCGCATGGCCTCCTTGAAGCTGCTTGCGCCCACGGGCAGGATCATGAACTCCTGCATGGCCAGCTTGTTGCCGGCGTGGGAGCCGCCATTGATAACGTTGAAGGCCTAAAAGGTACGCCCGATGGGGATATGATTTAGATCAGAACATAAGCCACATATTCCTAATTTTTCATCAGGAGTACCGTATATAGATTTTGTGATATTTGTTTCACCATGCTTATTTTTTCTCGTGTCAAATATGTGCCATGGCCAAATAAAAGTTCGGGAAACACCAACTTTGATGATGTCCAACTAAGTATTTTGCCCTTTCTTGACTTTGGTAATTGTTAGCTCACAGGCACGGGGAGGATGACTTCAGAGTTGCCAGCCAGATTAGCAATGTGGCGGTAGAGCGGCACGCCTTTCTCAGCTGCACCAGCCTTGCACACAGCCAGGGACACGCCCAGGATGGCGTTAGCACCAAACTTCGCTGAAGCGAGACAAAAACGTATTGTTCAATCATTGATTCCCACGCAGGCTTGGATATACTATAGGTGGCACAGGATCTGAACATCTTACACTTGTTTTCTGTTCCATCCATGTCCAGCATCAGCTTGTCAATTTTCTCCTGCTCCGTGACATTCACATTCTGGATTCCGAAAAAAAGAAAGAAAAAAAAACATGTTTATGATATGTTAAAGGTGACCTTGAAAATGTAAGGAGGCATGTTAATTCCTGGTCAATATGGCAAAACATACACAAACAGTTAGGAGAGTCGCAGGATCTCAAGATTAAACTTTCAAATCCAAAACTCAATTTTGTTAATACGACACATCTGTCACTCCGCCAAGAAGCGAACACTATGGGTACACTAAGATTTGTGTGTGACTTTAAGGAATTGTTATTGGGGATGTGATGTGCGGCTGTAGGAGTCAGATAATAAATGGTCCTACCTTGTTAACCAGTGCAGGTGCAATTGTTTTATTGATATGCTCAACAGCTTTTGAGACACCTGCAAAGGACAAGCAGACCATAACTGACCCAGGCTGAGGAAGACCGTGCAGAAGAGCAAGGGGGCAGAGGGTAAAGACCACCACGGAACATGCCGTCCTCTCATATGAGGACCTTATAGTAGTGTTGACGATCCGCGAAACAAAAGAAGCTGGCCGCAGAAAAACCTGTGTCATAAATGAAATACACGTCCAGCCGATCCTGGACTTTATAATTGTGCGGCACGAGTCTTGAATAATCGGTTTTATCATCATCTAAAAATAAATAAATAAATCGGTGACACTGTATTTTGATATTTTCTCGATCGTAATATGGCCTCATTTATAATCAGAATGATGTATTTTGGCTTTCCTTTGCAGTATCATTTTCTTATAGACACTATTTTACATGGATGTAACTTGCGTCACCTTCCTGACAAGGAGGATAGATTGCAGGCATTGTCAAATTCAGTGTCACTAAGAGTGCAATACCTTGCGCTTGTGTGGTTTCCTTCCACGATTGGTATCATGTTGATTAACTGTCTTGTAATATACTGTGTACAGTATTGTGTTGAAACGGATAAGCTTCTACACTGCAGTGTCCAGTGTACTATGAACCTCTGTTAGTGCTTGCCAAGGTTAGTTTCAAAAGAAAACTCCATTCTTCATGCTTCGCCGCTGAGCGCTATTGTTAGTTACAACTTTTATTCCACACTTTTGTTTACCTGGTTACACAATGCAGGGCCCAAGAATTCATTTACATATTTTACTGCTCTTTTGACTCCTGACAGGAGGAAGACAAGAGATAGAGGAGTTGGGATAAACGTGGTCCGAAGATATGAGTGAGAACAGTGTGGAAAAGGAGCAAAGTCATCATAGTCTATAATTTTATTTATTTATTCATTTTTTACCTTTGCCCATGTAGCGAGTTTTATCATTGTCGCGGAGTTCCAGAGCCTCGTAGATGCCCGTTGAAGCACCGCTCGGCACTGCAGCTCTGAAAAGACCTGGGCAATAGAGGGGGGGTTACTCAAAAGTGCTTTGTCATGCCTGGGAATAAGTGTAAAGTTAATACACATTGAAATGCATTTCATGAATAAATGATGTCTCGCAAAACTTACAGTTCCTGCACTCCCAATGCAAAAGTGAATTCTGTGCTTTAGCGTGTGCTGTATTACACTTGGTGCTTGTAAATGATAACATTTCGGTAAGATATGTTTATGAATTAAGTTGATCTCGCTCTCTTTGGGAAGGCGCAACAAGGTGCCCGTTTCCCCCTGCAAAGACAAATGGACCATGTAAAGGGGGAAAATTGTGCTGGCTCTGCTGCATTACGCTGTTATGTAACAGGGCCAGCCTGGGGATCAACTGAGCATGTGCAGTCCATCTGTGAAAGGATGTCAATCTATTCAGTTTGCCCAGCGGACCGACATTAGAGGGGATTTAATGCTTGGAGTGGTGGGGGCACGGCGGCCATGCGGGCCAAGTGTGCAATTTTGGCAAAATCGTGTGTAGTCCTTCCATAAATTTCATCCTTTACGGCTTCACAGAGCTGCAACAACATACGCAACAGCGTCTACGTTTGAGTGGCTGCTGATGTAAAGCGCTTGTATGGTGGACATGCCGTCATCGAAACGGCGAAGATGGCAAATCAGACCTGGCTGCCATGAAAGGAAATCTCCTCACAGTGCAAAAAGGCCATTTACAGTAAACGGGGAGTACTTGGCAGCCTTTCTATCCAAATGAGATGGAAAACAGAGCTGTGAGCCATGTATCGAGGGCCTTCCATGTCAGTGGTCATTCAGGTTGCCTCATTGACATTCCCAGGACTTTTCATTGAGCTGCGTCTTTTGTTTCAGCCCTCAAGAGTGTTTGACTAACCAAAGAGAAGTGCCATTCTCGTCAAAATGTAGCTACTGGCTAAATGCAAGAAGAGGTTCCACCTGCTTTGCATTATCATCATGTCCCTTCAGCTGCAATTGCCTTCGCGTAATCATTTATACAAGGTCGCTGCCATGAACTCAATATTCACCTCAATGTGTGGCTAGTGTGTAACAGCTACTTTTACTGTGCTCTAATACAGGAATCATTATAGCGACACAGCACTGTGAGGCCCTGGTGATATTATTACATGAGCTATTTGCACATGCTCAAAATCTGAGCTCACCAGGAAGGCCTGAAATTGGCAACTGTGAGGGGTAATGGCGAGAAACAAATATGGCCCGACTGCAAAAGGAGCAGTAAGCAGCTCACATAAGTTTGAATGTGATTGGTTAATTATAATAACAACCACGTTCCAAATTATAAGCGGGACAACCTGTTCGTGCTACCACGTTAGCTCAGGTTAATTTTTACTTCCCGTCTTACAAAAGATGCCACGAGAATACAATACAAAACATGCTGATTTAGTTTCAGGCGTACAAGTACCTTTCTTGGTGTAGAGGTCAACTTCCACGGTGGGATTCCCACGGGAGTCAAAAATTTCACGAGCGCAGATCTTCAGGATGGACATGGTTGGGTTGGATCTGAAGACACAACAACAGGCTGAGCGGTCAGCACAAAGGCATTCTTGCTTTGGTCATCTTATACTCACCCAGTTAAATAACAAATCACATACAAAAAACACAAAATTTTTAAGTTTTTTTTTTCGTTTTACTTTCAACTTCTATGCGTTACCATGTGTGCTGTGTGTGAGCACTGAGAAAAGTCTGCCCAGCAAAGCAGATGTATGATTTACGGCGGGTGTGACTTAGCTAAATAAATATGCTTAGTCTGACCCCCCAAAAAGAGATTGCTCAGTCTTTGCGAAATTCTATAACAATAACAAAAAATAAATCAATACTGCAATAAGCGACAAAATGGCAATATCAATAGTATCTTTAAATTGATACCGTGCTGAGGCCAGAGTCACGGTTTAATCTATCCTTGACTTGGTTAACTATCGAAAAGCAAATAATGGAGGTCACAGAACCAGACTGTTTGGCCGTGGGGTTTACTGTGCCGTTGTTGGTTTCATCATCGATTTTAACCAGTGACAAAACGCACCCTTTGGCCATTCTGATTCTGAATGCATGAGCCGGTGCTCATGCAGCATTGGTATTAGGCTGTCTCTTTCTATACTAAGCGCTGGTTTGGAATTCATAAAATACACTGAAATTTGTAAACAAAACAGGTTCCCTATAATGATGTTATGAAATGTTAATTGTGCACCCCCACCCTTTACCCAACCATTTTTAATGAGCAAAATTTTGATCCAATTCAAATGTATTTCTTCACTCTAAACGGTGTAAAAATGGAAGCTCCACATTTTTAAATAGCCGGTGAAAAACGTACAAAACAACAATACGTCTCATTCTTGTGATTACTACAAATCGAAGAGAGAACACCTTTTACTTGTCATGTCAAGTGAAGACAAGTCAGCTTTTATTGTCTTGTCATGTCAGTTTTTATTGTCTTGACAAGTAAGAAGGTGTTCTCTCTTTGATTTGTAGTAATCGCAAGCATGAGACGCATTCAGTTGTTTTGTGCTTTTTTCACCGACTATTTAAAAATGTACTTTCAAGACGTTGTATTATACTGTACAGTGAAACATCTTTCGGTCAATGCACATATTATTAAGGTGTTTTCGTAATCGTCTCCTTGAAATTCAAAATTTTGCTCCCAAAAGCTCCCTTTGGATTATTGCAGGAAGCATAACAAGATGGCAGCACAAAATGGCAGCCGTAAATTAACCATCATGCATCGGATTTATGTACCATGCAGCTGACATACAATCTTTTTATGTACAGAAATACTCGGCATAAATCTTTGACAGTCTGACAGAACATTTGCACGACATCCGTATTCGCGAGAAATGTGTGTTAAAAAATGTCAACAGAATCGTGACACCCAAAAATCAAACGCGCTTTCCTCTCTTTTAATTCTTTATCGCTGTATTGGCGAAAATGTAGTTAACTCGCTACAGTCAATAATAGTGACTTAATGCGTTTGGTCGACACGCCCCCGCCCCCAAACCAACCCCCTGGCCACCAAGAATGCGGCAAGTAACTGGTGTCGCCTCTAAATGTGTCCGAAACGCTCGCATGTTTTGTATCCAGGGGTTCCGCAACTTGTTGCAGAGACTACGGGAAGTTTGCAACATGACGCCCGTTTCTGACACCTACCGCAGTTCTAAAAAAAAGGGGGGGGGGCCTGCGGAGCTTCCACGCCAGCTGACAGTGTCGTTTTAAAAATAGTCGCCGGGCTGCCCACTACGGTGCCCACCGAGCACCATCAGATAAATCTGGAAGGACAGTCCTCGAAACGGCATACAATGGTCAAGGGCAACACGTTTATTAGGATGAAAAGCGTAACGATAGCGTCAATCCACGATGAAAGAAAATGATATAAAACAACACGGAAATGTGACACTGAAATGTGACACTAAAAACAAAGTGGCTGTATTGCAAAGACCAAAAGACGTCGTTGAAAGGATTTTGATATTACCTTTCCGGCCTAGCTGTGTGCAAGGACGGTGTCGTCGGTGGCTGTGTCGTGCGGGCAGGCAGAAGAGAGGAAGGCGCTCGTGACGTGCGGGGCTCGATGATAAGTGGACCGCATCGACGCAGAACCGATCCGCGGAGCCACGCCATTGGCTGGTGCCCTGTCACGCGGGACACGACTGCGAGGTGGGGTACATGCTCGCCATGGAGGGTGTTTCGAAGATGCGCGAGTAACGAACGTGATCTGATGACGAGCGAGACGGTTCTAACTAGATACCACCTTTCGCGCTCAACTGTGCGTCGACGGTGCCTCCTTAGTGGACATGTCTAAGTGATGAGCTCGGTGAGGATGCCTTATTATTCCGTTACAAGTAAAGGTTCCCTTTTTTAAAATTAACACATTACCCCCATTTGGGCCGTGAGGGACATTTTCCTAATTTAACTCACCCTCCTTTTTCAAAATTTTATAACTGTTGCGATCATTCATCACATCTTGGGAACTATTTTCAGCATGTCCCAATTTTTTTACTTTTTTCATTATTCCCAAACTTTAATGAAGAAAAAAAACAAAGAAGTATTTCCGATTGAACTAAATTGCCCTGAAGTAACGCCAATATTCTGATGGTTGTGGGTTGCTTCATTAACTTTTCTCATTCTAAGTTCTCTCATTTTTATAAGAAAGCAGTCAGAATGGTACTCAAGTGATTGTGATTATCAGCAGCTAAATTTATATAAATTGCTGAGTATCAAATTGATTCATGAAAATCAGTTAAATGAACCTCTACCACATCCAATATGGCGGAGGCGCTGACGTTTAGCAGTAAGGTGGCCAATACACTTGACCTGGTTTCTACCAGAACGATTTTGTTCCTGGTGAATCATGGGAATTGTAGTTTATATTACTTTTCTGGCTCAAAGTGCTACGTGCAGGGAGGCGACGCAGGACGAGGACGTGCAGAGAAGCAGGGGGCTTGGGGAGGGGTTCTCTGACGCAGCAGTTGATCACGTGTCTATTGTGGTCACGTTTGGAGTGGCAATGACACTTCCTTTCCCTCGAAGTGTATACGTAAGATTCACCACAAAATCCGTATGAACTATGGCTAAACCGTATGAGTTGAAAGGTATGTGTTTCTGCTATGTGGGAGGAAACCGGAGTAACCGCAGAAAACTCACTCAGGCACGGGGAGAACATGCAAACACCACACAGGAATCGAACGGTCAAGCTATGTGGAGGGACGAAGTAAATATGTAAAATATTTTAATCAGTGAACTTTATTGTGAAAATTTGGGGATTTGGGTCATGGTAATAGTCCTGACAATGTCCTGAATGAGCTGACACTGTGAAGTGGAAATAGTGTGAATAGGCCGAACAAAGTGAAATATGGAAGGATGAGTTCAATTTGGAAAATGTCTCATTCCATTCTGTATTTATTTTTAAACATGTATAAGTGGGGAAAGAATGACGACAACGAAAATTGTCCAAATAATAATAACATTTTTTTAAATGGTATAGAAAAAAATCGTTGATTGTGACTGCTGCAATAATGCTCATGCTCATACTGGTCTTTGTGTGACTGCGCCATCTGCAGTCCGATTGCTCTCAGTGACGCAAACGTTGAAAAGAGAAATCCAACTAGAACATGGGTTCGCAAACATTCTGGGCCCAGAGACTCATTATAAAGGAGACGTTTTTTTCTAATCCTAATACCAAATCAACATAACGACCATCTGTACCCCAAAATGCCAAAGGAATGAATAGATTTCCTATTTTCCGAGAAAGAAATTGCAATGTTACGAGAACAAATAAGCCTTTAAAAATGTTAATGCTAGTAACAAAGTCTGTCAATTTTCCAAGATGTCATGATGTCGAAAGACAAATATTAAAAATTATGTTTTAATTTTCATATAACTAGCCTTTGTATAATGTTATTGATTTGCAGTCATTTATTTTTATTTTTTGGTGCTGTCTAAGCTAGCCTACTTAGCCTGATGCATGAATCGATGAAGCCTGCGTGGATGACAAGCGAAACATCTTCTCAGACAACCACAACTATCCAGTTGTGATCAGTTCTGAGCCCTGAGAATGAAATGACCTGGATGAATGAAAATATTCACAAGCATAAACATAATACCTGTACATATTGAGATTATTTTTCTCCTTCATTTGTTTTATCATGAAGCAAATCCTGGACATTTTTAGTGTTTCAGTAATTTGCTAGTAGAAAAGAAATTGAGTAATTTGATGAAACTGAATCAGCTCAGTGGTGGCCGGACGTGTTACTTTTACCATCAATCTGCAAAATGCTTTGGATCTTCTTCACTGGTGTGATACAGTGGGTCATCACCATAAAGCAACATGGATGTGTGAGTGAACGTTCACGACCCATTTGTTTACCCGTTTCATGTGGCTGATCCTTGAACAAATGTTCCTGGAACTGCTAATGTCACCCACAGTTGAAAAGCAATCACAAATCTGCCTATGCATATCCACAGACAGAGTGAGGTAGGCTGTTTCGTGGCCATAAAATATGTTTTGCCATTTGTCAGTCTCAATCTGTTTTATATTTGGTTAGATGTCGGGGTGTGGTGCCTCACCAAGTACAAGTCATGCACACACAAACATTGCCTGCTTTTTGAAAATTCCTCACTCCTTCTGCTTTAATGACCTAAATGTGATCTCAGGGTGTGGGTGAACTTAAAACGCCCATCGGCTTTTGTGATGCGAAGTGTTAAGACAACAACAAGTCATGTTCATATACTCTGACTTGAACTATTAGCTGTTTCAACAACACACCATAACAAAAGTAGCAACCTGCATTTTTTTTGCAAGCCAGATAGATAGATAGCTAGAAAGATAGATAGATAGATAGATAGATCTATACCAGTCTAAATATGGTTTTGTGATTATCATTGTGTTTGTGGAATATGAATTGAACAGAAAAAGCCATCTGAGGCCACCGGCATTTTGCATTGCACTGC
This sequence comes from Hippocampus zosterae, assembly GCF_025434085.1. Classification (NCBI taxonomy): domain Eukaryota; kingdom Metazoa; phylum Chordata; class Actinopteri; order Syngnathiformes; family Syngnathidae; genus Hippocampus; species Hippocampus zosterae. The sequence goes on from NC_067452.1 coordinate 33,334,294, forward strand.
CACTTGTCGCCTGAAAACGACACCACAAAGCCTAAGGGCTCAGCTTGTGAATGTCACATGACCAAACCCAGAATTCCCGTGAGCCACGATTGGTCATTACCTGAGCCCTTTGGTACCGTGATGCCATTTTTAGTCAACAACAAGTGACAATTTTGCAGTTCCCTTAATTTAATTCATGTTCCACAAACACAGTATGACTCAGAATATCATCTTTAGAGTATTTGGGGGCTCATAGAACAATTTATTATAAAGACATTTTATAAAAGTAGAAATTATAAAAAAACTTTTTGACATGACCTCCCCTTTAAAAATTAAAAGAAAATGTATTGAACTTAAAAGGTAAATACAACTGAACTCTATTGAGTCAGTGATTTTTTTTTTCATTTGCAATTTGAGGGAGCCTGCAAACTCAATTGGGGAGTCACTGCTTTAAAGGCTTAGTGAGCTAATGTATAGCAAGATTAGCCTGCGTCTCACCTCTTCATCTTTTGTGGCATTTAAGTGTGGCGGTTTCACTGCAGCACTCGTCACAGTCCTTTTTTTATTTTTTTTGAAGTGACCACTACACAGCTTTAATTCTATGTGTGACACTGAATGACCTGAAATGACCTTTCTCAGTAACAACGTTAAAGTACCAGACTGTTTAAATACTATGATTGTCCTCCGGGTCAAGACAAACCGTGTGATTTTCTGAGGACACAGTGAACATCTCCTGGCATGCGCATAGCATCATTAAATCTGTTAGCTTTCATGCTGTCCAAATATTGCTGTTTATCAGTGGTTAGCTCAGCGGTGGACAAAGTATGGCTCATGGGGCGAATATGGTCCGCTCTGTTCTTTAATCTGCCCAAAGAGCATTTTATTTTATAGATTCATGTGATATTTGTTGCATGAATCAGGGCTTTTTTTATCACCTAAGTGGTTAGCTAAATTGTATTTTATCGTTCATTCCTCCATAATCCGATTCACTGGAGTACTTGAGCCCATGCCAGCTGTCTGGTCTCCACTCAACCCGTTTGTTTTAAAAACAAAATTGAGCTAAAAGGTTTGCCCATATTTGCTTTAGACAATAAGCAACAAACAGAACTGAAAAACAACTGGAATCAATCAGAGAGGCCACAAGCTTCCAGTTCAATTGTGAGGGTCTTAAATCAAGGTGTGCTGTTTGATCATTTTGTGATTCAATCGACACTTTCCACATACAGTATAAACACACACACACATGCACACATGTAGACACGTGCAGGCCATATGAGACCTCTAGCAATGAGTTGTCGTTAAACCACAAACTTTTATTTCAACCTTTCAGTATTGCCTGGTGCACAGCTTACCAACCTGGGAAAATGATCACTTTGTTTAAGAGTTTTAAGCAGGATGTAAGGGCCTTCATCTTTTTATGTTAAACAGAGGAAGGATTTAATTAGGGTAAGTGTTACTTCTTCCAATTCCTTTTTGAACTGGTGTTGTTAGTTACACTTCAGAAGTTCTGAGAATTTCAACTCTGGCCCTCCTGTGTGCAGTTTGCATGCCCTCCCCGTGATTTCATGCATTTTCTCTGGGCACACTAGCGTTCTGCCACATTCCAAAAACATGTGCATTATGTTAATCAAAGCTGCTAAATTGTATGTCTGTGTGAATGCAATTGTGAATGTTCATTTGTTTATTGTGCCCTAGGGGCACACGGCACTGTCCTATGACTGACTGGCAAGCAAGCCTGGGCTATGAGGAACAGTTTGCACTTGGCATCTATTTTGTCATTAAAAAAAGGGGTAATTTTTATTATCTCGGATGATGAAATATTCATTGCAGATCCTATTTGAACTCCATTGCAATTCAAAATATCATGAACGTGTTGATGGTTTTTAATAGCCTCTCAGTTGAAGTAGTTCGATGTGCCCCACCCCCCAAAAAAAATTCTGGCGCCCTTCAGCTTTTCGTTTTGACCATCCCTGCAGTAGATGGTTGAGTAAACTGATACCCTGGCAACTACTTGTTGAAATATGTTTGTTTTGTTGTATTGATTTCCATTGTGTTCTTTCCAAATGTAATTTGCTATCTGAATGTAAATGGGGTGGAGGGGTGATCGAAGCAGCATACCTTGCGACCCCTGTGAGGATAAAGCGGACCAGAAAATGGATGGATGGATGTAAATGGTGGACTCGTGCTCTAAATTTTTTCAGTGGGGAGGATCGAAGCTACAAATATTGGGGAACCTGTGCCTTACAATGAAGTTGTGGTCACTGGAATCTAGTATCTTTCATCAAGTACTTCTTGGCTAAGTGCAGAAACTTCTTGTGCTTGCCCCATCAACTCGCAGTGTCCTGAATTAAGGCATTAAAGGTCTTGCCAAATGGTAACCTGTCATTTTTTACACTCTTGCTCATTCAAAGCACTCGGCAGTGTTCCCAGCTTTCAATTTATTGGACCCTCTACAATTTGCTTCTTGAAATAATAGCGGTGTTCAAGATGCCAGAGCTATTTTATACTTAATCTTTAGTACAAACATGGCGGCCCGGTAGCCCAGTGGTTAGCACGTCGACTTCACAGTGCAGAGGTGCCGGGTTCGATTCCAGCTCTGGCCTCCCTGTGTAGAGTTTGCATGTTCTCCCCGGGCCTGCGTGGGTTTTCTGCGGGTGCTCCGGTTTCCTCCCACATTCCAAAAACATGCGTGGCAGGCTGATTGAACGCTCTAAATTGTCCCTGGGTGTGAGTGTGAGCGTGGATGGTTGTTCGTTTCTGTGTGCCCTGCGATTGGCTGGCAACCGATTCAGGGTGTCCCCCGCCTACTGCCCGAAGACAGCTGGGATAGGCTCCAGCACCCCCCGCGGCCCTAGTGAGGATCAAGCGGCTCGGAAGATGAATGAATGAATGAATAGTACAAACATCTTGAGGGCATCAGGCAACCGCATCAGATTTTTGTTGACAATTCAACAAGGTGAAGGGAGGTGAAGCTTGTGCTGTGCAAGGATAATTAGCTTAGGAAGCATTTTTAATAAACATGACTCTGTCTAAACCAGGGGTGCTCAAACTTTTTGGATCGAAGATCTACTTTTCGATCAACTAACCTCTTGGGATCTACCCTTACCGACACGCACGCACGCACGCACGCACACACACACACACACACACACACACACACACACACACACACACACACACACACACACACACACACATCCTGATGAGAAACAGCCTGAAACTGAGGCATGCGGCGCACTTTTGCAGCCTGTTAACTATCGTAGCTCACACGTACTGTTTTAAATTGCTTCCCTGGGCCTTCCTAGATTCCTATTCTTTGCTCGTGCCCTCGGTGAATTGTACACGAAGCAAACTCTGAATGAGAATAATGACGATAAAAGACAAAAGACAAGACAAGCTGCAATCGCAGACTGCTGAGAGCTAACAACTTCCGGTGACGTAATCACGCGCCACCGTAAATTCAAGATTTACCTGCTTTATTTTATTTTTAAATATTTTTTGGGTGAAAATGAGACTGATAAGATGATTAGGGTGCAGTGTACATCAACACAAAAATATATATTATTAACATGTACAAAGACACACAAATGGTTGTTTGTTTGTTTTTTCTCCTCGACACTCCTCGGATCTACTTGGGACCTGTAGATCAGGATGTAACTAATGGGCACCCCTGGTCTAGACAATAAAAGAATATTCCTAAAATGCTCTTTCTATTTGCTCTTCCTCAGCACACTCACAAGTCTGGCATCTGAGGTGGAGGTATCGGACGTGCTCTAACTAGCAGGCTATCACATTGTTCGCTGCCAGTTCTCCTGTGGGTGTGCGTACATATTTATTAACTCGTGTTGTCACTTGAAGTCAACTGTAAACTTCAAAATCAACTGCATGAGTATGTGCCAAGTGACAATATACATGAATGGACTTGCATCCACAGTTAAGAGCGACCCAAAGATTTTTGAGAAAGCTGCCATTTGACTGTTTTTTTTTTTGCAAGCAAAATTTTGAGACGCAATCACTGTAGGGTGCCAATTAATTCAACTTGACTTACTTCACAACAACCAACAGTTTTATATAGCAAACAAAACGTTAAAAAAGAGACTAAAAGCGGTTCATTGCCACTCATACTTAGTGTTTGTCAACATAAATTTACAAATTAAAACAATTCCATAATTTGCCGATGCGATGCTCACGAATAATGGGAAATGCCATAGATGGGCTATAATTTAGCATCTTTGTGGCAGTGTTATATGAAACTTTTAGGAACTTATATTTGAACAGAAATAGTGGAGCAACACTTGTACAGAGACAGTCTAACGATATTCATGGACATATATTCTTTATCCTCTGCAAAAAACAACTAATATTATTGCAAATTTATTGCAACTAATATTATTGCAAATTATTGAGCCTCTTGCAGTAGTTGTGCAAAAACTTCGTTCATCTACATGACTGTATTGTACTGCTGTTGGGAACACCAAATCATGATGCACAAAGAGCTTAATTATTTCAATGTAATTATGTTCTTATATATATAAAAACAGCACTGTATTGAGTGTCATTTGCGCTTTGAAAAAGACATTACAAAATTGTGTTTTGGGCGAGTGAGGGACTAGAATGGATCAATGGCATTTCTATTCATTACAATGGGGGAAAGATGATTTGACATGCGTCTTTTGAGTCCGAAGCACATTCATTGAACAAATTACAGTCGTCTCTCAACACACATCTGGAAATAAAAGACTTGCTAATTGTCACCAAAGATTTTCGATTTTATCAAAGGTCTGGATGTAGCAATACTGGAATTGGCTTAGATGCGTTACACAACAAAAAAGTTATTTGGTTTTCATAAAGGTCAATTCTGTCTTGCCTGCGTTGTGTATTTTGCTGGATTATTATTGCAAAGAGCTCAATTGAACTTCGATATCAAATACATATGGAGATGGGCAAAGACAGGACACCCTTGACGAGAGTATTTTTTGAGATGTTCTATAAGTGCTGAAGTATTGCCAACAAGATCGTCTTAATCATATATTAACCCCATTTAATAATTACTCCAGCCAACTCGTTAAATTTTAACACTTTGAAAAGATAAACACATTTCACTCACTAATGATAAAATTGCTGATACGGACACGTGCTTTCTTACATTATGAAAGCTTTGTCGGTTCGTTTTGATCTATTTTAGAAGGTGAGAATAATAATTAGACTTATCACGCATATCCTTCTATTCTGATGCTGTTACCTAACTATTATTCAAATTTGACTACGCCCAGTGCGGTCCCTGGGGGGGGGGCCTGCCTATGGGGCGGTTTCTGCAGAGGTTGAAGCACTTTATTTAATCCTCTCACTTGAAAAGTGGAACGCAGTCCTCATTCGAGGTGTCATAGTCGTGCGAGGAGTCATCAGAGACGCAGCGATGCTACGAGACTGCGTGTTGCTCGCTGTTTTTTGGGTCGGTGTCGTCCCCTCAGGGATCCCTCATGGCGCCATACACTGGACATACCAAGGTAGGCTGTTGTTCATTTGACATATTCACTTTAGAGCTAAGGCAGGAGTCGGCTACCCAAAATGTTGAAAAAGGCATATGGGGCCAAAAAACAAATACCTTTCACTCCACCCTCCAGATCCCCATTCTTTGCCACGACCTTCGGTGAATAATTGTACATGAAACGCCGTTTTTTTGTTTTTGTTTTTTTAGCAACAGACACCTGCCTGGCATCCCGCCCTGCTAATCGTAACGTGTGTCGCAGGCTATGACGCAAATCGTCCTTAACAGAAATAAGATAAGATAAGATAAGATAATCTTTATTTGTCCCACACTGGGGAAATTTACAGCCTCCAGCAGCAAGAATGTAGATAGAAAGAAGAAAGAAGAAAAAAAAAACAACAAACACCGTTCAATTAAGTGCAATATGAACACACAATGGATAAATCGCAGTGCTATTTACAATTGTCTTTCACATCATTTAATTATTATTATTGTTATTTTTATTCAGCAGCCTGACAGCAGTCGGTAGGTACGAGCCGTCGGTATCTCTCCTTCTTGCAGCGCGGGTGTAACAGTCTGTGGCTGAAGGAGCTACCAAGTGCTGTCGGGGCGGGCTGGAGTTGGTGGGAGGGACTGGCCATCATAGCTTTTAGCTTAGTTAGCATCCTTCTGTTGTCCACCTCCTCCAGAGTGTCAAGGGAGCAACCCAGGACAGAACTGTTCTGAAATGTTGTAATTGAATATTTATTCGATACATTTTACATACCGTAATTGGAAAACGTTAGGAATGTTTGTGCTATGTTTGTCCTTCTACAGAAACCATATTAAAAGTAAAATATATATTTCCCTCCCCCCATCTTTTTTCATTTTCAACCATTTTGAAAAACCTCCGGGGGGGGGGGGGGCACTTGGGCTAAAGAGCCGCCGTTTGCCGACCCCCAGCTAAGGTGAAGTGATGAAGGAAAGAAGGCGGATGGGGATCGGTGTGTGTGGGGAGGAGGGGTACATTTGGTACCTCCGAAATTGATGTGTGAAGCCTGAAGTCGGATGCTTTCAACTGCTTGTATAATAATAATAAGGATTATTAATACAATTCTGAACACAATAATGAGCATAATCATAATGTTCACAATAATGACTCCTTAGATACGGAAAATGTATAGCAACCATCTGGTTTGTTACACTGCTATGAAACAATGATGAGTTGCAACAGAAATCTGTTGGGCAAGTCCTGGCTCTGACTGTAACTTGTTTGATTTTTCTTGAGAAGAAAAAAAGAGAACAAACATCCCATAACTGTGCACACAGAGTGACTCCCTGATTATTTATTAATTTTTTTCCAAGATGCCGCCCGAGTAGGCAGCCTTCGGCAAGTGCTCTTCAAGAGCCTTGCTTTTTTTGTTCTTTTTTGTTGTTTTCGTCTTTTGTTTTGTCAACATGTTGTTTGTTGTTTCATCGTGTGGACCTGATATGGACTGTTTTCAGCGTTTTTTGGCCACAACATTCGTCAAAAGAGAAGTATCTGGGCTTGGTGGTTGCGTCTTCTCGGCAGCACGCCTGTGCCAGCACAAATTTTCATTGGGGAGGAATGTCGGCGCCATTGACTGTCGGTGCTGGACAGACCTGGGGCGCTTGTGTTTTTTGCGCCTGTAATGGGCAGCATTTTTCACAACCCCGTTTTGTTCAGTGGAGATGTCGGCGCTGTTGGACTGTCGGCGTTGGTGCAACTGGATGGATGGCTGCTGAAGTTGAGGATAGGATAAGATAAGATAAGATATCCTTTATTCGTCCCACACTGGGGAAATTTACAGCCTTCAGCAGCAAGAATGTATGTAGAAAGAAGAAAGGAGAAAGAGAAAAAAAACAACAAACATCTTTCAATTAAATTCAATATGAACACAAATGGATAAATCGCAGTACTATTTACAATTTTCCTTCACATCATTTAATTATTATTATTATAATTGTTATTTGAGGAGAGAGGAGCGTTGGCGCAGAGCGCCGATGCGTATTTGGAACCGAGAGTCGCTGCTTGGAATTGAAATGGATTTCCATGGCACAGGAGAAGTGAACCAATCTCTTTTTTCGTCAATGGATGCTACAGCTTCTTGTTGACTTAGAAACTTAGCTTGTAGCCGACGTGTGCACATTTTGAGCATGACGTCTCTGATCCACTGGTTAAAGGACACTTTGATTCTCTCCTCTTTCATCTCAAACTGCTTCAAACAACAAAGCGTGTGACGGAAAAGTGGTTAGGACTGCACAACTGTCCGTGTTTTATGTTATGTGTTGTGTTTATTATTTTACGTTATGTTAACTGTTTTGTTAAGCGCTTTGTTACAGCTGCCGCTGTTGTGAAAGCGCTATATAAATCAGCATGTATTGTATTGTATTGTATTGTATTGTATTGTATGAATCCCTTGATGACTTGGCATAAGGCGTCAAGCAAACATATTTTGCATCCCCAAACCTGACATACATTGCTCACAAAAAGTTAAGGATATTTGGCTGGAAAATGTCAAAGTTAACGCTACGATGATATCATACCATGAAATATTGAACCCGGGACCCCTGCACTGTGAGGTTGTAGGTTAGATCCCGGCCTTTTTGCTTGTTCCTCCCGGGCCTGCGTGGGTTTTCTCCGGGTACTCGGGTTTCCTCCCACATTCCAAAAACATGCATGGTAGGCTGATTGAACACTCTAAATTGGCCCGAGGTGTGAGTGTGAGCGTGGATGGTTGTTTGTCTCTGTGTGCCCGACGATTGGCTGGCAACCATTTCAGGGTGTCCCCCGCCAACTCCCCGAAGATGGCCGGGATAGGCTCCAACACTCGCCGCGACCCTTGTGAGAATAAAGCGGATTGGAAAATGGATGGACGGATGGATGGATAATAACACTGTTGTAATGCTGTGCTGTGTGTAGAATTTTGAAGTGGAAAATGAGCTATAATATTCAATTATCAGCAAAATCTGGAAAATGTGAAGCGCTATTAAGACTTTCCTGATGTAGTCTAATCTATATACAGTATAGTAAAAAACGGCATAAACACACGTAACTGCTGCTTTTTGCCTATTCTACGTATGTTACGTGCCATATTCCTGAGTGTAAAAGTAGCCTTGTCAATTGTCCTAGATGTAAAAGGGGCAACTTTGTGACAAAGCAGAAAATGTACATTCATGACTAACATTTGATGTTCATAGAGGGAGGTTTGGACCAGATGCACTGGCCGACCAAGTACCCGGCGTGTGGGGGTAAAAAACAGTCCCCAATTGACATCCAAAGGCGCCGCGTGAGACACAATCCGGATATGTTGCAGCTGGAGCTGAGTGGATATGATGCTCAGAGAGGAACTTTTCTCATGTCCAACAATGGACATACGGGTAAGTCGATAGTACAGTAGCAAATGATGAGCTCATAAGAATGTTCTGCTCCTGAACAACAAAAATCGATACTTTTCTCTCTTTTCAACATCTGTAAATGTATTATTCCGACTTTTAGTGTACGGAACCCACATGAAAGTTAGTGGTTTAGCTAAACAAACCAACTGTCCCTACTGCTTCCATCTGTTGTACTTATAATAATAGTTAACCTTTTTTTTTCAACTCCCCAATCAGTCCAAATTGAACTGCCACCCACCATGAAGATCACAAAGGGCCTGCCGGGAACATACACCGCTGTTCAGATGCATCTTCACTGGGGTGGCATGGACCTGGAGGCCAGCGGAGCAGAGCACACCATCGACGGCATCCGCTATATGGCAGAGGTAGACCAAATAAAAGATTCAGATGCAGCACACCTCCACTGAGAGAAGCAACGGGCAGACAGCGGCATTGTGCAGCACACGCTTCAGTGGTGACAGCGCTTGCGATGTGAAACGCAAACATCCTGCACGCTGCAAAAACATCAATTTGTCAAAGTGACAGTGCCTATAACAGCAGCGGCTGGCAAAGTAGGACCCACTCTGTTAGTTAATCTGGCCCACCGCGCATTAATTTTTTTTCCAGTTTCTTTTCCAGTCATTTTTTTATTCATACCATTAGGAAAAATTCTAAGGAATTTGTTGTACAACACATAAAAAAATACATAAGATCTTTTTTACCTATACATTAAACATTTTTGCATTTATTTATTTATTGTGTATTTACGCATTATTTATTTATTTATTGGTTCAAATTTATTATTTATTTGCAAATGTCTCAATTGTGAGACAATAAAGGTTTTCTTATCTTATTTTTATTAAACGATTCATTAAATAAAATATGCATAAATTTAATATTTATAAATAACATAATGTTAACTATATGTTACATATAGTGCTTTTTTTTTCTGTGCTGAAATAGAATGTCCCCTTGTTATTTTTGGGGCCGTTCCCCCTTGTCTTTCAGCTCCACGTTGTCCATTACAATTCAGACAAGTACAAGAACTTGATGGAAGCCATAGATAAACCAGACGGTCTGGCAGTACTCGCCTTTTTCTATGATGTACGTATTATTTTTTGCTTCTTTGACTGACCACCTGCACGTAACACATCTCGGTCATTGTCTTGCCATTCTTCTTTTTATTTACAGGAAGATACCGACATCTATCTACAGGAAAAAGCTAATCTAAGCTAATATAAACCTACCGTAATAAGATTTCAAGTAGTTCAAGAGACATTGTGACCCAAAGAATGCGTTGATGTGTCTTTCGCTATGGCAACAAAGCCCTTATCATCCCATGTGATAAGAATGGCCCACGCGGAGGAGTGGTGGGTAATAATTAGAAATAATTATAGTGGAGGAACAAGACTAGCTGATAATGTGTGTGCTTTAAAATAGGCAGAGTTAATCGTGACTCTCTTGTTGAAAAGGTCACCGTGTTGGACATACACATTGCAAGCAGCGTCATGAAGTAACTTTTACTGCTATTGTGCAACTCTGTTGTTTTTCTCTCTTACCTCCTACGCTGGGCAGTCTGTGGTCAGCACATCTGCCGTACAGTTCTAACTTTCAGGATCCAAATTTCGGCCCTGGACTTTCTATATTGAGTTTGCGAGGGTTTTCTCTGAATAATCTGGCTCCTATACAGTATTCCAAAAAGATGCCTATTAAGATAATTTAACATTCTAAAATGTCCATAGGTGTAAATGTGCCCTGTGATTGACTGGCAACCAGTCTGGCGATGTACCCTGCCTCCCGCTCAAAAGTCATTTGGGATTGATTGATTGATTGATTGATTGATTGATTGATTGATTTAACTCAACTTTCAGGATGGGCATTTTGAGAACACCTACTACAGTGACTTCATCTCCAACCTTGCCAATATCAAATATGCAGGTGAGTATCATGAGAAGTATCACGGGCATGCACTCACAAGACGTTTTTGAGTCCCATGTGTCCTAAATGACCCGCGGCAGGTCAATCCATGAACATTTCCAGCCTCGACGTGCGCTCCATGCTCCCTGAGAACCTCAACCATTTCTTCAGGTATAAGGGCTCACTCACCACACCGCCCTGCTATGAGAGCATCCTCTGGACGGTGTTCGATACACCCATCACCCTTTCGCATAACCAGGTAGGCTCAATTGGAAGACACGAGTTCACCTACTGGATGCGCTCCCTCTAGCGGTGTGTGAAAAGAATCACTGAATTCAATTTGTGTTTGTTACAGTGGCTAAAACTATTTTTTAAGTACATTTTCAAGTAGAGTTCAGTTGTGTTTAACTTACAAGTACAATGCATTTGAATGTAATCTTTTATTGATTTGAATCTTTTCTTATAAAGCTTTATAAGAAATCGAGTCACAGGCTGTCTCAGTGTCAAACTGTATTTTTTGTCGTCTTTTATTGTCTTCTGACTGGACTCCCTCAGAAGAGCATCAAACAGCTGCAGCAAATTCAGAACGTTGCAGCTCGGGTTCTTAACAAAACAAAGAGATGAGAACATAATGTTTTAGGCCCAGCCTAAAGGCTTTACATTGGCTCCCAGTCAGCTATAGAATAATTTTAAATTTATGCTTTTGGTCTATAAATCACCGGATAATCTTGGTTCTGAATACATTACTGGAATGCTCATGGAATATAAACCCATTCGGGTTCTGAGGTTTGCAGAATCAGGACAATATGTGGAGCGTCAGCATTTAGCTGTTCTGCTGCACGCAAATGAAATAAGCTGCCACAAAACTGAAGTTAGCCCCACGTGAAAATGCTTTATAATCGAAAACGTATGCATTATTTTCCCCAAACATATGATTATGGTCTTCTAAAGCATTTCTAGATTTTTATTTTAAAAAATGCACTTGCGCTGTATGGGATTTTAGTAATTTTAGTCAACTACTTTTTTCATGCTTCTACTTTGCTTTTAAATGCCCAAAAGGTTTCCGTTTTCAAATGTTGTCTTCTGTCTGTGAATGCTGTTTTGTAATGTAAAGTGAAGCACATTGAGTTACCTTGTGTATGAAATGCACGATATAAATTAAGCTGCCTCTCCTTGTCTTTGTTGCATCCAGATCAGAAAACTCGAGAGCACACTGATGGACATCTATAATAAGACCCTGCGGGATGACTACCGCATTGCTCAGCCTCTAAATGACCGAGTGGTGGAGTCATCTTTCCTTCCTCGACTTGGGAAAGGATGTGTGTATTTCGTGTCCTGTATACTTTGCAACACTTTCATTTGAAAATAGATTGAGACAAATTTTTGCCGTGTTCCTTCAATTCACCAGCATTCTGCCGGCAAGATGAAATTGAATCCAAGCTGCGGAAAATTGAAGGCCTGATCACGTCTATTGGGAAAAACATGTACTCAGGTGAGTGACATTTTGGTCATACAACAAGTTGTACATGCCTGAATCAAAATCCAAGCACTCCTGTTAACTCGTTACTGTTCTACTGTATGTTGTCTGTGTATACTTAGGTGGACGACATAGCTCGCCGCCAAGCAAATATGGTGAGTTCATTTATTTCCAGTTTACAGCACACAAAGTGACAACTGATTGCTGCTAGCAGGTTGAAAATATTGGAAACGTACAATACCTTTGAGTCACTACGGCAACAACAGTCCAGTCTACCCCTCAGAATCATAATGGCACAGCCCAGCTCTGCCGCATCCTCCATGTAGCAGGAAGTAACCTGCACAAACACCAATCGGAAAATCCATCCATTTCCCATCATTCGACAGTGCACTGCTATGCCGTCAATGATAAACCCTGCAAAATCTCAACATTGTGAACGTACGGTACAAATAATCACTGAACTTTGCGCTGACTTTATTTGCCAGCATTCACTTCGCCAGGTAAGATGGAGCAATAGTCACGGGCCATCTAGTGGTGATTAGTGATATTACAATTTAAAACTATAGACGGCCCCTGCACATTCTCAGATCGGCAGCCCCCGATTACCATATCTGCAGATTTTTTTTCATTTGATCTTTTTCCTTCTTTCTTTCTTTTTAAATATGTATTTATATTTTTGATTTTCCCGCTTTTTTCTGGGATTCTTCAACCCATTTCTCCCCATTTTACACGAAACACGTACAGTATATTGAATGTTTATCACCTTTTTTGAATAACTTTTTGGGGGTTGTAAAAATAAATAAATTGTGGCCACTGCCATTTTGCCCATTTGCGATCCATGCCAACAACACATCGTGACTGGCAGAACAATTGTACTACTAGATGGCAGAGGATTTGATGAACCTGTGTATCCACCTGTTGCCATTCATGTCAAGTCAAGTCAAGTCAACAGTATTTATAGAGCACTTTCAAGCAGCCATCGCTGCATACAAATTCATGCACTCACAGCTTTGTTTTCAACTGGAGATTGCACACTGAATAAGTATACCGAATTGGCCCGAATATAAGACGACCCTGATTATAAGACGACGCCCTCTTTTTCACGACTCAAGTTTGAAAAAAAACTTTTTGAACACCAAATTAATTTTTATACAGAAAATAATTACAGTACATCTGAAACAAATGATTATAACAATATATTTGAGAGAAAAAGCATGTTATTTTGCCTCATTCAAATCTTAATATCTGAACATTTAAACTAAAGTGCAATCACATTCGTAAATGAATGGTTTCTGGTTTTTGAAATGTAAATTATATCATAACTTATCCTCAGCTGCCGGTTAACCTGGCCAATCTTCGACCCACTTTTCTCCAGATTGTCGCTACGTTTCTCCATTTTCTGTTATCTCTCCTATTATTTTCTTCTCTTTTCTTTCTTACCGCTATTTTGTTTTTTTCTTCTTTGTGCTACCGCTATTTTTATTTTTATTCTTCGTGACAGGGGTTCACTTTGGCCTGGGAAGTCAAGTTCAGCATTCGCTTCAATGATATCTGGCGCCATCTAGCGTCGTGAATGGGTATACCGATATAGACCCCGAATATAAGACGACCCCCACTTATTTCAATGCAAAAAACACCGTCTTATATTCGGGCCAATACGGTATTTGTGAGTAAATTGAGACGAGATCATGACTGTAGTTGTTATGCTTTTGGGACATTTTTGTTTGATGGTGCGCCGTGAGGTTTTTCTAATGCCTTGGCTCAATAACAGATCCAGCAGCAATACCTGTAAAAATAGAGGAGGTGTCTTTCTCTGTTTTCATTAGAACGTCAAGCTTTGTTTCCTCTGGTGCTGACCTTCCTGTGGGAGAATTTGGGCAGTTACGCAAAGGCCCACCTCAGCCATCCGATGGATCTCGACTCCTTCACCATCTGTATGCATGTCCTTCCTGAAAAGGTGGGAACGCACAACATCATCTTCTACGCCAGCGAAGGCGTCCAGAACGAGCTGATGATCACCATCAGCGAGGACAGGGACGCCAAGGAGGTGGGCCTGTGGATCGGCAATGAGTTTGTCAACCTGCCGTACAACGTCAAGTCTGACAGCTGGGTCAACTACTGCATCACATGGACGTCCCGCACTGGTGGTGTCGAGCTGTGGGTCAACGGCATGGTGGGGGAGCGACGCTACCTAAAAACCGGTTACACAATCATCCCCGGCGGGTTGTTCATCCTTGGAAATGACCAGGACGGATTGCTGGGCATCTCCAACACCGACTCCTTTGTGGGAAAACTCACCGACGTGAACGTGTGGGACTATGTGCTCACCACAGCGAATATTCGCAACCAGATGTCATGTGAGGGGAACAGCACAGTGCAGGGAAATGTGTTCAGCTGGGGGACCACCAAACTTAGCCTGTACGACGGGGTGCACCTGGACAGTCAGTACAGATGCTCCTGAAACACTGTCATGTTTCACAAACCAATACAGTGGCCTTAGTACTACCGCTGTCAACAACTGCAACTAATAAACAATATTAACATAAATATACTGTATCACAAATTATAATGCCAAAACAATGGAATATTTTTAACACAATTTATCCTTTAAATGGCTTACAATGTGAAAACTCTCCTAACTTCCACTATAAACTCAGACGAAACATTTCCTCCTCGACGTACTTGTCTATGAATTAAGCCGGATCCTTTCGACATACTTCCTTGAGATCATTTTATTTTTATCGTTCTAGTTAGGTGGGGTTTTTGTGCCTTCTCAGTGCATGATAAAAAAAATAACATAAAAAGTGCAACCAACAGACACAGAATTTGTTTTCTCTCTCGGGATAAACGGAGGCTTGACGGATACATTGGGGTGTTGAGAAATTTTGAAATATATTTAAGAATATCAAATAAAATGCTTGAGGGGCTATACAGATTTCTGACAGGGCTGTAGCACCTCCAAGCCTAACCTGACAACAAACATGAATAGGATTTTTTTTTCCCTGCAAATAGCAACAGATAGATGCCCCCCAAAAATATGACCAGGTGGAGGATAACCATATCTTAGAGGTGACTTGGTGGGGGTTTTAATGCTTCATCGTGATGTATGAAAGGATAAAAAAAATACATCAATTCTGTTGGATTGATTATTTTTAGTCATCATACATTCGCTTATGCCTGACATGATAAATTGATTATGCTTGCAAAGAAGAACGCTTATGCTTGCAATCATTAATTGACTATGCCTGCAATGAAGAACGCTTCTGCTTTTAATAAAGATACATTTTCCATTATATACTCACTTTTATAATCAAGAATGCTTGGTGCACTGTGGGGAAGTTTAGGGACGCAACCACCTTTCCGAGGAAGTGGTTTGGAAGAGATAAGTGTTAAGACTAAACAGTGAGCAAGGGTGAACAGTGAATGGAGCCATCAACACCAGCTGCGACGTGATTTTTTTGTGAAAATTGCACACATGTACGTAATTTGCACTCACATACACACACATAGTCAAACAAGTTCAGTGTGTGTTCAACAGCCCCCACCCTTTAGGTTGGACACACCTATGTAGTAGTTTTCCCAATAAATGAGGAGGTGAAGGGGGAGATCGTGAGGGTTACGTGCCGAGAACTGAAACCGAACGCTTCTCCTCATTCCCTCCTGGTACCAGAATCGAGTCTCCTGTCTCCTCCTTTTGTTTATTCCTGAGTGTCAAATTGGAGATACCTGACAAATTCCAAAAAAAAAAACAAGACTATGGCAGTCACAATCGTGACTCGGTACCAATCCTGTCGCAGAGTATGATACACACAAAAGCGCAAGAGTGACACAGAATATTGACAATGTGACAAAATTGTCGGTAAATATGATATTTACCGTCAACTTGAACTTCATCCTTGTATTCATCATCTTTGTACCGGGAATAAAATGGCTTCAATGTCCAGCCCATTTGTGTTATTTTTGTATTTTTCAACAAAAGACCCTGTGCAAAAGTTCATTAAAACACAAGAGGAACATGCAGTGTAATACAATCCTCCTGGCCCCCCAAAGCGAGGACTTCCTCTTCTGTAAAGGATCTATTGGTGTCTTCAAAAGGATGTGACCTTCTCTCCATCCTGCAGGTTTTCTTTGCTCCCTTTCAGTGGCCCATCGCCCAGTTTGATCTCCACTCTGTTCCTCTTGGCAAACATATGGCAGATCTCCAGGAAGGTCTTGCTCTTGGTCTCAGGGACCACCGGCCAGATGTAGATCAGTGTGGCCAGACAAATAAAAGAAAAAATGACAAAGCTGTAGGCGCCTAGGCCTCTCTGAGGAGAGATGGAGGAGGGCGGGGAGGAGACACTTTTTAAATATTATTATGTTAGAATAGAAAAAGACAATGTTGTCATGTTTTAAAATTTCATCTTGTTACATGCTCAATTGACCTCGAAATGGTTGTGTTTGGGACATCTTGCACACATTAGAAGCACAGAGAAGCAGTGTGGTCAAGGGACCCTAGCACATGGTACCCGACTACATCTCAGAAGAGAAAGATTCAACCCTCATTAGTAGACACACTGGCGCCTGTTAACTGACAACTTAGAAAAGAAGATTTAACCTTGGACGGAAGGGAGTGTTTGTATGCTTCATCATGAAAAAGGGTCACGAGCCAGGTTACCGACATATCAAGTCAGGAGGATTCCATGGGAATCCTTTGTCTTTGGGGGTCTACTGAGCAGCGGCCCAATTGGGCCGCCCAGGGGTTGCGGCATGTTAATGAAGATGGGAGTGTTTTTCTGATATATTACTTGTAATTTGCATATACAATCAATAAAAGGGCCGGCAGAGAAAACTGCACCTCCTACCGGCAGAGAAAGACAATCTGTTCCTCTGTTCGAGCCTTTGTCGACCGTCCGAGCGAACATCTCTAACATATTACAAAAAACATACAAAGGAAGAAAACATGAAAGAAATTTATCAAGCGCCACCTAATGTGGCATTGCTGCCATGTCTGCCCTATCTCAGAAGTGTTGGTATCATCCAAATCATTGTTTCTATATGTAAAAGCCTTTTGGTTTTTGACCTGATCTACATCCAGCAATACTGTACATTGTCTATCCAAGTAGGGCTTGCCCTCATTAGGATCATCATCCATGAGCTGCAGCCAAAGCAGGTTCATGTTGCATGAGAGGCAGGATATGCATTTTTTTTTGTATTTTGTAATAATATTAATGATTAGTGCTATCAATTACAGCCAAAATTATTTTTTAACAATACTGATCATTTGAATCAGGTGTTTTAGAGGTGGGAGACACTCAAACATGCACTATAGAGGTTCTTGCATACCGGAGTTGGTGACTACTGTTCTAGTATATTCCAGAGCTGTTATTTTCATTGTGATATGAACACAGTACATTACTACACAGGCTCTCTCTAGTGGTCTGCAAAATAATTCACTGCAGTTGTGTTGCAATATACTGTACAGTACTGTGCAATATTGTATTTGGATTTAATCTTAAAAATTCAATTTTGACTATACTTTTCTGTGCTATATATTTTATTCGAATCTCAGTTTAGATACACGTTTTAAAATGTCCTATATTTAAGCACAGCACAAATGTTCAAACCGGATAATGTTATAGTGGTTGACGATAAAAATATTTTATTGGACTAAAACTTCTGTCTCGTTTTCAATGACCACTTTGGGCTACTATTATGCTGTTCACGAGCATTCTAAATAACATTAAAACATGCTGTAATCAATAGGCATCGGAATAGAGGATGAGACTCAGGTGGTGCAACTGACCTCCATAAAAGGGAATAGTAGGCCAACAGTGAAGTTGGAGAGCCAGTGGACAGAGCCGGCCACCATGAAGGCTGCGGGCCTGGCCGACTGCCGGAACATCTCAGTGGTCACCACATAAGGGATGGGACCTGCCAATGTGGTCAGCCAAAGGAGGAACATTTGAGAAACATGGTCAGGGTGAGTGTATCCACTTGAATGCTACTGCAAGTCTATACTCACTGGGTCCAATAGCATGACCTGTGATGTAGATGATGACACACGTGATGCTGACGTAGGGCATCCATGTCACCCTTTCCTGTTAGCACAAGCAAGCAATCTTCAAAATTAAATTCAAACCATCCACAAAATCTTTGAAATAATAGTTTAACATTCATAGCTAGGATAAAAACTAACCGCTTATGTTTTGTATAATGTGATACGTGTGATTTATTCACCACTGTGATTATTTGCATGGACTCACTGACTTTCCGTTTTTTGTTTACGTCTACTGCGCATGTTTGAGAATGTCCCAGAAGAGAAACACTTCCGTTTTACGTTTGATATGTATGCAACTCCCAGTTAGTAATACAAAACATGAAATGTGTGCATTGGCCTTCTTATTGAAACCACCACAATGTAGGGAAAAAAAAAGTTCCAAGTCGATCTTCAACTTATATACAGTGATCCCTCGCTACTTCGCGGTTCGTTTATCGCGGATTCAAACATTAAAAAAAACAATTTTTTATTTATTTATTTATTTATTTAAATATACATGGAGTACAGTCCTGCATATCTTGCTCTATGTGACTCGCTGTTGTTTTGCAGCTTCTCGCGGACCGTTTGCGGACTTGAAAAAAAAAACTATTTATGTTAATTGAACGCTACTTCGCGGATTTTCGTTTATTACGGGTGGTTTTGGTCCCCATTACTGCTATAAACGAGGGATTACTGTAACATTTTGGTTGTTGCAAATGTGAGGTTGCATGGTTTGAGAAATTCCTTTTTTTTTCAATCATCATCACTTAGAAAAGTGAGCATGATCGTCACACCGTTCACAACTCAAGCCATTCTGACAATGACCACTTGAGGGCGGCAAAGCAACATGAGCTCAATGGTCTTTGCCCGTCACATCAAACCTGGAAAGTGAGCGCAACCGTGAGCAAGACACATGCGCCGCAGCAAATCCCAAATCCACAGAGGAGTAGGAGTCGTCGTCCTGAGGCTTCAACAATGAAGACCTATCGTTACAAATTCCCAATCAACATAACATTTTCCTTTAAAATCTAGAGATCTCGGCTCAAATAAGGGAACTTACTGCCGCTACGGTCATTAAGACATTCACCGCACCCGTCCCAACTGTGACGTACTGGATGTCATTCTCCGCGACCCCTGCGCTGGCATATATGCTGTCAGCATAGTAGTAGATCTAGGAGAGAGGGAAGAGGATTTTAGATGCTCTACTCTGCGCAGACATGAAGGCTCAAATGACATTTTTTTCATCCCTTGATAGGTTCAACTAAACAGTACGCTATGTTTACTCCTCTGATTGGTTGAGCTTGTGTCAGAGATTTTCTCGGACAAAATGAAAGAAATGACTCGGCACACAGGAAAATTGTCTTCAATATCGGCGGGCGCGCATCTCTGAGAGCGAACGACTGTTTAGTTGCCCCGATGATCACACACTCGAGCTCCCTTCCCGCCAATTCAGACTTTTATTGTAACATACAAGGAAAACACTGCCCCCGATATTTGCATTGTAATGCTAAAAATGAAAAAAAAAAAAAACCAACAAAGCAACATGTCTTCTCCTAACAGAGTATGCCTTGGTCTGTGCTGGAATCTCAAAGAAAATCGGACGCGAACTGCCAAAAATGTCTTGTTCGCCCTGTACATTGCACAGATAAAGAGGCCAAAACAGGTCTCACCGCATTCACCCCGGACAGCTGCTGTCCCATATTCATGACGATGATGGAGACCAGCTGCCAACGAAGGGAGCGCTGGGAAAGCAGGGACAGAACGGACAAGCGTCCCTCCATCCTCTCCGACTGGTCTTCTAGACGCATCTCTGAAAGCTCTTGAGTCACATCGTCCCTGCCACGCAGGCTCTGTAATGCTAAGGGAAGATGGACCCTAAACCCTTGTCATGTCAAACTAACTTCACATTCGCAAATCACCTTTCTTTGCCGTGATCTCATCACCCCTCTGGATGAGCGTGTACCGAGGGCTCTCTGGGAAGAACGGCAACAGCATGAGCTCTATCACGGCAGGAATGCCGGTAATGCCCAGCAGGAGGGTCCAACCTGAACAAATACAGGAAGGAACCAGTCAGTTTTGACTCAGGATATTTTCAGATTTCATATTTAAGCTGTATTTTGCTTTTTAAAATCTGGAAAAAGTGATGCATAATCAGTTTAAATCCTTCTTGGATGCCCTACTGTCATCTAGTGTTTCACAGGGTTCAATCTTGGGGCCCCTGCGGTTTTCATTATATTTGCTGCTTAGCGCTCTGAGCTCCTCCACCCCTACACACTTCACGGGTGCCTCAGCTCAGCAGACCAGACACTACAGGAAGGGGCCAAAGTCTAAGCGGAGGTTAAGTAAGGATCAAGCTTTTTACATTGGCGATCTCTGTCTTTCGAATGACTTCCTGATAAACATTAGGCAAGCCCCCCCTTCATTTTTCATCATATCAAGGTGTCAGCGCACTTCAAAAAGATAACCTTTGTATGTGAGACCATGAGACAAAACCGTTCGCTAAAGTGACATCACTCGTAGAGTGTTATGAGGTAATTTGTGACACAACTAATACATACCGGTAATTTGTATCTGACAGGTATAGTACTGTATATGTGTACCACTAGTGTCAACCTGTGCTGTTGCCAAGTACGTTTCTGATTCCAAGCACTTGGGCAATCAGGATACCAATGGTGATGAAGAGCTGCGGTACGATCCCAATGGCTCCTCTCAGATTTTTGGGGGCCAGTTCGCCCAGATACATGGGCACCACGTTGGATGAAAGACCTGCAGAAAAGGACATGAAACTCAAGATTCATTTCAATTATTTTTTTTTTCCCAAAGGGCTTTATCTTTTTCAACATGACAGACCTGCACAGATGCCCACTATGAACCTAGCCACGATAATGATCTCATAGGACTTGGCCAGCTCACTGACTCCCATCATCAGTGCGGGGACAATGGAAAAGATGTTGTTGAAAAGGAGTGTTCCCTTTCTGTCAGGCCACAAAAATGCCATTGAAATGCATGATTAGTCCCCACTTATTGCAAGTACCGGTAAGTAGATTTTCGAGTAAATCATTACTAATACTAATAAGTAATCATTACTTCAGATTTTTCTTCAGAAGCAGAACAAAACCCAACTATAAATTGGATATCTGCCATTGCAAGGGAAGCAGACAGATGAGCTATGACTGGTTAATGTAAGCTTAATCTCATCAAAATGTGTCTGGAACTGGATCTCAATACATTATACATTGCTGTCTCACATGCATGATTACCTTCCCAGTTTGTTGACCAGTGGGGCCACCATGAGAGAGCCAAAGAAGCCTCCCAGGGGGTACATAGACACTGACAGAGACCACAGCAGAGTCAGCAGGTTATCCCCCATTGGCTCACCGTAACGCTCGAGGAAAGTGACGTTGTAAAAGTGCTGCATGAACTCAAGTGGGAACAAGACAGAACACATAGTAGTAGAAAAGCATCACTACAAAAGCTTGTGTGTGTGTGTGTGTGTGCATGTGTGTTTCTCGCAAGGTTACTGGTGCTGGAGAGTTGATGGCAGCTACGTTGTATCCATACTGGAAGGATGAGCCAAATGTAGATACAAGTGTGGCCAGTGCCAGGACCACAGTTAATCTCTACAAAAAATAAAAATAAACCAAAAACATAGGAATATTTTCTGCATTATTCATACTGACTACTACAGCATTGAGTACTTTTTTTAATTGGATATGTGACACTCACCCCGCTCCTCTCAGGCTTTGCCAATTCCCCAGTTTCCACCATGGCTGTTTGTGTCTCACATACACAAGAAGATAACGTGCACTTGGGTAAGCCGTACTTCTGATTGCCCTTTGAACATGTCATCATTGCAGCTCAAAGCTCCAATTTGTTTATTGCCTTCATGTTGCTGACAGTGCTCAGTTGCTTACTGTATGGATGTAATCAGTTGTTGTGCAGGTACACCCATTGCATAAATAAGACTCGTAGTAGAACCTGTAAAAGTGGCAAAGGTGGATCGGTGACTCAATTAACACAGGTGCATTTTTTTTTTACCATAACGTCCAATTTTAGTTAGCATGAATAATTGGATTGCATTTGTATTATTACAATTACAAGAGGTGCCTCAAACTAAGCTAGCCTGATGTGTGTGAAGACAATTTAGACGAATCTAAATATGGCAAAATAAATTTGTGTTAAAAAAAGAAAATGTGTGATAGTGTAAAAAATACGCACCTTGTCGCAATAAAGGTTGGGAAATTCTGCAACCAACAATGCTTTCTTGCACTAAGAAAGGGCCATTTTGTTTTTTGTTTTTCTACCGGCCGCTGAGTTCATTTGGGTTTAAAGTCCACACTTGGTATGCTTTTATGCTGACGCCAAGTTGCGCTAACATCAGCAGGGGTCAAAGGAGAAGTGAGGCTCCGCAGTCAAGAAAAGCTCCGGTTTCAAGGAGGAAGGCTGACATGTGACGATCGGTCATACATCCTGACATTAATCATTGTGATGCATCGAACACAATGATTTTGTAATACATCATTGAGCAAGAACCCACAGGTTTTTACCAAAACAAAGGATGGTCAATGACATCAGCGGAATAGTCATCTGACTGCATCATCATGCTTGTCAAAAGAGTTCCATTTAACCTGTAATAGTGACTATAAAAAGATTGGATAAAAATAAACATTTTCATTGCAAATTAGGCTTGAAGAGCTTTCCTCCTGGTTAATCTTTATTTTGTTGTCGCCACAGAGTAAATATTTATGTTGTTCAATTTTTTTTACTAATATTTTAGTAAATATGGAACCTATTTAACGGAAAAAATGCTAAAATATTGTTTTAATATTTTTTTATCTCCTCTTTGACAAAAAAAAATAAAGAATTCTCAATCAATATTATTTCTTGCCAAAGTATGGTTATTTACTTGCAATCATGAAAAAAATTTGTAAATTCCACAAACAACCTAGGCTAAACTTTGCGCCTCCTGAACAGAAACAGATGTTACTCTCACAGTCGATATGTGCAACTTGAACATACTTCATCAACACAAATACTGTCAATACTTTAGTAGCTTTGGCACATTTCTTAAGGTTTATAAAGAGCACAAAAAACATTTAAGTGTTTCATTTAATAGCCGAGGATAGGTTCCACAGTAAAAAAAAAACATGCGTATATCCGTGAATAGTGGGGGTTACCGGTATTAGTAAAATATAAAATGTGCCTGTATTGTAAAAAAAAACAAAAGGTGCAAAGATTGTGACAGTTGCAAGATGAACATGATTAATAGAAGTGATCTGATTTCTTGGAAGAAAATTTGCTTTGAAATACTATGGGCGCCAACCAAAATCTTGGTTCACATATGTTCCTTTTTGGAAGTTATTTTGTATATAATTTAGTTCTTCTCACTGCCAATTATTGGCAACAAAAAGGACCAGTGAATATCACGTGACATCATTGCGGGAGTTTATTGGTATGGCTTTTTTTCAAAATATCAGATGATACAGGACGCTCATGATTACATTTAAACGCAGCAACAATAAAGTCACAGAGTGATAATCATGCTTTTTTTTCTACGACATAGCCAAAAGCATTCACACATTTTTCATCCCCCCAAAATACTTGATGAAACTGAATAGAAATTGCACATATGTTGAACCCGATAAAGTGATTCCATGAGGTACATGATAAATTAATTCATCTTGGAGAAACACCCAAAAAAAAAAAACGGTGAGATGCTTTTCATGATGCAACATTATGTGCTAAATGTAAACTTCTCAGACACATACAGTCCTTATAAGTCCCTCCTTCTGTATAATCGAGCATCACCTATCAGTGTGGACATTACTCGTGAAGTGTACTTCTCTCTGATTTGAAGTATGAAGTCCTGGAGACACCCCGCGAGTGTCATCCTGGGCTTTTTGCTGCTCGGACGAGCCCACACGGCAGCAGCAGAGCGAAGCGAAGAGGCGCATGCGGACAGGCGCAGTGAAAAACACAAACATGATGCAGTTGGCTGCTCCCTGTGACGTGTTGCCAATACCCTGTTGTGCCACCACAGAAGACAAAATAACAACAAATTGTCAAGGAAATGTTTCATGAAAAGATTGTAACAATTCTAAACAGTTTCCAACGGCCCTATTTTGGGGCGTGTTCAGTCCTTGTGGAAAGTGCAGCTTAAGTGCGTGCATTGCGTGAAGTTTTCTTTCATTTGGTATTTTGCTAGACTTTGCACAGGTATAATTGGGCATAACAGGGTGTTTGCGCCTTAGTTGAATGGAAGTAGTCTTTTCCTGGCCAATCCTAGCCCCATCTGTCATTTGCATAAAAATCAGGGCATACCAGAGGAGCAGTAAACCCACCATGGCTCACATTGTGGAAACAAAAATAGACTCCTTGGGGTCCCTGCAGGGTAAACTGCAAGATCTCCCCTTGCAGATGATGTAATTGGTCATGCATGTGATATGGGCAACCTGATCGTGCGTCCCAGTGTCACCCCAAGATGATCATGATTATAGGTCTTGTGTAAGACATTAGTTTGACAATGATTCAGAGGGATTGACTGATGCTTGTGTCATATCTATGAATAAAATACCATGATGTCCATACATGTACGCAGAGCGCTGAATTTGCCTGCCTGCGCCTCGATCAAATACACCAAAATCACAATACAGCAGCTGTGCCACCAGTTAGACCTGTTTTTTGCGAGTCTAAATTCTACTCTACTTTTTGTAACCATATTTGCAGCTGCGGCGGGGGCCGGGGCCCAGTGAAGCATAGCGCATCTACTAAACGCACAAACACGGAGAGTGAGAGCATTGCCCTGCCACCAAAAAGACAATGGGCCCATTATTACCTTGAGCACAGACTACTTTCTGTTACCAAATTTTCACAAGATTCAAGGGGTGGGCAATCAATTGTGACTGTATGACAAATGTATTATCAAAATGTCATCTGCACTCACATGTAGCATCACCAGCACAAGGTTCTGTCTCGCCGGGGAGCCAACCAGCAACAGGATGAAGCGGATTGTACTCCAAATGCGTAACAGGATGAAGATAATAGGGATGAGAGTCAGCTTCATGTCTGCCATGGAGGAGAAGGAGTACGATGTTGTCCTATTGGCCAAAAGTGGACGGTACTCGGAAAGGGCTGCATGCTGTGAGTCGTAACAAAGGATAAATGATACCAGGAGTTCATTGACTTTAAGAAAATCAGTGATGACAGTTATAATACCAAAACTCTTGACTTTGACACTATACCAGTATATAGTACCCTGATACTGAAACAATACCAAGACAAAAACCAAGATCAGTAAAAATAGTGGAGTCGTAAATGACAAAACCTGGAACTTAAAAATCGTAGTATTTTTAATCATTTAATATCGTGGAAACTATCAATTATATACACTGTATTGTTTATATTTTCATGCCCAGGCATTTAGACAAAATTATGAAGTTTGGTTCAATACATTGGTGCTTCAATACATTGTACAACATTGCGTATTCTGGATAAAACGTATGTCTTCCATATCTACGCACTACAGGTTATGTCGCTCTACCCTTCCAGTACTGTTTTTGAATGTCTGGGCCCCAAAAACTGAATAAAGTATGCTACAGTTTCCTGCAGCCACGGATGTGTATACTATAACAGACAGTGCTCCTTACTCACCATCAGCCGGCGGCCATCTTACGTTGACATTTGCTAAGCCTGCTCAACTTTATTACATGGATTTCTCTGCGGCATTTTCAGATAATTTTATGGTTGTACCAACTATGTACTCTGGGAGAACTGCTACTTGCACATTTGATCAGTAGGAATCGGATTTCAATTTTCTCTGTGAAAAAGGGTATATCTCAGAGTGATACTTAATGATTTGTCTGCATTATACTGTCAGAATAATGAGCACTGAAATAAAAACCAAGGCCATTTGGACAAAAACTGCTGTGAAATGTTCGCCCTGTTAGTCACAATTCATGATACTGAGTTGGTCGTTGCAAACAGTGAAGTTCATTCTTTCAGAGGCTCTCCTGACTCCACACAGGGATCCTATCATAAAGTACACACTGTTTTATAGTGTTTTCAGTGAAAAATGTTGTGTCGTTTTCAGTCGCGACTTAAGATGGCTGCCGGCTTCAGTCACAAGGGGCCTATTGAGAGTCCATTCATATAAACATACGTGCCCACAGCGTACTTGTCTGGCTTTTGTTCTTTCCATATACTGATACTGTATAGGTGTGCCTTATAAACAGCTTGAAGCCTGCATGTGTCCACTTGGGAGAAATGTTCGTTAACTGCCAAACTGCGCAGAAGTACCGGTACTAAAAATATGTGGTATCTTTTCCTTTTTGAAGGAAAGGAATTGCAGAACATAAGTCATCCGAGTATACTAGACAACCCTTTGAGTAACACTGCATTGCTGAGCTTCTCCTTGGGTACTCACCGCCGTGTGAATGTGTCTCTTGATGAGGATGTAGAGGATGGGGAGGATGAGGTAGGCAAAGAATTCCCAGATCTTTCCAGTCAGCAGCATCCACAGCACACGGTCAGGGGTGTGGATTCTGACCCAGCACCAGCCCACGGACACCTCTGATGCAGTGTAGCCAATCTTGTTGAGGCACACGGCTGCAACTGTGATGCTCAGGGGAACCCCCCAGCTAGAATACACAGAAGCGTTAGACAATGACATCATCGCTTTTTTTTTTTTTTTCCCCATCTGCAAATACTGCGTGGGTTCAAGTAACATCTACATGTAACGACTGAAAGAATTAATTTCAGGCTCCAGGCTTATACATATTTGCGGTCGTAGTTGTCGGTACAGCAAATATAACTCATTCATTCATTCATCTTCCGAGCCGCTTGATCCTCACTAGGGTCGCGGGGGGTGCTGGAGCCTATCCCAGCTGTCTCCGGGCAGTAGGCGGGGGACACCCTGAATCGGTTGCCAGCCAATCACAGGGCACACAGAGACGAACAACCATTCGCACTCACACTCACACCTAGGGACAATTTAGAGCGTCCAATCAGCCTGCCGCGCATGTTTTTGGAATGTGGGAGGAAACCGGAGCACCCGGAGAAAACCCACGCAGGCCCGGGGAGAACATGCAAACTCCACACAGGGAGGCCGGAGCTGGAATCGAACCCGGTACCTCTGCACTGTGAAGCCCACGTGCTAACCACTGGACTACATAACTCAATGTTTCAATCTTTTGTTTCTAACCGCTAAAAATAAATATTTCCATGTCAGAATTACAGATTGTTTTTTAATAGCGCGATAAACGAGGGATTACTGTATTGGAAGTATTATCTACATCCCAAGATGCCTTTGGGCGTCTTAAAGAGACAGTAGCAGTTTCTGATCTTACCTACCTGACCAGGTGGAAGACCAGCACTAGGCTGTCAGCAGCCCTCTGACTGGACTGTACAATGAGCACATACAAGTAGACGGCGATGGCCACCGTCCAGAAAAAAGAGCTGGTGTTGGCGAAGGTGGATATCGCTCCTTGAGCGACGCAGTCTGGTGAGTCCGAGTCGAACACTTTCCATACTCCGAAGGCGTACGAGACCGCGGAGAGCCAGTCGGCCACCGAGAGGAAAAGGAGCAGTTTGCGCGGAGTGGTCCTCAAATCCGCCAAACTAATGTAAGTGACGATAATGAGCGACGAGCCCACAAACGACATGGCGCACGAGCACAACACGACCACCTGCTCGGACAAGTACACAACGGTTTGGTTGTGCGTTGCCATCGTTTTTTCTTACTTGTTTGCTCTTCACTACACGCGCTGCATGTTGTCTACACAACAAAGCCTTAACTTCCACTAAGACGAATGGAGGCGGGCTCAGTGTGTCCGCTTCACTTAAAGGCTGAAAAAAATCGTGGTAAACTGCGTTTTAAGTCACCTTCCTTTCCAACAACTACCTCTTCCTCCTACTCTTCTTCCTCTTCCTCTTGTAGCTGAGGTCACAGTCAGCCGGTCAGTACTCGAGGCTATTTTGGGCTACGGATTTGAAACTTGGATTTAAAATGGTTTCTTCGCAACTAATAATCCCAAAATGAATTTCTCCTGCAGTATGTGGAAAAACACTAAAGCCATGTAGCAGCGTTTTTCTTCCAAGGACAGAAAAAAAAATCAAAGGACGAAAGGCTATTATGACATTTTTCACCTTTAATGTATTTAAGATGCGAAAACCCATCTGATACAATACAATACAATACAATACATGCTGATTTATATAGCGCTTTCACAACAGCGGCAGCTGTAACAAAGCGCTTTACAAAACAGTTAACATAAAGTAAAATAATAAACACAACACATAACATAAAACACGGACAGTCGTGCAGTCCTAACCACTTTTCCGTCACACGCTTTGTTGTTTGAAGCGGTTTGAGATGAAGATGAAAGAGGATCTGATAGTTTAGGTAAACGTACTGTTCGCCGGTCAGTTGTGCCTTGATTTTTTTCGTTTAATTTAGTGACCACACTTGCAACTCAAAACACTTGTATCTCAAGTCATCTTTCTCCACTGAAGTACAGTCAATAGAAATGTCGTGAATCTGTTCCACGCCCTTATTGTGCTCCTTCAGATGTGTGCACCTTGTCCACCAGCTGCCAGAAATAGCGAAGCACAAGAAGAGTTTCACGAATAGATCAGTAGCTAGGTCCAAATTCGCAGGTCGCGTCCTCTGAAGGAACCTTGGCAAGCTGGGTCGTCCGAAGGCTCTTCTTCCCTCAAGTAGCCTTTGTGGATCGCATAAATAAAGCATGGTAAATTTGGACAAGTGTAGCATCTCTCACTGAGTGGCTGCCTTTCAAGCAGCTCCTATATTTTGTTGTTTTACTTCTTCCTTTCATAACTTTGCTGCTGTGAATTGGGATTGAATTTCTCCATTGCGAGACTAATAAAGGTTTTATTATTCTTATTCTTATTCTTATTCTTATTCTTATTCTTATTCTTATTCTTATTCTTATTCTTATTCTTATTCTTATTCTTATTCTTATTCTTATTCTTATTCTTATTCTTAATTGTCTTCTATACCACAGCAAGATGGCAGCAATGTGCTTGGATGCTAGAACAGACAAAGTGTAGAAGAAGAGCGGTGGAGCAATCTAAACTCTGAAAAAAAATTCCTCGCTCAGGGTCCATCACCATGGAAACGAAGGCCAGAGTTGGAAGCAAGATTCGTGAATTTGGCCACCAGCGTGTGGTCAAACCGCACTTGAAATTATGTCATCTAGCTTTTAAAATTAGCCTTTTGAGGTCGCAGCCAACAAATGTGGACACGGCAAAAAAGCGGCTTTCACATAATGTTGTTTGTTAGCCCATCGTTTGGATTTTGCATTGTGTGTTAGCATTAAGGTCGGACATTAAATATACAAAATATACAATGTATAATTCTCCTAGTTTTATGTTTCGTTTGACATAAACTGCAAGTGGCGTTAAACAGCTTGAAGCATTTTTTTTGGAAGTGAGTTGAGTTTTCTGCCAGCATCCCGGATATAAAATATTTGCTCACAAGTCAATCAAAAAAAAAAATCGAATAGAAAGTCAGTTTACTCGTATATCAAGGCACAGACTGTATTTCACTTGTAAATATTTCCTTTGCATTAATACAAATAAAGAAATACTCTAGAGAAAATAAAACCAATGCATTATTCTTAGTAGTAGTCGTGGTATCAGAAGTATAAATATTGTAGAGGTCAGAGCCTCATTACACAGAGGCACCTCACTGAATAATGTGTGACAAGTTGAAAATAAGGAATTAATGGATAAGAACAAACTTGATCTCTTCTCCTTCATGGACCCAATTGTACAAAATAAGTACAGAATTACAATACTTGCATATGACACAAGCCATGTCAAATGTGCCTCAGGCCAGAATTTGTACACCTCTAGCTTACAGATAATGTTGCTTCGGATGTAGTGTGATTTTTCTATCCTTGATCATCAGTCCATGATTGTCTTATCCACATCATGTTTGTCAAAAACAGAATTCACCAAGTTCAATAAAAAAAGAAAAACAACTGGCGCAAATTGTTTCCATCACATTTTATTCATTTAATACTTTTCTTAGAGTAAAATACATCACCGCTCACGATTAATGAACAATTGACTGTACACTGACAAGAAAAGCCACACTCTATGACCACTTGCACCATATAATATCAAATGCAAGAGCTGCATCAAATATAATGATGCTCAACTGTGATTTACAGAGATATTTATTTAATTTTGTTAATGGTTTGATTGAAAAATGCAACCCCAACAATGTCATGTACAATATTGCATTATACGGAGCTGTTCAACATACTCCCGTGCAACTACTTTATGTAACTTAAAGATGCATTACAGTAATACATAACTCAAAGATACAGTAGTAATTGTGGGAAATGAATATTTCTAGATCGTAACGCAGGATGATTAATTTTGTCAAAGCCGATTTCAACATACAACTCTTGGATTTCAATATCTTGAACAAGATGACATATTTTTGAGACTGCCCTAGTAAATCAGCAAAAATTCGCAAATTGAAACGGAGCAACTGAATTAGCATACCATAGTCAGTTTGATTTCATGCTGGGAGTTTATTTTAGCCACCAGGTGGCGGCAGAAGAGCGCTTATAAACTATAACGTGAGGCCTTGATTCAACACAATCTTGAATTGGCATTTTTCAGTTGGTCGCTTCTCAAATTTCGACCATGTCTTTACAACTTACATTAGTAAACGCCGGTGCCGAGGACTTTTATTGCAAAGAATTTCTGCGGCAGTATACTTGCTGATTGCTTCGTTCTCACTCCTCACAACAACCAGCTAAGACACTGCCAGAGAAACACCCACAGAAACAGAATGCCTGCTCCCGCCAGCTGGTCCTAACTGCCACCGTCCTCCTCGACTCTGGCACCTTGAACCCTTCCACTTTCTTTGTCTGACGAGCTCTAGGAGATCTTCCATGTGAAAACAGACACAGTGTAGTTAGTGTTACCTGTTAAAAAAAAAAAAAACATGAATGATGAAATGCATCCTACTCGCCCACCGTGGCTTATATAACTCATGATTCTACACACGGTTGCTCAAAGTGACCGGAAGCATATTCCTCAAATAGATTCTTGATACCCACCCCATTCCTCTTTTTGCATTGGTGTGCGGCATCACTTTTGAGTTTGCACAAATTGAGCACTCCCTCCCTAATCCAAGAATAGACTTTTGTTTCATGACTCATGATTTTGCATCACAATGCTCCAATTGATTTACCTCGATTTGTAGCAGTGTGTTCGTATTTCTTCTTTTCTCTTCATGTCAAGCAAATGTTTGATCGTAGTCTAACAAAGGGATATCACTTAAAAGTCTACTTGCGATCGTTGCAGTGTTCATCTATATGGTCCTCTCCCTGTGGACTGCGCTTGCTGACAGGAATACAAGGGCACGAAAGAGCGCTCTCTGGTCATCTGTTCTAAAGGACAATGAGATGAGGGAGCAAGGAAAATATGTCTTAAATAAGCTTCAAGACACTGCTATCATATGATCCATCTCTGGTTGTGTAATTTGAAAGTCATGCCTTGACTGGTGCTCGAACACTTTTCACCTCATTTTGCGTCAGAAACAGTTGCACAAGGTGTTGGTCATGTACGAGTGGATTTGACACCGACCTGATTTTAGTTATCAAATGGCCCACGCTAAACGTACATTACAATAACAGGACATTTGCTCACAGTTGATGTTTTCTTTCATACAAGACTTGCTGGGAAAAGAACACTGTCTGCACAGCGAGCAATTATCCAGCAGCTGGACGTCGAACCGTTTCATGCTATGCTGGTTTGAGCTGACGAACACCTTTGTGCATTCTTGTGTCTTTTTTGACAACTGATGTTGCTGAGTGTTCTGGTTAAAATGATAGCTGAAACTTTTACATTTGTTGAATGAGTTGTGGAGTTCGAATGCATACTTGCATTATTATTATTGTTATTCTTTTTTACCTAACTTCTTATTCGCTAAAAAAAACAAGAACTTTTGCTGTTGAAAGCAAGAAATATATTGCTTTGGCGCTATCTTTTGGTGTCAAGGTACTATGTTGATGTGAGTTGGGGTGCTTCGTTTGGAAGAAAAAAAGGCATGTTGAAGTGAGTTGTGCTTAATTGTTAGAGATTTATAACGCTAACTCGGATGTCAGTTAGCGCGCAATGATTTATGGTTTTTGGATTGAACTTGTGATGTCAGACAACGTGATTTTGTGATCGTCAAATTCGTTTTGCCATAATTTACTGGGGTTGTGGGGAATACTCACAATCCCAGATTAAGCATTAATGAATGAATTAATCACATGTTTTTGTCATATGTTCGTTCATTTGTCCAATTTCGACTTGACTCTCTGCTGCTGTTGCCGGACTAGAGAGCCAAAATGTCCAGCGGGTAAGGCAACACAGTCTTTTTATGTCTGCGCAGGTCTGTATTGTGGATATGGAGTGTAGTTAGCCTCACTAGCTAATCTGACTACTGCTACTCTTAAAAGATTCATAACGGTGGCGCTGGCGGCAAGAAATCAGGGCAGTGGTGCAAAGTGACTCCAAACCGCCACATCATAACACTTGTCGCTTTACGACACTGATGTTCGTATTTCAACACTTGTAGCACTACAGCAGAAAGCAGAATGATATATCCATCCACTTTCTGCTCTGTTTTATCCTCACAAGGGTAGCGGGGGGCGCGGGAGCCTATCCCAGCCGTCTTCGGGCAGTAGGCGGGGGACACCCTGAACCGGTTGCCAGCCAAATGCAGGGCACACAGAGACAAACAACCATCCGCACTCACACTCACACCTGGGGACAATTTGGAGTATCCAATCAGCCTGCCATGCATGTTTTTGGAATGTGGGAGGAAAACCGGAGCACCAGGAGAAAACCCACGCAGGCCTGGGGAGAACATGCAAATTCCACACAGGCAGGAATTCCGGAGCTGGAATTGAACCCGGTACCTCTGCGCTGTGAGGTACATAAAATGATGTGACGGGCCTGATCTGGCCCCCAGGCCCTGAGTTTGACACCAGTGGTCTAGAATAAGCAAAAAATGGTAAACACGTAATGCATTTTAAGGGCCATTATGTGGTAGCCCATCTTCATTTGTGGATTACCATGTAATAAAAAGAAGGCCCACTCATGTCTGTGTGACATTTAAGTGTGCTGCAGCTCAGTGGTTATAGTCACAGAACCCGGCAGCGGAGTTTCTCATTTACCTTCCCAAACATGCATACAGAATGTCAAGCCATAAGATTATAAGCATTAGCAGTTTGATTCATTGTAATTATGATTGCAATGGCAGCAGTTGGTAGGATCCATCAAGCAGCAAATTCATTCTTTGTCCTTGAAAGCAGGATGTGTTGGACAGCACAAGCTTAGTGAGAAACTCTGACAAGGGTGAAGCTGTGATGGATTGACAGCGGCGGTGTGAGAATCTACGAAACCACACATTTCGTCAGGCATTTTGAAGCTACTGTGTTCTGTGGTACCGGGACCGTACAGACACTGGGCCCCCTGGTGCAGTCATTTACAAAGCATACGAAAACATCTAATTAGTGGACCAGTCCAATTGAGACCAGACTTCTAAAACACATCCAACACCTTAATCTGACTGAAATTAATGTAAATTTGTACAGTTAGGCTAATGTCCCTTGTAGTTGTGGTAAGAAGTTGAGCTATTGAAGCATGTACGCAGTGAAGACAATTTGCAAATTCAAGGAGACACGTGCAGCGTCTGCCGTTGTACATTTCAGTCTTAACCGGAATTTGAAACGGAGGATGTTCATTGTCATTGTCCAAACAAGTGAAAAATATAAATGTACCG
This sequence comes from Hippocampus zosterae, assembly GCF_025434085.1. Lineage (NCBI taxonomy): Eukaryota > Metazoa > Chordata > Actinopteri > Syngnathiformes > Syngnathidae > Hippocampus > Hippocampus zosterae. The sequence continues at coordinate 33,368,366 of NC_067452.1, forward strand.
AGATTGCCTATCGTCACACTTCACAGCCAGCTACTTTGTATTTTAAAAGCTAACTGGGGAAAAAAAAGAAACGGTACAAAGGGGGCATAACGCCATCTGTAGCAGCGGAGGACGCCAACAATTTGCCTTCCATGCGTGTAAACCAGGGATGAGCAAACGAAGTGGTTGCCTCATCGCCTTTATGCTTGTGCATCTCAATTCATTTATGTTTTGCAACCCGCCCCCCCTCCCCCATAGGAAGAAGAAAATGTTTCGCACCTCCTCAACGCTACGCAGTGACGATAAATAGTATCCTTTGTCTATAAAATTATTATAACTTCAACTCTGAAAAACATTGGATTCTTATAAACCTTAAAGACACAAAAAAATCTGCGGAATAACTTTATGAACATTGTTGATGTTCCCTGCGCACACTCTGACAATGAGTGCGCCAATGCAACCTATTGTAGTACAGTGAGACTCCTCTACAACGAAACCCACATGGGCGAAAATACCCCATAATGTGAAAAAATCTTCATGCATTAACACCATTCTCATTCTCCTGCCCCCCATACAATGAAAAAAAAACTGTTGCGTTATACGAAATCTTTTTTTCTGCTCTTGCCTCGCAAAGAGATTCACTACAACGAAGTCTAATCCAACAGCGACCTCTAGTGCTTTGTTCGAAAATGGCAACAGCAACCACCACACTGGTTTACACATGCGCAGTAGTCCAGGAAGTACTGGTGATTGTTAGTTTCAGACGCAGCACGAACGTTGCATTGTTAAAATGGACCTTTGGATGTCAAGCAGCTAAGACAAGAAGCGCTCTGATGCTGGAAGAGAGGGTAAAAGTGATCAAAATGAAAGACGGAGGAAGCAAAATAAAAGACATTATCCAAGAAATTGATGTAAGTGAAAGTGAATGCTAATCATAAATTTCGCAATTTCTTTCCCTTTTTTTCTTTCTACACTGACTATATGAAGTGTCAAATAAGTGTGTGCTCACACTTATGCACTATTGGAATAAAAATAAAGAGTACACATACGTTTGTGTGTGTGTGTGTGTTTACATCTGAGTTCAAATTTGCTACAGTGAAAACCCCCTGTTGTGAAAATTTTCTTACTGCAAACATGATTTCGTTGTAGAGGAGTTTCACTGTAAATGTACAATTACACTTAGGTACGAAAAAAAAGCGCATTCCCTAGGGTCACACCCCTGCGACATCGGCCTGGGACTTGAGAAGGGCTGCTTCATGGGCTCTCAACGATCTTGCCAAGACGCACAAATCTCTGGTATTTATGTGTTTTACATCCTACCGTTGGCAATGGAACAGCCTGCATATTGAATTGGCACATTTCAAACATGTACTGGGGACACTCATCCCATTTAATATCTTTCTCGAACTAATGTATATTGCGTGAGCTCAACTCTGCATGTGAACCGAGTAATCGATGTCCTCGTAGTCCGATCCCGCAGAACATCTCGCTGCAATGCACGCATTTCCTGCAAAGGTCAATGGCCTGCTTCTGATTAAGGTGTCAGAATACACAGTGCACTGCAGATTATTGCATGTGCACTCACAGCGCACACGCTGACCTCCACCTGTCAAAGTCCCTTCAATGACCACGGATCAACACAAAGACCCGCTTTGCCTGGGGAGACGGCGCAGGGATGCGCAGACAGTGTGATTCTTTAGACCAGGGGTCGGCAACCTTTTACACCCAAAGAGCCATTTTGACCCGATTTCCAACACTGGCAGCCGCAAACACTTTCCCCTTGTTTTGTTTATGAAATGAACAAATTTTGAAGGCTTACACAAAAAAAATTAAATTGCAGAGTTGAAGGTATTTTTCAAATGACTTAAAACGCTGAATTTAGAGCAAACTTCTCGAGCTGAACTTTCAGTAAATACAAAATAACGAGCACATAGCGGAGCCTTGACCTGAAATTTAAAATACAATGGGGGAGGGGAGGGCACTATTTCACGAAACAATGAAATAATATTTGCAAAATAAGTGCCTTGAATATTTATTTTACCTGGTTAATGGGTCTCCTGCTCCTGAACCTGTGTGTACAGCGTCTGCAAATCAGGGCTGTAGGAAGTCACCTTCATCTTAACGCAGGACTGTACGTTGCCGTCTGTGAGGGGTGAGCGACGTTTGTTTTTAACGTTGTTCATGGTGGAGAATGGCTGCTAACATGCATCTGTGGATCCGAATGTCAACAGGAATCCAAATGCATATTTTTTGCCGGCTGTCGGAGAGTGTGACTTACATTTTGGGCAATGAAAAATAATGCAATATATAAATTATATTATTTTAATGTTTCGAGTTCACAATAATCTTAACAATTCACAATTACAACGAAACAACGAACAAACAGAAATATTGTGCGGTTTTGGTATCGCTGGGCTTTCCCCGCATGCCGCCTGTCAAATCTGCCTGCTCACACGTCAAGTGTTCGCAGACGTCTCTGGAGAAGGCCAATGCGAAGTCTGATCAACGAAATTGCACAAGGTCTGAAGAAAGAAGTTGTTTCGGTTGGCAAAATAACAAGGCCAGGGTGTAGCCAAACACTGTATTTTCTTATCAGGCCATTAACTGCACAACACTAGTTCGTTATTCAGTTTAAATTCATCTCTCCTTTTATTATTTATCATTTTATCTGTGGTTTTATTGTTCTTGTTTTGGTTGTTAAGTGTCCTTGACTGTCTTGAAAGGCGCTTATAAATAAAATGTATTATTATTATTATTCATACAACTCACTATAGTTGCCATTACTGTTCCTTCCTTTTTCATTTCAAAAGTATTTTAACACTGCCACCTACAGAAGTGATACCTATTTATGAGACAAATAATATGCACTTCCATCGGACATTTATAATTAATTTTCCCAAGCTACGCAGACCAGCAACATTAGGATGAAAGAGCCGCTTGCGGCTCCGGAGCTGCAGGTTGCCGACCCCTGCTTTAGACAATGTTCTGCTTGTGAGTCGTATGATAAGATAAAATGAGATAAGATAAGATAAGAAAACCATTATTTGTCTCACAATGGAGGACTTGCCAAATGTAATGTGATACTTGTTTTTTCACCTGGGCTATCTACAGAAACATATGAAATACTCAAGACTTTGTCATGATGTTCAAGCTAATTCTTACACTGTCTGTTACTCGCTTGTTCCATCGTTGGGTAAGAACAGTCATGCACTCTCATGCAATCCTATTCCAGAAATCTAATCACCTTGTAGCTAACAATGACATCACTATTTACTGCAGTGCCATATTATTGTATAATACAGTACTAGACATGAATCACACAGCTTAGCCTGTCATGAGACTTCAATGTACATTTGTATCTCTTGACTCTGGAAATCCTTGGTTATGGCTGTCATCACACTTTTTTTTTAATGCGAAGGGCAGTCTTCATTGGAAGTAAGTTGGTTTCATTTGTATTTATTTACCCATGTCACAATGCATTCGGTTAATTATTGATTGTCATATTCACAAAGCGTGCGAGCACTGAACACAAGAAGAAGTTGTTGGGTCAACAATTTTTTTAGCTTGTGAAATCGGACTTGCGCACACTGAGTCAAATGATTAAACGTCTGTGATTATGGGCAGAAATCTGGACTGTCTGATGTCACATCCTGTCATCTGTCCTGATTTCTGTCAACGATGTAGAAGAAACCGCAAATTAGAATAGAATTTTGAAATACGGCGTTGTAATTGTCTACTAGGTGCAGTGATTCAAGCGGAACACATCAGTCGGAGTTGAGGCATCGCTATACAAACAACGGCAGCGGTGGATGACGAAGGTCCACCAAATTTAGCATGTGGCTGTTGATCATCGTAAGGACAACTAAGGGCAACAAGAAAATTGATCACTGCAGCAGCATAGTCGAGACTGAGGAGAATAATACTGCAATGGGCAGAGCTGAGGCCCAGCCACAAGGTAAGCACACATGCATATGATGTGTATTCTTACCTTTTCATCGACGTGTATCCGCAAAATGTTGCAGCAATGACAAATTTGCGTTGACCATTGAGTGACCATTCGTAATTTATGTCACCATAAGGTATGGGCTCAGCCGTCTCGTACTAGAAATTATATCTGCTTGTGGAAATCACGAGGTTTCAAATAGAACCAAACCAAAAGGTGCGTGAGCAGCAAGTAACCTAGAGATGTTTCCATGGTGTCATCTTAGCGTCACGACGCCGATGCTTTCACAACATGAACAGCACAGCGGGTCAGGATTTCCCTGCAGCGATCAACTTACACGTACTTTCCTGAAGCGAAAGTGAGGATTTTCAGTGCCCCGTTTTCCAAATTTTGATCATGAGGAGCTTTGCTCCTTTCGCCAGCTCACATTTAACCTGGACGTTTACAGGAGGGCTGTAACATTATATGTCAGGGACTTGAAATCACTCACCCAAGGCGGTAAAGCAAGCAGCTCCTCAGTCCACGTTTGGTATCAGCCAGTCATCTGTAGGTGTTCTGCAGACTTTGACTAAAAAGCCACTTGTGTGTGTGTGTGTGTGTTTCTCGCTCTGCTGCACTTGGCCACCGTAACAAGTCAAGGCATGTTCCTGCACAGCAGCCGGCCTGGTGCACGAGACTGCTCCTAGACCAGAAGGGGAGGAACAGAGCTGTGAGGGGAGGGTAGTCCAAAAGGCCCAGCATGACTCAGCCTGCTTGAGTTGCTTTCCATGCAGCGTTTGAATCTTTTTATTTCTGCACAGGACATTAAGATGATAGCTACCGGTAGCCAATTTTTCACGTCTGAACAAACGGATCGGATTTGTTACAGAAAGCCAACGTAATGAGCTTTGGACAGGTATCGGCCATAAAACTGAATTCCTGTTTGCCTGAGGGCAATGACCTTTTTGTCTTTTTTGTTTGACCAGGAAGAGAAAAGACTTTCTGGTGCTATCATTTAACTGTATGTAAAAGTATTGTAAATATATACAAGGAAAGGCCAAAATAGTTCACACACTTGTTCAAGTGTGGGAAAGTGATTTATGTTGAATGGGTATCTTTTCTTGGAAGTAACACAGAAAAGTGTCAAAAAGATAAGATGTGTTTGGAAATATTCATGAAAAACATTATTAGCCTCATAGAATAACTGCGTAAATAATTTCTAAACTTACTGCCACATAATAAATACTAACGTAAAAAAATTAATTTCTAAAGGAAAATAAGTGTTTTGTCTGTGTCGATTGACAGCCATCCAGGTCACCGTATTCTTAATTTGTTTTTCTTTTGTTTTCCCCAAACATCAAAAACGTTCTACGGTAATTATGTAATTCCTCTAATTTCATTGTTGTATTAAAGATTACTCATATCAATTTTTGGACCATTTTGAGTCAAAATTTACAACATTATATTGCCTGTATTGAGAAAGTGAATCATTTTGGATGTGCCACTTTTTTGTCAAATTACCGGTAAAAAGAAAATACATCTATTTTAATAAATATCTATTAACACAATGTCTTAAAATTCAGTGTTTCTTGTCGTTTGCAGCTAAAAACAAATCAACCAATAAAAAATGCACTCTTACGCTTACACTTTTTGCATTTTAGCAAAGATTTGGACCTTGCTCTATATTTGAAAGCCGTTTTTTTTTATTGCATGGAACCATATTTGGTAACTCAAACTGTAAATTGTGAACTGCAGAACCAGTTCAGTGTCCCTGACAAAAAAAAAAGGTAACGGAAATGGTCATCACACACGCACGGTAAGGCTGTAGAGCCACGTGAGTTGTACTTTATATGTAGGATATTAAAAATGTAATTTAGTTTTTTTTTAAAGTTAGTTAAATGTCTTGTGATGAGGTACCTATAAAATACTGAATTCGGTCAGAGTAGTATATTTACATTCTGAATAGCCAACTTGCTCTTTGACATAGTGTCAAATGAATAGCCCATTAACGCAGTAATGAAGCAGTATGCTAATTTATGATAGGGCATTATATGACACAGGAATTTCAGACAAGGCTTACTCAATAGATACGGATTATACGGACATGTCCAAATCTGCTGAGCATGCCCCCCCCCCCCCAACTTGACACGTAAAACCTCGATCAGATGTGCAGATTCATCAGCGTCAGTGAGGGCTAATTATGCAGTGCTGCTCTGCTGCTTGCGTACAACCTCCACCCCCATCCTCAGAGGGTGAAGCCAGTTCATCACAGATGCTGTAGTGGAAGTTGATCACCAGGCAGATTCTAGTTGCAGCGGCAAGAACCAGCTCAGCAAAACTCACCTGCAACAATATGCTCAGTCTGGCTCCCCGAGCATCCTGGAAGTGGCCGAGTGCACGTTTCTGTTCACCGCATCAGGCAGCAGACTGATGATGACCTTTATCAAAGCGAGAGCCAAGTCACTGATCTTGTGCCCAGAAAGCACTTTTAGCACTGCACGGTTGTTTATCTTTTCCATGCTAACAGGAAATGGAATGGATGCTGAAAAAAAGGATGATTTTTGTCCGCGGACCACTGCTGTCTTTTATTGGAGCCGGTGATGCAACGCTGCACCGCACTGCACTGGCCATTTAATTTTTTTTTTTTTTTTACAGTTGTTCCAAAATGGACGCAAGCGTCAACTTTTTCGGTAAAACGTGGACGAGCATTATGGGAACTCTTTCTTGCTATTATTATTTATTTATTGTATTTGATGGGACATTGCTGGAGTAGAGAGGGGCAAGGAGAGAGGAACTCGCAGCCCAGCAAGTTCAAAGCTTGCTGCATTGATTACATCATCGCAACTGGAGTGCTGGAATGGGACAATGCACCATCCCAAGGTGGGTGGGTGGGTGGGGGGGAGGGGGGTATAAGTGTCTGTACAAACTCGGCTAAAGGTCCCAATTGCAGTCTACCTGCAGTGTGTGTGTGTCAGCACTGCAGGAAGTCAGCTGATGCTGTAGGGCATTGCAGGATTGCTGCACTGCTGCTCTCTCCCTCCTCTCCTCCTCACTCAGGCAAATTGCTCAAGGAGGAGGATGGTGATGATGAGTGCAAGTGCTGCATACTTTTTCAGCAGGGGAGGGGCGAAGGGGGAGAATTGTAAGGTTGGAAAGCATGCCGGTAAGTCGCTGTGCTGGGCTACTGTACCTCTGAGAGACACTAGAAAGTAGAGATGGAGGGAAAAGAGAAATGGGGGAGGGGGTGTAAGAAATATCAGGTGAGTGCGGCAGACTCCCCTTGCATCTGTCTCTGTTGGAAGTATGAGCAGGGGAAACTGCGGATGTTTCTTGATGATGTCAGCCACCAGATGTGGTGTTGTACAATAATTTTTTTTTTTTTTGGTAATAATACTACAGTTAGCTTTTTTTCCCCTACGCCTTCATCCTGGTGCAGTAAGGAGACATCTCTGTGGAGGTGTGTGTTTCACACAGAGCCGCCTGACGACTCTTTCCAAGGACTTAGCACAGTTACCTGACATGAACTCAGTGTAGAGTCGACCGGCATACTGAGCTGGCAGGACTCACTCAGTAAAAAGCTGCATGTTCAAATTTTGCTTCTCTGGAAGCGTCACACGTGACCAATGCGGCTATCTTGGAGAACAGTTTATATATTGTCGATTAAAAGACGAATGCATTTTTATTTCTATAGTCAAATCCAATACAAAATCGCATGATTACCGGTACTTTTTCCGGCAAGCATGAAGGGAGCTGTCTTTAAAGAAAAGTAGGAGTAGCGCTAAACTTCATGACTGCACCACAGCTCGCCTGTCCCACGCAGGATACTATAGCCTCACTCTCTGGCCGGCCTTGTAAGCACTCATGCATCCGTTTTAGTAGCGCAAACTGTCAAAACGAAACCTTCAAAAAGTAGAAAACGTGGATTGTTCTCTCTCAAAAGTCTGAACTATTTAGCCATTCTGAACTTCTTATTTCAAAGGAGAACCCTTTCAGTAGGCACGCTGGTTGCTATTTCAAGCCGGTAGCATGTGTTAAACATGGACGAGAGAACAGATGAGCACAGCTGGCCGGCGAGCCATCTGGCTGACGACAGGCCGGTGGTGCAGAGGAGGCGGAAAGTGATGAGATGGTAGGCATGCACGTACTTATGTCATCTGCTGCGAGGCCGTCTTCAAAAGTGTAGGACGGATGCGGAGATGCAAGCAGAAAGCATATGAGAGGTGTGAAATGCGTACCTGCGGACGAGTGTCGGGTTTCATCAGCAACGACGAAGCAGGAAAACTTCGGCGAGCCTCTCGGTGTGATGATGTGCCCTCGTGGTGCTGCAAAGTTGACTGCAGCATTACCTCCAGAACAAAATGACATTGTTTGCACTCTCTCTCTTTTTCTCTCCCCCCCCCCCCCCCACCCTCCTCCTTCTGTGAGCACCACCACCCCCTCCCTCCCAGCCTTCCTTTCCTCTGCACGCTTGCTGGCAGCCCAAAGTGCACAGCTCAGCAGTGTTCCCCTAGTGCCGCAGCAGATCCTGCATGAGCTTTGCGTATCCAAGCGAGATGGGACTTTTAAAGGGGACTGCAACCTCCAGGGTCAACCTCCTCTCTCGCTCGCTCTCTCTCCCTCCTCTTGGTCCTCCTTTGCAGGCCTTTTAGGCTCCCGCCGTCACTCTGCAAAAACCTCAGAGAATGACACTCACCCGAAACGGGCCTGCTGCTATCCCATACGAGAGCGTAAACTCAAACCTCTGATGTGCCTGGAAAGCTTCTTTATCCTTTCTTGAAAGCTTTAATTGATCAAACCAATTCATCCATGACTGTGCACAGTGTGACAAACTTTTTTTTTTCAAGCAATCAGAGCTGAAGTGCTACGAGCATCAAATTTAAAAGTAGATTTTGAAAAAAAAAACTACGGTGTAATTTCCTAAATTAAACATTTTTAAATGGATCTAACATCATGTAGAAAATGTGTGTCCGAATTGATGGCACTCCGAACCGGACTGAACTTTCGAGATATGTATATATATATTTTTGGGGAACAAAAAGTGTAATTCAATATGTACCTATGTGTCGTAGAAAGAGTCTGCCAACTTCTATCCGCACCACTTATTGTATTTATTGTTGCCCGTTTCCTCTCTTTGTTGCAATCTGTTTCTTTCTTGACAATCATGCGATGTTTTTGTGGTACAATTGGAAAAAAAAAGAATTGAGGATATTGCATGTTGAGCCTCAAACTCCAAAACAGGGTCACTGTTTACCCAATGCAGTGCTTCGGTAGATGAGCAGTGCTTAATCTCTCAGTGTGGGGTGAAACGTTGCCAACTGTAGTTGTAGTCCACTTAAGTCGTGTTTGGTCACATTGCTCGGTGTACGGCGGATTCAACATGTATATTTTTGGAATGTGGGAAGAAACCAAAGCACCCAGAGAAAACCCACACAAGTGTGACATGAAACATGCTATTCTACGCCCAGGATTGGTGGCGTACCAATCACTGGGCACCCATACTGTATAGCGACAGACAACGATACACACTCACATTTACACCATCACTGAGTAGGAACTAAATTCATGCTGTTACCTGCTGCAGTAAGGTCGATACGATGAGTGACTCTGGGAAAAACTGTTAACTTATTTCTTACTTGTATGACCTTTTAGAATAAAGCATGTTCAACGTGTGTTTAAAACTCCTGCTTCACACTTGTGGAGTTTGGGGTTCATATCTCAGCTCTCGCTTGCTTGTGTGGATTTGCTTGTTTTCTTCGGGTACTCCGAGATGTTAGGTTCATTGAAGCTTTTAAATCAGTGGTGTCAAACGCATTTTTGTCACGGGCCACATTGTAATTACGGATTCTCTTCGAGGGCCATTATGACTGTGAATTTTGTAAAACCATATACTGTAAATGTTTAACCACCTCCACATATTACATACACAGCGAACAACAAATAGATAGATAACTAGTTTTGACATCAGATGTCAAGAATAATGGATCGCTCAAACATGAAAATTATTACATTATATATGACAATTCAAATTTTTGGTTCAGACTTTAGCAAGCATCATGGAAATTGACATGCTTGAATTGCTTTCGCGGGCCACATAAAATCATCTGGCGGGCCAGATCTGCCCCCGGGCCATGACTTTGATACCTGTATTCTAAATTGACTCTGACCAATGCTTGTTGGTCTATATGTGATTTGCTGGTGGCCAGTCCAGGGTAAATGCCACGTTTTGCCCAAAGTCAGCTAGGACAGTCTCCATCTCACCTATGTCTATAAAGAGGATTAGTGCTCAACAAAAAAATGGAAAGGCGGATGGACCATATAAGAATGTTAAAATGCTGCTACTGAGTCAAGCTTTCATAATGGGTTGACTTTCCAGTGCCAGAGGGTTATGATTAGACTATGACTAAAATTGACCTTTCAAGGATTGTAGAAATACAGTTGAAAAAACTGAAAGTTGAAGGAATTTCACCATGAAGCCTTCACTGTCATTACTCCGTGGCCCTTTTTTTTTTCATCAGGCAGTGCTTGGACCGCTTTGAATCCAGTCGGCTTGCCTGCAACGTACTACAATACAAACGTTTAGGTTCAGTGAAATTGTTTGTGCGCGCTGTCTAGTGCGGCAAATGTGACATTGTGCAACGTTTAGTCAATGACTGAGCTTCAGCTACTCCTTCTGTTCTTCCAGTGCCAAGCATTTTGAAAATGTGTGTGTATGAGCCATCAGCTTTTGCTGCAGCAGTGCAGTACTTTGTTCTTCTCACTGCAGGAGGACATGACTTTGAGCAGCCCCGGGCTGGACTTGAACCCGCTTGTTGTGTGGAGCAAAAAATAAGTAAATAAAACAAGAGCAGCTTTGCACTTTCTTTTTTTTGGGGGGGGGGGCATATTCTTCATTGCATACTTGCTGTGTTTTACCACTATTTACTGACCTGGTAAAATGGAATATTGCTGAATCATGGTAAATGTCACCGATTATGTGGGATCAGCCGCATGCTACTTGCCACTGTCCTGATCAGTTGCTAGCTATAGCTGAGCAAAAACTGCAGTGTTATACTCACGTGAGAGAATAAATAGCTTGTATGCATGTTAGCATGCAGTGCTGCAATGCTGCATGAGTCCGCAGAGCCCTCTCTTCTGTACTCTGACACCTGCAGGGAAAATGCCTCTAACAGCAACTCTTTCATACCACTAGCAGCATTCTCAGCAATGGGGTGAATCAAACACAATGTATCTTGTCGTGAGTTATGTCAATGGTTCCCAACCACTTTTTGAGTGGGGAGAAATGATCCAATCGTGATTTATTGTCAAACTATTTACAAGTAATGTATCTTTGGTCATCTATCGATGCCAGTGACGTATAGTGGCAGGCAGAACAATTCAATGCTAAATGGCATAAGATACATAATTGACCCTTGTGTCCACTTTTTTTTAAAGATGAATCAGATTCAAGATTAATTTATTAAGGTTTTAAAGGAGACAGTTGACCAATTCTTTCATCACTTAAAAATGTTGCAATATTACTGCCTGTAATGAAAACATTACAGTAAACGTAGACATTGTCAGAGCTTGCGGCAGATGTCAACAGTCTATCCTTGTCCCAAAGCAGTGTTCCTGTTATGATGGTAACAGATGGCAGCACTGAATATTAGGCCATGCGTCAATGCATATTTTCACATTAAATATGAATTTAACATTTTGTATCCTAATGGGGTACAAGGTCTGATGTCTAACTATTGGATCAAACAATTTGTTTTAGGAACATACGTGTGATTTTATTTTGTCAAAATACCACAAGGATCAAGAATTATTAGACTTTATAAACCTCTACACCTCCTCATGCTGAATTTAGCCTATTTTGATAGGTAGGTCCTATTTTATGTAGAATAGCTACAATTAATCTCATCTCATATACTGCCCGGCCAATGGTGAGTCTGGTTACAGGCGCAGATCCCAGAGTGTGGGGAAAAATTGAGACACTGTAAAGGCAATTCAATCATTTTCACTCATGGAGCCAGTCCTTCGTACGCTACACTGTGTGCAGTGTGGGCCAGTACAAGGCTGTACCGATTACTGGCTTTTCTCTATTTTGGCTTCCTACATAACCAGGAATTTTTACATTGTTCCCGGGACACATGGGTTCACAATACCTTCTCTTGTTCTATTTCTCGCTTGCACTTTGTGATACTCATATAACTCCTTCAGTAATTCAGATACCTCAGATTAAAAATAAAAAATGACAAACGACTTCTTTTTTCCTGGAGCAGTTTATTTAGTGTAAGCGGCATCATTTAGACATGTCAAGGAAGATGCAAACATACTCATAACCCATAACAAGGCGTTGACACAAAGGCTAACTTCAAAATAAAAGTTTACCAAATTACACATGACACCAGTGCAATCGCATTTCTTAGCCTTCATTTGAAGTATGCATACGCAGCACACAGTGGCATGGTAGCGACCTTGACGTAACTTCTCGGATTTGTCCTAACTATCCCAGTTTTTATTGCCGCCACAGATTTGCTACCAACGTTAATATTGTGCCATCCTAAAGTCATATTCTTTCGCTAATTAAGGGCACTAAGAAACCACGAGTTAATTAATGCATCATCATGATATGATACAAAACAAGTGTGCGGCATTCGTTGGCTAACTGCTAGCAGCCAGTGCCCACCTGGCAACAGCGTCGTTGCTTTGCTCTTTCTTTTCTTAATTTTCAATTATGTGGACACAGGCCTTTTTTTTTTTGGTGCTACACTCTGTATATTTGAAGGAAGATGTGCCTTAAAATGCACGTTGGGGTCATTTTAATTCATGGTCCATGTATTTTTAAAAAAGTCTCCTGCGTTATATTGCAGTTGTGTTCATAAAATCTTACTTGGTTGTTTGATTTGACACCTTGATGGGAGGGCGGGCAATCTAGAGAGCCAAATATTTTTATTTATTAAAACCATTAAATTTTTTTTCCATGTCATCTTTAAAGCAAGGTCTTCTGTAGATTGGCCAAGCAACTGACACTGCATGCAATCATTCACAATCGCTGCACGCACTTTTCCCAGCCAGGAAGGGGGCGCTTAATCGACGTCTGAAGCAGAGGCAGTGAGCATTTTGCTTTACTCTCCTCCGCTGTAGGAAGGCCCTGAGATTATCACCGAGCTCAGCACATTGCTGCAGGGAAACATTGGCTTTTTCATCAGGAGACAGGCGCAAGGAGGAGAAGAAAGGTGCTAACAATGGCATTTCTTGTCATTCATACTGCGTTTAATAATCTCAAAGGGCAACCATTTTGCCACCTGCTATGATTGGTCGTTACGTGACCCTGAGCAACTGTGATGTCATTTTCAGTCAACAGGCACGTGACAAAATGACTGGATATAAACAAGTGGGTTTTGCTGCTTAATTCATATTACACAAATGCAATATTAACCAAACGGCCGTGATTAGAGTAGTTAGGCCAGTAGAACATTTTATTGTAAAGAAAAAGTTGGACTCTACTTCGATTTTAAGTGTTGTTTGTTAATTTATTTGTTTGTTTGATTGTTTATTTTCACACAACCTCTCTCCAGCCTTTCAAAACACTCTTACACATAGTAACAAAGTAAATTGGGGAAGAGTAATTTTCACAATAAACACCTCACCACTGAATAAAATAAATGATGAAAAATACAATTTTTGATAAATAAACCTAATGTGACCCCTGAGAGGTCAAGTGCATCCACAGCACCGTCTGCGACCAAAGCCCACCACAACTCCCATCACTGACCGCCCTCGTGAGGAAACACTGAGGGAGAGAAAAACGTGTGGGGGTGTCGTGTTGAGATTATTGGAGCACTCCACACATAATATGACCCAAAGTGTTAAAATGCCTGAATTTGTTATCTTTATGTGTATCTTCCAAAGATTCCATCCATCCATCTTCTTATCCGCTCATCCTCACAAAACTCGCGGGGCGTGCTGTAGGCTATCGCAGATTAAAAAAGAAAATCTTTTAAGATTTGAAAAAATCATTATGTATCCCCATTTTGTGAATTACAAATACCGTAGATTACAGTTCCTGTTGAGAATGTGTTAGTATTTATTTTTATTCCCATTTGAATATGTGAACATCTAAAATAAAGAACAGTACAATAATAATAATAATAAAAACATGGGGCGGCCCGGTAGTCCAGTGGTTAGCACGTTGGTTTCACAGTGCGGAGGTACCGGGTTCGATTCCAGCTGCGGCCTCCCTGTGTGGAGTTTGCATGTTCTCCCCGGGCCTGCGTGGGTTTTCTCCGGGTGCTCCGGTTTCCTCCCACATTCCAAAAACATGCGTGGCAGGCTAATTGTAAAGTGTCTAAAGTGTCCCTAGGTGTGAGTGTGAGTGTGAATGGTTGTTCGTTTCTGTGTGCCCTGCGATTGGCTGGCAACCGATTCAGGGTGTCCCCCGCCTACTGCCCGAAGACAGCTGGGATAGGCTCCAGCACCCCCCGCGACCCTAGTGAGGAACAAGCGGCTCGGAAGATGAATGAATGAATGAATGAATAAAAACATGAGTTATATATGATTCACTGAAAAACTAAAGCCTAAAAAAGGGGAAAGACAGCAAAGCCTAAAGCACCCCCAACTGACCAGTTGCTGAATAGATTCAAAAAATTTGCTGAATTAATATTGAATTGAGGATTGGAATATTGGCATACATTGATTTGTTACAGATAATGGATGGATGGATGCAATATTGTAATTAACATAATACTAAAATGTAAAATAGTATTGTATTTCTAAAATTGAGTCGATGGAATTAATTTAATCTTGATAGTTTTTTAAAAGTGCAGGATTGGTGGTTAACTTGATTTAGTATATGGTTAAATGTCTGGTTATCTTAAAAGAAGAAAAAAATTATGAGTAATGTCGGTGCCTAAATTAAATTACCCATATTAATTAAATAAACGATCAGAACGGCAGCACCGACGGATTTCGATGTGCGTCTTCGTTGTCAGTGACGAGAACGGGGAGGTCCTAACGAGCACAGCAGCAGCTGGGAGCACTTCGTCACGTGACCCGAGATATGTTAGCTAGCAGCCGTTGTCACTTCACCTAATTCAGGTCGTCCGGACTCGGATGGGTAAAGGTAAGTACGCCGACCGGGAAACAGCATCCGAACGCTAAACAGTAAACACACATCGTGGCTTCCGTCTGGCTGATTCTAAACGCAAGGGCTGTTCAAAAAAGAAAAAAATAAACCCCTTTCATCTAGCCATTTTTTGGTTGGCGTCTACGGTATCTGTACAAGCGTCTGGTTCTTTCATGTTGGATTCCGATTTTCACAAATGTCGAACACGAACACACACCTGCTCGTGTCTCCAACGTTCATTTGAGACGCTGGAATCTGGTTCGCAGCCCTTCATTTTCATAAGCTCTTTTAATACAACTACCGCGTTGCTTGTTTTGCGGTGCGTGTGGTGAGGTTTTTCACGTAGGTGTCCTGTTTTTTAACCCACAATTGAGGTCGAGACGGCCCAGTCGAAAGATTAGCTCACGCGTTGACTAGCATGACAAGGCGTTACGTGTTTACTGACGGTGATGGTTGTGCTACTGTCTGGTTTATTTGAGAAAACACCACCCGGTCGTCAGTTGACGAGGCGTATCCGAAAAGTTTCAGGACTGGTCACAATTTTTTAAAACCCAGGTTTTCGCCTTCAATGTGGGTTGAACGATCACTCGATCCGGTCTTTTCGTGAAAAGGTCCTAATGCACATGCTTTGTTTATTGGATGAGAGACTTGGTGATGGGGAAAATGAAGATTTAGGGGCTTCGGCTAAAGGTTCACGTATACACGGAAGGGGATATGATTGTAGGCTAAATGGTGACAAGACAACCATAAGGAGCAGGATTACAATAGGGGTGTAGTGCAAATATGGAATGAGTCATAAACATAACATTGTGAGAACAGTGTTAATGAATTCCAGTACGAGTTTAAAACTGTCAAAATTGCGAAGGCGATCAAACCTGAGACTCTGACTTTTGTTTGAGACCCACTCTGAAGCCTCGCCTTGCTTGGCCTATTCCTAGAGTTGTGGCAATACACCTCATGCCTGCTTCACTGTGACAACAGGCCTCTGAACATCTGACAATTCCTGGCAGAGACGAACGCCACAGTTCTAGCGCGATCTTCCAACTCACCCAACCCATAAAAAGCACTGATTTGATTTTGACGTGTCACATAAATCTTGCGTGCAGCATTTCTAGCTTGTTCATGTTCTCAATTCACCCACAGTTGTCCAGGTGAGGCAAGGTGACCACTGCAAAATATTTGTTGCCTGGAAATGCACACTTTGGGTCAGGGATCATTTTCGCGGTTTTTGAAAAAGGCGCTACTGCTTTTGCAACATAACTGTCTTGGGTAGTGTTCAGTGCGCCGGACTTGTTTGCTTTCCTCCCAAAATCCTATCTTGTCATAGAAAACACAATGTGAAACTGACTCTGTTCATGGCTTCTAATTGTAACGTTATAAATATAATCCCGTTTGGCTGAGTTGTCTGCATTGGGTCGAGGATACTTGTTTCGCGACATCATGCGCCATACCGTTTCCATTAAATACATACAATACAATACATGCTGATTTATATAGCGCTTTCACAACAGCGGCAGCTGTAACAAAGCGCTTTACAAAACAGTTAACATAAGGTAAAATAATAAATGACGGGTATGATTCGGTGAATTGGTCAGAATGCAATGGGCTCTTTTTTTTTTTGGTACTCGCTTTACATGACGTGATAGCGGAGCGTCGTATAAACTACGTACTTGACTGCGCCATGAAATTGAATGCGGAGGGCTGGGGGCTTGTATTGGCACCATGTCCATGCGATATAAAAATGGTTTCACGGTTGAGGCTTGAGGCGATTGTTGTTCACACTTTGTGTTTTGTTTCCGCTAGTAGAAGCACGCGACTGTCTGCTGCAAGCATTGGCCAAGTTGCAAGAGACTGCCAAACACCGACAAGATGTGTTATTAGGGTATTTTCACAAAAACATTTCATATATGTTAAGACTAGGGCTGAAATCTAAGTGCGTTTATTTTTTATTTTTTTCTCCCTCAAAAACCTCTGATTGAATTTCAGTATGTGGTTATTTTTGAAGGTCATTTTAAAATTTATTATTCAATTAATCTTCATCACAACAGCTATCAGATCTATTATACTACATAGGATACAAAGTTAAAGGCAAATGAAGCATTACTATAGAAGGCAGTTTATCTCGACTACAATTACAGGTATCGATTTACTAAATACTTTTGACGGGTAGTCTTGTAAGCATTCGGCACAACAGAAATCTGTCACAAAGCGTGGTATAAACATACATAATTCCTTCACTACAAAAGGCTTTTGATTGAGACACAACAGCTAAATTGATCCACGAAACACATTTTTACATATATTGGCCGCTTCTCATTAATAACCACAGGTGTGATGGGATATTTGCAAAGAAAGATTTCAGATTTTTTTTTCAACTTTTTTTTTTTTAACCATAACCAAACACAGCTAATTACATAGTAATATCCCAGAAACTTTCTCTGTCTGTTCATTTTGTTGCATGAGGAAATTACAAATTTAGACCAGGGTCATGCTGCAGAGAGCTGTATCAATGGTGCTCGTTCCCTATGCTCATGACCTGACTTGAGATGCTTATTTTCGCTAATGATTGCCCCACACAGCCGCGTGTACCGCTACACAGAAAAACTTCTGCATTCTCTCTCCTCAGGCACCCTACTCCCCCCTGTGCACTTCAACCACAACTCGCTGATGCAGATTCAATACGCGGGTGGACTCGGACAGTTTAATTGAACTGACGAGACTATGGCTGCATCTATTGACGGCTTTGAGGCTCGTCGGTAAACATTCGTGAACTGTGAGAAATTAAACGTCTGTTTCAAAGCGAGGGGAAAGAAGTAGCGGCCTATAGTCTGGCAAATGAAGAATGCAATTAAAATGAAAATAGTATCCTGTAAAACTGGTTGAAATCTATCACAAATATTGTATTGATCAACTATGGAGAAAATCATTCACTCTATATGATGTGAGAATAAATGTTCTGAAGTCCTGTTGCTGTGCCAGTTCTGAACTGGTAAGATTTAAGATGTCCCTTATTTGTCCCACACTAGGGAAATTTACAGCCTATAGCAGCAAGAATGTGGGTAGAAAGCGAGAGATGACATCATCACTGGTCTGCTTGGCTGTATCTGAACTTCCCGTAATTTATGTAATTATGACCTGTACTTTGTAGACCACAAAACTGTTAATTTAACAAATGAAACAAGTATGCGCATCCCAACATATACGGTGCTGCGTTTCCTTCGACCAGCAAATCCATTCAGCTCTTTTTCTTGCATCTTGAATCAGTCCCAAACGTGGAACGCCAACCTGCCCAGTCCAGGCCAGGCCAGAATCACAGCCCAAAATACAAAACAAATTTTTCAGTGGGTGTGTTTATTTTTAAGTTGTTTTTATTTTGTCGAGGTTATTTAGTTGTTTGTCAAAATGTGGCACTTTACCGAGGGGAATCGAAATGGTGACGTGTGTGAATGAACACGATTTAATCTTTCTGAATGCTGGACAAGCATTCAGAGAAAGATTGTTTACATTCAAATGCTGGCCACCCGCTGCTTGCTTTTTCATCCCCTCCTGTTTTCCAGTCATTGAGGAGACATGACCCACTTAAATGGTTGTTTACTTGCTTTTAGAAGACGAGCTAAGGCCCTTCTCAATGAACTCTTGTCTACAATTCAATTAGAGGCCTTCCCAGCAGCACATTTCCCAATTGCACAGTCTTGCTGCAGGACGTACCCAAAAATCATAAATGAAGCAGGAACAAATTACTTCTAATAGATTTTTTGATCACGTTGTAGGTCACCCGTGTGTCCAATCACATGCATGGCACATTTGTTTCAAGTCACACATTCTGAGTGCTTTTTCAATGCAGGAAATTACACGCACACACACATCACGCAATTCAATATATTCATTGTTTTTTTTGTTTTTTTTTAAATGGTGAGAAACCAACTCAAAATCGTGATGAGATTTTGATGAATTATCCAGCCTCACCCAAACGTTTCTTGTGGGTCTGGGAATCATAGTTTGAAAACCACAGTTCTGCGTAATCTCAGTTTTGTCAATAACCATTTTAATTGTAAACAGTCCAACACTTTCAGTGAACTGAAGTTGGCATTGTCACATAATGCTGCCGAATAAGCAAATACATATTTTTTCCTATATAGTATATGTGAACCAAATAGACCAAAGTTGTAACAATGACCAAGTTTACGAATGGATGGAAAGCCAAAGTCGTAGTAAAGGCAAGGGGAAACATTCTGGATTCTTGAATGCAAAATAGCATAATGAACTGGTCAGTCTAAGTTGCTTTTTTCTCGTGGCATCTTTCCAGGTAGGCTGTCCAAACCACATCGTGACCTTCTGAAAACACAGACAGATGAGCAAAAACCTGCTTGTTGGATTGTATGAGCACAGCGGTAGAGCAGAGCTCGACGACTCCCCCGGTGGACATTGAGGAGGGGGGAGGAGGAAGAAGACCAGGCCGCTGCCCTAAATATCCATAGTATGGGCCAAAAAGTCCCGGGTGGTATTAAAACTATTGATATGAGAGATCCGGCGTTCAGCCCCCTGAAGCTGGAGTTACAAGCCTTGAATCACACCAAGCCTTCTCGACTGGACCTGCTGCTGGATATGCCGCCTGCCAGCGCAGACGTGCAGGTCCAGCATTCGTGGAACAACGACGACCGCTCGCTCAACATCTTTGTTAAGGACGATAACAAACTAGTTTTCCACAGGCACCCTGTGGCGCAAAGCACGGATGCCATTCGCGGCCGCGTTGGCTATACACGGGGACTGCATGTGTGGGAAATCATTTGGGCCATGCGTCAGAGGGGCACGCACGCCGTGGTGGGTGTGGCAACGAGCGACGCTCCGCTGCACTCTGTGGGCTACACGGCGCTGGTGGGAAGCAACAGCGAGTCTTGGGGTTGGGACTTGTGCAGAAGTAAACTGTACCATGACAGCAATCACTCTGGAAAAACGTACCCGTCATTCCTGGAGCCAGATGACACGTTCATCATACCAGACTCCCTCTTAGTCGTTTTGGACATGGACGAAGGGACTCTGGGTTACATTGTGGATGGCCATTACCTTGGGGTGGCCTTCCGTGGACTGAAAGGCCGCAAGCTCTACCCAGTGGTGAGCGCCGTGTGGGGACACTGTGAAATACGAATGCGGTACATAAACGGACTTGACCGTAAGTACAACCTGCTGACGTTTACATTTGATTTGATTTGCTCTGTGTTGATTCAGCTTTTATACAATCGATGGAAGCATTTACATTGACAGTTCAGAGAGGGTCACACATTCACTCTTACTGGTGAGAAAGAAACCCCACACTTGTCACTCATGTTCGAATTGCATGCTTGGTTTTACATGCTCATGTTTAGGTACACGGAACAAAAAAATATATATAAATATTGGCATCCTAACTGCAAGAGTGTCCACCACTGTTGCCTTTAAATTGATCAACTTCCCGACCATAAATTGTCTGCAAAGTTGTTTCCAACAGCATTTTGGCTTTGTGCTGTGCAATTTTAAAATGACACATTTTAGGGTGGCCTTCTATTGTGGGCACCCTAAGGTGCAAACCTTTGCAATTATCATGCTTTCTAATTGCTGTCTTGACTGAACACATCTGGGGGGGGGGGGTCTGATCATCTCTGCAGAGTATTCTGCAGATTTGAACAGATTCAACAATATTTGAGAGAAATTGGCCCCTTGTTTGTAAATGGAAAGTCTTGGGTCTTTGAGTTCAGTTCATAAAAAGATGGGAGTGAAAAAAACAAGTGTTTCATTTCGATTTTTGTTAGTGTAATATTCAAATTAAACTTTATTTTAACAATCATATTGATTTATGATGTCACACTAAAACCTTCATACAGTTTGGCAACATTTCGATGTTAAGGGAAAGTCATGTCAAAAATCTTAACAACAATATATTCTATGTGCGCTCATGCCCAAGGAGGAAATGTGAACCAACTGCCATGGATTTTCTGCTTAGTTCCCATTCAACAAACTGAACTTTAACCACTTCGAACGGTGTTTGCCATCGGTCTGCTATTTCATACAGCGTTTTGTTTTCTGTGTTTATCGACAGCCGTTCACTAAATTGTCCCACAATTTGCAATTTTGTTGCAGTGATTTGATTAATTTGTAAAATCGTCACATTCCTGTAACTTTTTTTTTCTCCCAGCTGAACCTCTGTCCCTGATGGACCTGTGTCGGCGCTCTGTGCGGGTGGCTCTAGGGAGAGAACGTCTGAGTGAAATTCAAAGGCTGCCCTTGCCAGCTTTTCTCAAGAACTACCTGCTCTACCAATGACGGCACGTTCAAGTTCAAGTGTACACTCCTCCCCTTCTCTCTGGCTCCTTTCTCTCTTGTGCTTCTCTGGGATCTTCCTTTGGTCAAACTTGTTTGACAGCATTTCTGAAGCCTGTGGGACAGACTTGGGCTCATTGATGTTTCAACAAGTATGCTTTTGTGATAGTGGATGGACTCATTTTTGAGGTTCTTATTCTGTTTTAATGACTTCTCCAATTCTATTCTTAACTTAAAAGAAATCAGGAATCACTGAACTCTATGCATATGCTGATGGGCGGGGATATGCCTCGACAGTCAAGCCAATAGTGGTCAGTATCTCATGTAAAACTCAAAACTCTGTACTGGTAATATTTTAATATTTTGATTGCAATGAAATAAAATGTCACTGATTATGCCATGTTGCACAATAGCCACAAGATGGCAGCATTGACGCGCGTCATGGAAGCATGAGCATGACGAGCTCCAGCTCACCGACATCCTTGAGAATAAGCTATTTAAAGATGGAGGGAAGCTATCTTTTGTTTTAAATGATTTTTAAATAGACGCGGGCTTTTTTTTTGCAATTGAGCTGAGATGCTGACCACTACAGCGAGAGTAGCTACACTTTGACCCGTAATTTCCTGCTCACACTCAAGGCATCTGACAGAACTAACTACATCAGCAGAAATCCTCTGAAATATGTCACTGTGACCATTCATAGCATGCATCTGCAAGAAATATTTCTTTTTGTGATTGCATTGTTTTTTTAAACTATTTTTTTCTTAGTGCCATTTTGACTTGTGTTGTTCCCACAGCAAACGTCACTGCTGAGCACACAAAGTATAAACCAGCTCGTTGAGATGTGTGAATGGAACCGGAACATAACGGGGCAAGTGTTTTGCGAAGGGGAAAAGCAGATTTTGTTTTGTGCATCAACACAACTGTACATTTACAGCGCCACGAGCGACAAAGCAGAACGACAATCCACAAAATGCTGCTCTGTCATGCAAGTAAAGTCCCCTGTTGCCAACCTTGTCAAATGACAAATAGTACTATCATATCAGACCGTATTCTGGTATTTCTCAACATGCATCTCCGTGATCTTTAGTCAGCACTCCATGTGACACAACTGTCTTGACCTTACTGCTTGCATATTTGTTTTATGTAGATGTTTGTATCTATTAAAGATTATTTCCGGTTGATCTGTGCATTGTTTTGTGTTAAAGTATAGCTCTGCCATCGGAATTTGAATTTCTGGCACTGATTTAAGTATCGAAATTCATTTCTCCATTTCCTAATCTGTTTATCTTTACGAGGGTCGCAGCCGTCTTTGCGCAGTTAGTGGAGTACACCCTGAAATGGTTGCCAGCCAATTACAGGGCGCACACACAGACTAATAACCATCCAGTGCACAATCTCACTTTGGGACAATTTAGTATTCCATTAACCTGCCATGCATGTTTTCGGAATGGGGGAGGAAACCGGAGTAGCCGGACAAGACCCATACAGCCATGACGAGAACATGCAAACTCCGCACAGGACGACTGGAACAGGAGTCGAGCTCTGCACTGTGAACGGAGGCGTGCTAACCAGTCGACCACCATTCTTCCATTGGAATTCAACATGTCAGAAAAGTGTAAAAATATTGCATCTAACAAATAGTGTAAATTTGGTCAAAAAATCTGGCCAAAAAAAGCTGAAAAAATGTTTCAGAATTTGGTTCAATAAATGGACACAATCGATCGCCATCTACGTTCATCTAAGGTCCAACCAATCAGGTTTTCTGCGCTGGTCACGTGATTTCGACACGGAGGTCGTACGTCTTCCAACGCAATTGATTTCGCGGCGAGGAGTTTGTTTATTCTATGTGCTCTTTGTATTCGTAGAATAGAGTCAGAGTTATTAGTTGGCACGTTGCGCACCAAACCGATTTATTGAATAGCTGCACTGACTGAACTCTTATCGAGGTGGCGTTCATGAGAACTGCGTGAGTTGGCCAATATCGGGTGGAACAATCTCAGCCCATGAAGAATTATTACTGGATATGACGTGGGGCCGCTCCGGTTGCTCACTTGCAAAAAGTGCTACAGATTTCTGCGGTGACCCGGATTCGAGTTTGTTCTCACACAACGGGACACATTTGGGGGGAAATGTGTATTATTCCATCCCATACTTTTTTGAAGGTCATAGTTTAAATTCTACTGTTGGGAGGAGGAGGGGGGGGGGGCACCCATGAATCATCCCATTCCGGGATAACTTGTTTGTAGTGTTTCGGGCTGCAGAGAGATTTGTATTGTTTCGGCATCGTCAAGCATGTTTACGAAGCCTGAATTTTTGTCTTCTCCTATGGAGCGAAATATTTTTGTTGCATGACTGGTGTGTAATCTGTACGGAGGATCCATGCTTTAAGTGTCCTTATTTTTGTAGTAAAGAATATTGTAACCAAGGTTAATTCTGTCCTCTTTCATCTCAAACTGCTTCAAACAACAAAGCGTGTGACGGAAAAGTGGTTAGGACTGCACGACTGTCCGTGTTTGATGTTATGTGTTGTGTTTATCTTACTTTATGTTAACTGTTTTGTTAAGCGCTTTGTTACAGCTGCCGCTGTTTTGAAAGCGCTATATAAATCAGCATGTATTGTATTGTATTGTATTGTATTGTAAGGTCAGGAACATTTAGATGTCAGTCCACTCATGTTATCTGAAATTCCAAACTAAATGTATTTGGGTGTGCATTGTGCTAAAGCAGATTTCTCAAACTCATGGCTCGGGGGCCATTTCCAGCCCACGGGATGATATTCTGATGATACAGGACTTGCCATCAAAGTTTAATGTAAATGTGGCTCCCACCTTTTTTGCTGTGTGAGACCAAGTGGAAGGAAAATATATCCTTTCTGCTTGTAACCCTGCTCCAAAGGATACCAGTTGAAGTGGTGGAATATTCGGGGTGTGGAACTCAAGGTTATTTTTTGCCTTTCACTGTTGTTTCAGTTTCAGATCATGAGTTGAATCCTCAGAGTGGTTTAATGTTTGCATGAGGTTTATTAAGACCTACATTGAAACTACATTGCACTTGATAACAGGCAGAAAATGAATTATGATGGAACAAAGTATCCCATCATACACTGTGCTTACAGCTCCAAGTTTTATATTTGCTCACTTGGTGTTAGTAGCTCCGGTGTCTGTAACCAAAGACCAAAAACCCTAATGCAAAGTCACTGCTGAGAGTATTTTGTTCGCAAATATACAAATGCTGATATAGCTGACTGACTTTTTGTCCTAGATGTTGTTTTGAACTGAGGTAATTGTTGTGCTATATTTGAGATTGTACCGTACCCTCACTCTTTATGGACCATGGAGCAGGACTTGTGTCACATGTCCACTTAAGTCCAAACCAGCAACATTCTTTGTTGTTGTTCTCCCAGTAGGAAACAGCATGTTGTTTTTCTTGCCCTATTATCTTCTGTTATTTCCCGTTCTTATCACAGCCAGAGGAGGCTAACTGCTGGGAGATAAACATCTGGCTGGTAAACACTGGGACACGCTATTGCGGGACGAGATTACATATTGTACAACTGAATGAGCAAAATAATATGTGGGCTTTGCCTCATCCCTCCCTCCTCCCAACAGTAGAACTTAAACTATGACCTTCAAAAAAGTATGAACAACACAATACAAACAGTGTTGTAAGTGTGAAGGTATTTCTGTGACTAAAAGATGCCTTCTTCTTTGAATCCATATCTATTTTTAGATTATAATTGAATTGTTTTCTTAATTTTTCTTTCAACCTGCTGTATTTTTTCTGATTGTGTCTAACTGAGGATCTTGATATAAAGTCACTTGAAATATTTCGATGTCATTTTTACCATTACTGTAATCAAGCTTTAAATGCTTTATGCAACTGTAACTGTAAAGGGCGACACATTGGACTGGTAACACAACTCACAGTTCTGTGATTCAGGGTTCAAATCTCAGCTCTGGCCTTTCTGTGTAAAGTTTGCATGTTCTCCCGTGTTTGCATGTGTTTTCTACAGGTACACTGGCTTTTCCACACGGTCCAAAAAGATGAGGATTGATTGAAGACTCTAAATTGTGCATAGGTGTGAATGGTTGCTTCCATCATCGTTGTTTTTTAGGTTTTACGCACCCCGACTAGTCCTAACACGTCATTCTGATTAATATTGCATTTGTGGAATATGAATTAAGCAACGAAAGCAATAACGTAAACGAAAACTGTAAGCAAATAACCCACCACTGCTATTTTGTAAACAGAGAAATTCAACATCGCCACAAACAGCCATTGTATTAACCACCCGCGGTATCAATTTCACAACAGGTTCAATACGAGTGACCTCGTGCTGCTTTTGTCCCTCCGTTTGTAGCAACACCAAAGCAAGACTTGAAAAGCTTGCAGACGAGGTGTCCCGAGCACGTGTGCCCTCGTCATAGACAACGCCCTCATCCGGCCTACTGACGTAATCGTGGGCGACGCCTCCTCAGTAGGTCTGTCTCTGGCCGACAGCTCCGCCCAACCGGCTCACCGAGAGCAAGCACTAACACGTGAAAAGCCGAACGCTTAGACACCGAAGCGTCCTGGTCTGCGCCAAAGCGAGTGTATTCAGACATATCATAACTATTACACCAACATGGTGGCTGTCTGAAAATAAAATTCCCAAAAAGAAGAAGTTGGAAGATGGCCCAGAAAGACACGCTTCTGCATCTCTTTGCTGGAGGGTAAGTCCGTGTAATGCCGCCTCCTCTAAACGGGGAATTTCTATATTATACGTCTATTGAAAATAAATACCCGTTCCGCGTTGCTGCTAATAAATAATTTTACAGTCAGCAAACAGTTCACGGGCTCGTACAGGACCGTTAGCCGGGGTGCTAACGGTTAGCACCAGCTGGCTCGCGTTAGCATGTCATTATCATTCGGAGCTAACGTTTTTAATATTCTTCCGTACATGTTGTATATATTTTGCACATAGACTGAATGCATTCTGAGTACATGCCAACAGTAAGGAAATCTACTTGCTATAAAGTCGCCCAGCAACATCATACAGTACTTCCATTACACATTATGTACATATTTCACGATACATCTTCGTGGATGCTAGCCAGCTAAATCTGGCACGGATTATCGTACATCAATCAGCCCGGCGTCACGTTCGGATCTGATAATGTTGCGTTTTGTGCTTGAAATGCGCCATTAACTGTCACTGTAAAGTCGAAGTTTAGCCAGCGGCTTCTTGGCACGATGGCGGGATCCGCACGGGTTGTAGTTTGCTGCTGTTATGTAACGAGAGCCGCTTCTCCAGCATCTTGGCTTCCTGCTGGTGTCAAGACGGTCAGAACCTTTTCGAATACATTTGTTGCTTGTCATGCTACGACCCTCCCTTGCCCCCCCCCCAAAAAAAGTCACTTCCCATGGGGACGAGAAGCGACACCATTGACGCCATTTTACCCTTGAAGTCACGGCAGTGTCTGGAATTACACCATTAAACACACAAGTGAGTTTTAGTTCTGTGTCAGTATTGTCGAAATTTTTAAGATTCTCTCATAACATAGACTAGTGTTTACCGACAAGGCACAAGATCAAAGTTGATTCATAACAATTAATGAAAACTATTCTGAACACAGCAAGATAGAAAACATTAACGCAATATGAGCACCTAATTATAAATCATCCTGGACCATCAAAGAAATGCGACTCATATCTGTGAATGCGAGCGGCTCGTGAAACTCCCCAACCTGGTTGCTTGCAAACAGTTGCCTTAGTCGCAGGTCTACCTCAGTAGCGGTCTAAAGAGTTCATCTTCGCACTAGCCGAAAAGTGTTGTCATCCGTGTTCTTAAAGTATCTTGCTACAAGCACATGGCTGACATGGCTGTGACCTTGAAATTATATGTTAGACTGGTGATGTAGTCTTGGTGTGTACAATATCAGTGCCAATGTATTCCTAACCCAGGGGGAGGCAACTCAGAGACGCAGCCCTGCATGTTTTCCGTCCCTCCCTGCTGCAACATACCTCATCCAAATGAAGAGCTCATCAGCAAGCTCTGTAAGAGCCTAATAACGATTCTCATCATTTGAATAAGGTGTGTTGGAAGAGGGAACTTCTAAAACAAGCAGTACTGCGACTCTCGGAGTGGAGTTGCCTGCCCCTGCCCAAACCTGAACTAGAGGAATTTCCAGAAAACTCCACGACAGCAAAGTTTTCCATTCATTACTGAGCAGAGGCATAGTTTACATCAGACAAATGTCAGCACAGATCACCAAAGAAAAATGTGACAAAAAGTATATACGTGGACTGAAACAATGATCTTGTTTGTATTTTGTCATTTTTACTTTTTCAATCCGTACTCTGGGCCTGTTGAATTCTTGCAGGGATAAAAGAAAGACACGCAGTGATCGGATGTTTCCGATCGACTCAATGAAACCGTACAATTTCCTGTGACACGCTTGTTGGGAATGACTGTGTCAGGATATTTGAAATGAATGGGTTTCCTCCATGCAAAAAGAAACATGCGTCACCAAAGGCAAAGCACAAGCGCAATGTTAATCTTTTGACACTCACTAAAAGTTCTCTGGTCTTGTGAGATACACTTACACCACGTGTGACAAAAATATTTTGGTCTTGGTGGTGCGGGGGGCTTCAACTGAAGGGTTTCCATACTAGGACCGAAACTAATGTATTAAATACCATGATCGGACATGACAACTCAATAGTCTACCCCCCCTGATCCCCCAACACACACACACTTTGTTTTGCAGGTGTAGCGGTACTGTGGGAGCCATCGTGACCTGCCCTTTGGAGGTGTTGAAGACAAGACTACAGTCCTCGGGACTCACCCTCCGGCCCGTCTTCCAGGTCCAGCTTGGCACCCTCACTGGAACCGGGGTCATCCGACCAGGCACTGTAACGCCTGGGCTGCTGCAAGTCTTACGGTAAAATGTTGTCAGACAGCCCCTATTGCCCCATGCTGCATTGCGTACACTTGTCAGGCATCAGCAGTTCTCGACCTAGGATATGAACACTTTGTTTCGACACATGTAGGCGGCACAACTTCCTCACCAGACTGTGTGAAGACTTTTAATTACGTACATCGTGAAAACCACAGGAGTATCATAATAAGCAATGGGTCCTTATATTGTTATGTATACAATCAACATAGCTTTTTTTCTGGGAGTGGTGACAAAACAAATTCTATGCAGTGTTTTCCTTTCCGGGTAAAAAAATCGTGGCACAGTCCTGCTATTAATCTTGTCCTACATAAATCAGGATTAAGTACACTGTGTCCTGCTCTCGCTTGGTGTTCCCTAAACAGCTGAATACTGTGACATGGACCAGGATTTTCTACCTAAAATGGCAATAAAATATATTCATGGGGCAATTCAAATTACAGTATACTGTATACATTTTTTTTGTAACGCTGGCTCAGGGAAGAGCGCAGGAAACGCGAAAGGATTTTTTTAACTGGGTGCTGCAGGGGCAGTGTTAAATTACACCCAGATGACGGAGACTGAGAACTGGCTTGGTATGCTGTCAACCGAGACTCCAAATGTTAAGACCCGAGACACCCAAACAGGTGATAAAATAGTGCCAATGCAACACATTTTAGCGTGCCAGTTCGGTCTTGAGTGTTTTTCTCCCAAATGTGTTTGTGGTGTCTTTGCAATGACAGACGATGTTTTACAATGTACCAGATAACACTTATAGTACTCTACCATGTCAGCCATAAACAACCGCCAGCCACTGACTTTGACCTCAAAACAACCGGTTTCATTTTGACCGCGTTGTTGTTGGAGAACAGGTGTTTTGTAACGCCGAGAACAATTCGGTGGGCTAATGTGCTTTTTGGAGACAGGGTGTACATTCCAGAAGTCAACACAGACTGCTTTGCTTCCCACCGCATGCAACTCCAAGCCATCTGAATTATGAAGGTCACAGCAAGTTAAAAGATATGGGGGAGGGGGGAGTTGTGACTGACGAGCCAAGTGCATGTGAGTTGGGAGGTGCGTGTGGATCGGTTTCAGGGGAGTACTTGTGATGTAACACTTCATCATATTAGGAGGATGTTATAATAGCTCTTCCCTTAATAGTACTTTGTTGCATGATTGCACTTTTTTTTTTCTTCCCATGAGAACACGATCAAAACCTACATTGCTTTTTTTTAATGTATTTTTTAATGACTTTCAGATCAATCCTCGAGAAAGAGGGACCAAGATCTCTTTTCCGTGGTCTGGGGCCAAATCTGGTCGGCGTGGCTCCCTCAAGGTAATGCAAACGCTGCACTCCACACGAGTTTCTTCCACATTTGGGCAATCCCCGGCGTGTTTACATAATTGTATTTTTTGAAGCGCAAAGTCGAAGTATTTGGCAATGTTGTGGCGCCTGCCAGCTGGTGCGCAAGTCATTGATTACGCACGATGAGAATGTCCTTGTACTCAAAAACAAAAGCACCACAACCCCAAAAGCTAAGGCTTTTGTCACACACCTGTTAGTTTGATTGCCCGTATACAGTAAACAGAAAGCTGTTGTCATTAATTCAATCCAGTTCTCAGTCGGTTAGCAGGAATTAGAAAACATGTTCCCATGAGGGCTGGGTTAAAAAAAATTTAATTGAATTGATTTTCTTTTTATATCAAATAGGGAAAAAACACATTGATATCTTTAATAATTTTTTCCCATAAATTCATGTGACATGGCACTTTAGTTACACAGCTTGCCCTGTGGCTGGAATTCATTTACATTATTGTGCATTGGTTTGAGCAGGACATGTTCAACAAAATTTACCCGATTAATGTAACTGCATTTTGTTCAATTCCATTAATCTTTTTTTTTAACTAATAGACCTAGTTGGATAGCTCCTTGTACAGTATTATGTAATTAGGGTGGGGGAGGAGATTTTGCCCCAAGTGGAGGAGTTTAAGTATCTTAGGGGCTTGTTCACGAGTGAGGCAAGGAGGGCGCGAGAGCTCGACAGGCAGATCGGTGCAGCGTCTGCAGCGATGCGGACTTTGTATCGGTCTGTCGTGGTGAAAAAGGAGCTGAGGCAAAAGGCGAAGCTCTCAATTTACCGGTCGATCTACATTCCAACCCTCACCTATGGTCACGAGCTATGGGTCGTGACCGAAAGAACAAGATCCCAGATACAATAAATTAGTTTTCTCCGCATGGTGTCCGAGCTCTCTCTTAGAGATAAGGTGAGAAGCCCGGTCATCTGGGAGGCGCTCAGAGTCAAGCCACTTCTCCACGTCGAGAGGGGCCAGATGAAGTGGCTCGGGACATCTGATTAGGATGCCTCCTGGTCGCCTTCCTGGTGAGGTGCAGGAATTTTGGGGAATAATGTTGCCATTTAAACATGAATCGCCAAAATCTCTCAAGACACGACATGTTATTGGGTAGTAATAATTTCAGTGTGTTTACTTCTTTACAGTGTTTGCACAGTCAAACGAAACTGTTCATACTGCCGATGGCATTCATGTGTCAAAACACTTTCTTTTTCATTGTTTGCCAAAAATTGTTCTCGGTGTCACTTTACCACCCGGCCGTTCATATTAACTCAGGTTTTTTTGTGTGCTGTGAGGACTTTAATGTTTGCGTCATCATTTCCTTTTCCCTTTGATGACCTAGCTCCCTCTTTGGGTGCAACATTCAAATCGTGAAATAATGACTGCACTGAACTCAGAGCAGCCATTGACATTATTGCGACTCACTCCGCTTCAACTGAACATATACCGGTAATGTGTATCTTACTGCCATTTGCGCTGCGCTTTGTTTTTGCTGTTGTTTCTATCATATTTATTTTTCGATCCTGCTTTTATTCTCCAAAGGAGTTTCTCACCAAATTTGTCGTCATTCTGCCTCACGTAAAGGCTTTCTATTGATTCTATGGTATTTTCTATTCAGATCCCCACTTTTAGTGTGTCTAGAAGCAAACACCGTCTGATACTGTTAGCATTTAGCCTCAATATCTTAATACACAGCAAAACATTGCTTGGACTTTGAGACTGCTGGCCAAAGACACTCATGGGGTTACTTTCGCCCCTTGCCTAATGAAATCTTTTCTGTTGCCACTATCCCGATCCACTAGCCAACTTGGACATGCTCCCGTTCAAACCAGTTCTTGTGGCATTGGGGCTCTCAGTGCTTACTCAGCCCATTCGGATCAGGTGACAAGAGTGTTCCCGAAGTGAGGTGCAGGGATCTCACTTGTCTGGACGCATGCTCTCCACAGTCGCTTGCATTATGAATGGCCCTCGGGTTATAAAAGCACATTCACAAATTTCATAGAATGACAATGCGTTGCAAATCTTTCCGACACCTTCCGTGGCGCGAGTTTTCAACAGTTTGTTGTCCTATGTTTTCAGAGCCATTTACTTTGCCTCATATTCCAAATCCAAAGAGCTTTTCAATGGGATGCTGGTTCCCAATAGTGGTGCTGTACACATGTCCTCTGCTGGTATTGCAGGTGAGCCTCAAGCATAGTAACGCATACCATAAAAACCATGTCATATAATCTAGCAGACTGTAAAATGCTTAAGTAGGCTTTTGACATTAATTCAGTACCAGCCAATTCTAGACCAAGTCTGAAAAGACGTTTAAAAACTTCTTCGGGAGTGAATGAGTTAAAAGTGGAAAAACTGTATGTTGCAGATTCTCGCTCTTAAAATGGTTTATAAGTGGAATAAACATTTTTTTTGTCCCTCAGCTTTTGTTACAAATTCCCTGATGAACCCCGTCTGGATGGTCAAGACTAGGATGCAGTTGGAGAAAAAGTGAGTACAGGCTCTAAGTGCACCTGCTCTGTGTGCTCTTGCGTGAAGCTTTTGGCTCTGCATAGAGTACACCAGTGATTCCCAACCACTGTGGAGCGGCACGTTTGGCTCACAGCACACAACACGACAGAACCCGACTGGAATAGACCATCACAAAAAGGTTGCAGACATACACCGACACACTGCAGGATTGAGCTGTGCGCATTTCCCAATGCGCCGCCAACCCTGTAATGGGTTTTGAGGCTCTACGTGCAGTATACCATTTTGCATAACTTTTATTAAACCATAAAAACATGGCAGGATTGTCAAGGAAGAAGTGGGTTGTCAAAGAGGGAAGATGGGTGAGATAAAAGGAGCCCGTGTGGATATTTTGATAATAATAATAATAATACATTTTACTTATGAGCGCCTTTCAAAACACTCAAGTGGCTTCTCGCTTATTCACTTGCTGTACCTGGCACACTTTGTACGTTGCTTGTGTGTATTGCGGTGAAAGAGACTGTACCATTCATCCACAGGTACACATGACACCATAAACAGAGTTAAGTATGAATATAATACACAATGTGAATGCTGTATATCTAGTGTTTCTATGGCTCGGCTGGGTCGTGCAAACAATAAATTAGCTGTTAATCGGCAACCTTGCACTGCCCCCCACACAGGTGATTTAAAATTTCAAAAGCAGCGGTTGACTTTTGGCCACTCATTAAAATTCGTTGGCCAGCCCCGCGCACTGAACGACATTTCATTCGGTTTCGGACACATTGCTACGTGTGTGGTAGGCTTTGATTATAATGAGAGAGCAACAAGTGTCTCAAGGAGATTTCCATTTTTCTGTAAGTGGAAGATCACCACCCTTCCCACCCAACTAATTCATCTTTGTTAAGCGATGTGACAGCTAGACCAATTAAAGGCTGGCGTCTTGAAATGACAGAAGGAACAAATAACCTGTGTAGCCACCTGTTAGGACGCATTCAACAGAATACCAAACAGTTGTTCAGCTACACAGAGTTAGATTTTGAAGTGAATTTTTGAGTAAATTGAGGTGTGACATGTTTTTGTTCTGTGCTACGGTGTGAGAATTTTTGCAATTTTACACATGTCCCTTGAACGCAAGTAGTGCGTGTGTACAATGTCATTTACAACAGCAACGCTTCCCGCCTTCTGCCGCTTTGCTGTCCTTGAGCCATTCACTATGTGACTCTGAGCTTGTGATCTGTGTCTGTAAATACACAGCTCTGACGCACGCCTTGGCCTGTGTGCAGAAGAAGAGTCTATATTTGCACTTGCATTGGCGTCGGGTTGAATATGCAAGGTCACAGGAGAATGTTTTTTTTTTTAATATTTATTTTTAAGGGATTGGGAGGGTGTCAATTGTTTGCCAACAAGATGAGCCTCGTCCAGGTGAGGAAAAGTCTTGGAACATTGCAAGCGAAACGCTGTGACGCTTCGTTATTCATTTAACTCTAAAGTTAGAAATTGACAGCTCTTGCACAACAAAAGGATAAACTGATGATTAATATTTGAAGAGCAATTTTGAAAAACACTCCAGATTCCATGAGATTATTCTCAGAAAAATGACATTTCCTGCACTTTGCAACACTGCACATTTTACAAACATGATTTCCTGCCTCCAACCAAACTACCCCCCATTGACAAATATATGACCAGGTTTTCCTAAACACTCAAATATAGCTATTCCTCCCTCCCCCATGCACACACACACACTCACACACACACACACACACACACACACACACACAAAAACTATTTTCTGCAGTAGCGTCAAAATATTCGGGTTAACAAAACACTGAATTGCGGGTGTGATCAAGGTAATTTTATTTTTGAAATCTCGATGCCCCTTGTACATACATGGATTACAGTTATGCAAGAAGCACAGTCCTCACTCAAAAAAACAAACAGAAAAACTGTTAACCTTTGAGTGCAGATTCACTGTTTCTGCCAACTTGTAACTTGTTCGTATTTACATTATGTTGAATTGACCGGGATAAGTTGGAATGGAACGGGTGTCGGGCAATGTTTTTGAAAACTTAGACGCCAAAAAAGGGAACTGTGCAACTGGGGGTTTCGAATGCAACTGGGGTTTGTAGCACAGTTTAGAAGAGGTTTGCCACAAAACGTTGAACACAAATCAGTCTAATGCAATATCATTGTTGACTGCAAAATACAACCTTCCCATAATGTATTGATAAATGTCTACATTTCAGAACTTGGAATTAATCTTTGTATGTTGTGCGTGTGATTATAAGCTTACGCTTGAAGGGAGCAAATCAAACAAAGTTTCATGGAACAACTTTTACGGTGCGTATATTACACAATATCACAGTGTTGTATTCACAGCCATTGGTTACACAGATAAATTGTATCTCCTGCCCTCTAGTGGACAAGCTTTAAATGTTCGGGAGATCACTATGTCGTTCGTCCGGATGAAAGAACAAGATATATTATTTATAGGAAACAAATGATAATTGTGATAATGAGATGGTGGCTGAGGATGTGAAATCGGATCAGTCACGACACTCTTCCGTGACGCAGTGGTTGGAAAAAACACTTATTTGATTTGTTCATGTTCCACATAACAAATAAATAGGTTTTGAACAAATGGCACTCGGTGCTGAAAATAACCCATTGCAGTTTTTGTCAGTCATTGAAGAACGTTTGTTTGATTTTTCAGAGCCCGGGGAGAGAAAAAGATGAATGCCTTGCAATGCGCCCGCCACGTTTACAAAACGGAGGGCGTCCGGGGCTTCTACCGTGGCCTAACCGCATCCTATGCCGGCATCTCTGAGACCATGATCTGCTTCCTCATCTATGAGACACTCAAGAAGCGGCTTGCTGACCATCAGCTGTCATCCCCAAATAATGAAAATGAGAAAAAAGCGTCTGACTTTCTACGCTTGATGATGGCAGCTGCTTTCTCAAAGGGGTGTGCATCCTGCATAGCCTACCCACATGGTAAACACTTGGACCAGGCACGCCTCTTATCGCAACTGATTTCAGCGCCACTGACCTAAAAATCATGTGTTGTTTGTCTCCACAGAGGTGATTCGGACAAGACTGCGTGAGGAAGGCAGCAAGTACAAGTATTTCTTTCAGACCGGGAGGTTAATAGCTTTGGAGGAAGGCTATGCAGCTTTTTATAGAGGACTCATTCCGCAGCTGATTAGACAAATCCCCAACACGGCCATCGTCCTGTCCACATATGAACTCATTGTCCATCTACTGGGAGAGTCCAAGTAAAAAAAAAAAGGCCGTTTGGTGACTTGGGTTTTTCTTTCCGGCAAACGTTTCATGGTCGCACCATGACTGGACACACAAAAAGTTTGAATTGCAGCACATTGATGTCCGTGTGGTGCCTGAGACACTTCTATTTTGGAACTGAAGCCACTTGTTCTGTTATCTAATGAACACTTTGTTTATAAAAAGTAGATGAAGAAGTTTCTAGCCTGTGGAACGAAAGGCCATCTTCTTGGATTACTTGTGTTAAGTTAACTAAATTATTTTGTTTTTTTCTTTTGTTAGTTTTTTTTAAATTTTATGTCTGCTTCCCTTGTATTATCAGTGATAACTGAATTTGCTTCCATGCGAATGGGGTCGGCTCATGTACTTATTAACAAGGGAAATGATTTAGCGCTGTTTGTCACCTTCCAATGAACACATACCATTTTGGAACAAACACAGTTTGCTTTTTTCCAAGTTAGATTTGAAGAGAGGAACTGTGTTATATTTGTGTTTAATATACAGTGCCCTCCATAAGTATTGGCACCCCTGGTTGAGATGTGTTTTTTAGCTTCCAATTATTTTATTTTTTTTCTAAATAATATGGGACCTTAATGGAAAAAAAGAGAAAAATCCAACCTTCAATACAAGTGCATTTATTCAGTGGGGAAAAAATCCCACATAAAGAAATAATTATTTGACATCAAATAATGTGTGTCACAATTATTAGCACCCCTGGTGTTAATATTTTGTACAACCCCCTTTTGCCAACAAAACAGCACCTAATCTTCTCCTATAATGTTTCACAAGATGGGAAAAGACAGAAAGAGGGATCTTCAGCCATTCCTCTTTGCAGAATCTCTCTAAATCATCCAGAGACCTGGGTCCTCTCCTCTGTACTCTCCTCTTCAGCTCACCCCACAGGTTCTCAATGGGGTTGAGGTCAGGGGACTGAGATGGCCATGGGAGGAGCTTGATTTTGTGTCTGGTGAACCATTTCTGTGTAGATTTGGCCATATGTTTAGGGTCATTGTCTTGCTGAAAGACCCAGTGACGACCCAGCTTCAGCTTTCGGGCAGAGGGCAACAGATTTTGATTTAAAATGTCCTGGTATTTCAAAGCATTCATGATGCCATGCACCCTAACAAGGTTCCCAGGGCCTTTGGAAGCGAAACAGCCCCACAGCATCACTGACCCACCCCCATACTTCACAGTGGGTATGAGGTGCTTTTCAGCATGCGCATCTTTCGTGGTACGCCAGACCCACTTAGAGTGTTTGTTGCCAAAAAGCTCAATCTTGGTCTCATCTGACCAAAGCACACGGTCCCAGTTGAAGCCCCAATACCGCTTGGCGAACTCCAGACGCTTGCGTTTATGATTGTGAGTGAGGAAAGGTTTTCTCCGTGCATGCCTCCCAAACAGCTTGTTGGCGTGTAGACAGCGCCTGATGGTTGATTTGGAGACTTTGTGACCCCAGGATGCTACCATTTGTTGTAATTCTGTAACAGTGAGCTTTGGAGATCTTTTGATTTCTCTTACCATCCTCCTCACTGTGCGTGGTGGCAAAATAAACTTGGCTCCTCGTCCAGGCTTGTTTACCACTGTTCCAGTTGTTTTGAACTTCTTAATTATTCCTCTCACAGTGGATATGGGCAGCTGCAGTTGAGTGGCAATCTTCTTGTAGCCTCTGCCTGACCTGTGAAGGTCGACGCACATCTGCCTCACTTGTATGCTGTGTTCCTTTGTCTTTCCCATGTTTAAGAGTGGATAAGAGAAATGGCCTCGGTGTCACGTCATATTTATACCCCAGGGAGACAGGAAGTGATGAATTACTAATTAAATGTTCCTACATACTCTGGTAAACTTTGTAAACTACTGTAGAAATGACAGAAATGCTTCAATTATATTTATTTCCTGGGAATTGTTAAGGGTGCCAATAATTGTGGAACAGGTGATTTGATGTCAAATAATTATTTCTTTATGTGGGATTTTTTCCCCACTGAATAAATGCACTTGTATTGAAGGTTGGATTTTTCTCTTTTTTTCCATTAAGGTCCCATATTATTTAGAAAAAAAATAAAATAATTGGAAGCTAAAAAACACATCTCAACCAGGGGTGCCAATAATTATGGAGGGCACTGTATATATACATATATATAAGTACACTTACTTGCTTACCTCCTATTTTTCTTTTGAAAAAGGATGGTTATGTTTTATTTACAACATGACAAGGTAGTTGCTTATTTGACAAGTGAGTCAATAAAATGCATCATGACAATTGACTGTTTTTTTTCTAGTGGCATAAATAACAGTTTGCCTTGATTTAAAAAAAAAGTATACCTCAGTGTTCAAAGATATCATCATGAAAGACTCATTTCCGTTGATTTTTATTAAATGTACATTTTTACTATTTTTTTTTTTTTACAAATTGCTGGGTTTTGTCTTGTCATTCTGACGTTTGTTAGGACTGCAAACATCCGTGCACGTTAGTCCGAGAGCTTATCAACAATGGGGTGATAACCTCTGTGCAGGATGATAGAAGGCAAGGTGATGAGCGGGACCTTTTGTATCACAAGACGATGTACTACACTGCCTGACAAAGTAGTATATTTGCCGCCATTTTAACCTTGAAACTACTTTTTTTGTCGAGAAAAAAACCCTCTTATTTGTCGGGGAAAATAAGCCCTTGTGCTGATCACAAAAATGAAAAAACGCAATGGTTGACAGCTGACAATGTAAAATATTTGTTGCCCAATCCAGTTCAATTCATAAATTTAAACTGTCGTAAATCAATGTCCGTGTATTTGTTTGAAAAACACTTGCAAGACATGACAGAATATTCAAATGAAAACGGGAAACACGCCAGACTGCGTGTGGTAAAAATCAGTAATGGCATAAGGCTTCTGCTTGATTTTGAACTAAAAGGGTAATGCTGACCCCTGGCGGCCACCTCGACAACAGCTAATCACGGGCTGGATGGATAAACGCTACTCTACTCAACACATTTCCGACATGGACGTCAGATTATTGTGACGAGCTGGCCTCACTCTCGAGACTTTTGTTCTCGACTTCGCTTTTAATTGTCAAAATGTCTGTCGCTGGTGTACGCAACAGTCGCGTCGCAACAGCCACTTGATTAAAGCTCTGCTAGTTAGCACTTGTTCGGCTGTTTAGCTCAAGAAGCTAACAAAGCTAGCACGTCAATGTCACATGCTACGTATGTAGCGTCCTTCAATACTCCACCGGCCGGCCATCATTCCGGCCCTGCTGTTTGATGGAAGGGTGAGGGGGAAACGATGCGAACATTCCTCTACATTCTGCTAACGGGTAAGTTTAGGCTGCTAGTAGTCGCTCAGGTTGGTTAACGTACAGGTAGTTCACCCTACTTGAGTCTAAGTTGCGCAATATCGGCCGGCCTGTCTCGCGTCGTTGAGGAATTTTACTTGACACATCTGTATTGTATTGGTTTGATGCTTAAAATCAACACTAACCTCTGTTTGTATAGCACCAGCTTCTCTCATAGTCTAAGCCTTTTTGTCTTAAATTTATTTCCCGTAACTGTGGTGCCAGTTCTATTTCGCAATCTTTACTCTAATTTAAAAGGGTTAGTTAGGGTTCACCCTTACCGTTAACTACTTTGGAACTCAAACCCCGGACCCAGGCTTGAATCCTTAATTGTGGATTTGGAACCCTAATTCGAAACCCCAACCTAGGTGTGAGACCTTAAAGCAGGTGTGTCCAAAGTCCGGCCCGCGGGCCAAATCCGGCCCGCGGTCGAATTTCATCCGGCCCTCGGCCCCTGTCATAAAATCAGTGCCGTCTGGCCCGCAGGTTGGGCGCAATGGAACACGTGTTGCATTGACTGAGGTCTCGTAGACTGGTGAGTGATGTTTCATAGAGTACTGCTTCCCTCTAGTGGCTAAATGAGTAATAGCATTTAGACACTAGAGGGCATCACTCACGAGTTAACAAGACATCACTCCGTGTTTATATCGACTGATATGTCATATTTCAAATGATCCTTGCAGTTGTGGATATGTGTATTGCTTGTTCATTTCTCTGTTGTTCGAGTCAAAGGTTTTGTGACTATTGAAAAGTCATGGTGATACATTCTATGTTTCAAATCAATCAATTTACACTCAGGAGACTTCTGTTTAAGAAAAAGTCAAGTGAATAAGCAGTTGCATGTGATATACCTGTTTCAAATGAACCAAAAGAAATTCTTAAGATTGTTGAAATTAAAATAAAAATGGAAATGTGAAACAGACTAGCTTACTAAAATTTGTTGAACAATATTGTTGTTCAATGTAAAGAATGTCAGCCAAGGTCGGCCCCCCGACATTTTACCACATAAAATCTGGCCCCCTTGGCAAAAAGTTTGGACACCCCTGCCTTAAAGCCTTTCTTTGGAGCCATTCCTGCATGTTTAAAATCCTAACCAAGGCTTGAGACCTCGTTTTTAAACTTAAAATGCCGCCCTTGTTTAAAAATTAATGTGGCCTCCACCCCTACTTTGAACCCTCAAAATCTTACTTCAAAAGCCTAACCCTTGTTTAAAACTTGATTTGACCTCCGCTTTCAACCAAGAAGTATAATTTATTGGCGTCCTCTTCTGGATAGGTATATGGTTTCCTTTTAATTCAGCAGCAGAGTAATAAGAGTTGAAATTTGTGTTATGTGATGGTAATTTAGTTTCTCATTTCATCAAAAGGTTTGTTAGGTGTTCTGCAGGACAGAGTCACTGCCATTGGTAAGCCAGGATTTAGAATCAAAGTGCTCGTCCTCCATCCATAGTATTACAGCGTGCCCTTTCTAAAAGTTGATTCTTGTCCTCAGATAATGTCAGACTTGTGGATGGGGAGAGCAAATGTTCTGGCCGTGTCGAGGTTCTCCGACATAACCACTGGGGGACAGTTTGCGACCACGGTTGGGACCTCCGCGAGGCTGACGTGGTGTGCCTGGAGCTGGCCTGTGGCTTGGCAGAGTCGGCCCTCCACGGGGCGGCTTTCGGTATGGGCAGAGGACAGATCTGGCTGCGGCACGTTCAGTGCACGGGACACGAGTCTAGTCTGACCCGCTGTGCCGTCGTCCTCCATAGTCACCCCCACTGCACCCATGAAAATGATGCAGGCGTGAAATGCTCAGGTGGGACAATCTTTTGATAAGGTGCTTTGTGCTAAGACATTGCATGCGTGCCCATGTGGGTATGTGTGTGTGTGTGTGTGTATATATATATATATATATATATATATATATATATATATAATGTTTGCATCTCCGGTTCTAAAAAAAAAAGATCTAAATGTTGCAAATGAAAAACGAGTTGAGTTGTGAGATTGAGGGTTCTTGACTGAAATGTAAGTTTTGTGATCACCCTCTGGTTTTCCACACAGGTACCCTTTTCATGCCTATCCTCTCCCTTTTGTCACCCCACACCGTGTTCTCTTCCGGGGAAGCGGTTCGGTTCAGTTGCAGCGTCCTGCCGGGTCACCACGTCAGAGACTTCCACCTTTACAAACATGGCGTGACCACGCCCGTGGTGACGCAGAAGGCGGAAATGAGTCAGTCACGGGTGGAGATGGCTCTGCCTAACATTGAGACTTTCCAACAGGGCAGCTACAGTTGTCGCTACAGGGTCAGCGGCAGCTCGCCTTCTCAGCTGCTCAGCTCTCCACCAAGCAACTCTGTCAACATCACCGTGGGTAAGTCACTTACCATCCAACCGTCACCCATTCACGTAGCATATGGTTGTTTTTTTTTTGGGGGGGGGGGGGGTGGGTACAGTCTAAGGCTCTTGTTTTGTGATTTTATTTTGGTTGGAGTTTTTAACGGTGGCAATGAGGTTATATTTTTATCTGCATACTTACCCCCCAACTTCAGTTGCTTTCTCGATCGCAACCTTGACATATAATGATGGCTCGTTTTTTTTTTCTCCCAGTGGAACTCCTGACCCCTCAGCACTGGTACAACACATCTTCCGAGGTCCCGGCTGGATCCGTCATTAAGGGCCACAGTTTTAACATCACATGCTTCACGCCGCAGCCGTACCCCGGAGGCTCCTTTCAGCTGCGACTCATCCGCCCCAATGGCACAGTGCGCCAGTCTCTGCCAGCCCTCAGCCCGTCCGTCACTTTCACCTTTGCTAGTGCCCAGAGCTCAAATGAGGGCTACTACTACTGCCTGTATCGGGTCCAGCTGGGAGGACGCACCTTTGTCTCCAGAGAAAGCCAGGCCCTGCCCATATCTATACGAGGTGACACTTCTTTGGCTCCCTCATTTTGCATGTCAGGCAATTGAAGATCAAGTACAGGAAATTCATATTAATCAATATACACACTAATGCACTATTTATAGTAAAGCCCTTTGTGACATTTTGAAAATGTTGCAATTTTAATGCTCTGGGGACAAAGGGGTCTGTGGTCGAGTTTGTCAAATAGGAGGGGGCTCTAAATCTCTGGCCTGAAGGAATGATCTCAAAGCAATGGGGAGGAAGATGTCCTTCACTGACAAACACATTTTCCCATCTTCAGACCCCGATCCAGTTCTGAGTCCAGTAATGATCAGCTGGCTTGTGTCTGGCCTGACATTTGTTGTTGCCGTCATCATAATTATCGTTGTGGCCAAAATGCTGTGCAACAAGGAGAGGAAACCCTCTGAACTGGAGCGAGAGACCAGATCTTGTAAGTCACTGGTTCTCAAAAGTTTTTACATGCACTATCCCCCCCAAAATACTTAGCTCTCCAAGTATCTGTCCATTGGCCAGGAATATCCATGTGGTTTTTTTGTTTGTTTATTTTTTGCATGAAAGTCTAACAACATATACTTCCATCTCCAGGTGTGGAAAACACTTATGTTGCCTTATCGATTAACAAGCTATGATGGTGTATGCAGCCAGGCATAACGGCTCAAGGTATGTGCATGTTGTTTCTGTCTTGAGAAAATGTGAATGTTATTGTGTAATAATTGAAAAAAAATCTCCCTGATAATATATTTTATAGTGCCTTTGTACAAATACAAAAAATTCCATGTGCATTTGATTTAATATCATTTTGCTCAATCAATTTTATCATTTTGAGTCTAACAATGTCATTTTGTAAAGCTCCAGTTATTGTCCCTGTGTCGGATTCATATAAACAAAAATGTGTGAAATATGTCTTTTACTGTATTGCTTGGTTTATATTTTGCCCTTGGTATGTATGCAATTATATGAAGCATGGGTTTGTCTGCTTCACAACTCCAGGGAGAGAGGTGCGGCTGTGTCTACAATGGCTTCATGGGGCACCACAAAACCAGTTGGCTTGGTCAGCGATCCCTGCTACGCCCACCTCAGTCTGCATGGAACAAGGTTTCTCCTTTTAAATTTCATCGTTTGGTACCTTTCCGTACCTTCGCTGTATCTGCTAGCAAGTTAAACCACTTGGGCCTTGATCTTTGAAGGAGATATATGATGGAAAATACGGATGGATGGGCTTAACTTTTATATAAGTATTTAATAGCTGGCTATGTGATATGACTTTCCTCTTTACCCATCAATTGTGAAATTAAACAACCAGGCAATTATTTTGTAGGTTGACTGTTATAATAATTATTGTTTTATTATTAATTTTTTAAAAGTGTCCTTGAGCAGGCAGTTCAAAATTCTACCCCATGGTGAGGTCACAGTTTGGCTAATTCATATATTTAATGTAGTTTAATAACATATTTTATTTGCATGACAACAGCCCACTCTGTCCCTCAACTTTGAAAAAAGTTACCACACAGTACTTTTCTACATACTTAAATTAGGCTTTGGCTAGAATCAGATTCCGACGGTACCACAACATTGAGCATACCTATCGCAGTATTGCAAGAAAGAAAATAGAGACTAGAATCCAGACCTTCAATCCCACGGTATACATTTTTGTCTTTTACGATTTTTCATGTGGGAGTGTGAGGAAATGGCTGGCATTGAACTACCAAGAATGACTAAGGTAAAATAAATATATAAATCCAATCAAAATACACGCTCTATCGTAAGAAAGCGAAACCCGTCGCTCAATAATTAAAAACAAAGTGTTGAATTTGTCTTCTTGATCAAGTGAATGTGGTGTGGGCTGTACTCCTTAACCTTTCAACCTTTGTGTATTTTGTCCAAAGACACCCCTGGTGGGGATTTAGTGACACACCGGAGCAAGTGATCAGTTCATAGCCACAAAATTAGGACTTTGGGATTTCTTGGTTATTCTTTCTTTATTGTCACGTTTGGATTAATGTGACATTCTCAAGGTTTGTTCAAATATATAGTGGTTGCAGGTGGGGGTCAGGGGTGGTTAAAGTTCAATCATTTACATAAGAACTTTCCGAATATGTCAGTAAAATAGCAAACAGGGTTTCATTTGACTTTAATTTAGACCTGCTGGACACAGAAGTTGTCTGTTTTTTAACTTGCTTCTCTTATATACTGTATTCATGCAAGCCTTGCACGTTACACCGTGCACCCAAGGTGACTGAAATAGAGCCGTTGCGTTCAAAGTCGGTGTTTACGCTCAATTCCGTATTAATGCTCGTGTATTTACAGTTGTTTCTCGCTCAAGGAGCAAAATGTGACTAACTCTTGTTTTAATATTTTTTTTTAATTAAAAGATTTGTACTAAGGAAGAACTCCACTAATTTATTGAATATGTTGTTCTCCAGCAATGGTTTATGTCAGGGGTGTCAAACTCGTTTTTTGTCGCGGGCCACTCTTTGGGCTTCTCTCGGAGGGCTTGTAGAAAATGTCATTATTTATTACCCATGACAATTTGACATTTCGGTACAGATTCCAGCCAGAATCATGATAGTTGACACACATGATTTTCTCCTGCAGGCCACATAAAACGATGTGGGGGGGGCGTAACTGGCCCACGGGCCTTGACTTGGACACACGTGGTTTATGTAAAGCGGGGGTGTGAAACTCATTTTTGTCACGGGCCACTTTGGAGTTAACGTCTTACCTCGGAGGACCGTTATGAAAGTGAAACCAAATGAATGTTCAATTGTGACAAACTGAGTAAGAGTTTGTTCAATTATTGTTCACAGTGTGTACACAGGGCAACAAAATTATTGCAAAAGCGTTATTTATCATACATGACAACCTGACATTTTGGTATGGATTCTACTTAGCAAGGATCACGGAAGTTGACACATGATTTGCTTTTGCGGGCCACAAAATGACGTGGCGGGCCGGATCTGCCTTGAGTTTGACACTT
The DNA here is from genome assembly GCF_025434085.1 of Hippocampus zosterae. Classification (NCBI taxonomy): domain Eukaryota; kingdom Metazoa; phylum Chordata; class Actinopteri; order Syngnathiformes; family Syngnathidae; genus Hippocampus; species Hippocampus zosterae. The sequence continues at coordinate 33,412,895 of NC_067452.1, forward strand.
GAGATGTCAAGAATGATTTTGTATTTTGAATCCAACCCAGCTTTGCATTGTATGTCATTTATGTACGTTGCTGCATTTCAACGTGTAAACGTCACAGTCGATTAAAATGTTATTGTTGACTGGATTACGTCCCATTTTCCACACAGCTTGTGCTTTTTTTGTAACTTTATTCTTTTGAAATCGGTTAAAATCTTGTGATCAGGATAGTACAAAAATAGTCAAGCGAAGAACATCTGTATCTGTAGGTATAGACATGCAACTTGTTTGTTACAAAACCACTGAGGCACTTTTGTTCAGCTCATCTGTTCCAACACAACGAGGAACATATGGACCACTCTGAACTCGAATAACCTCAGTCTGCGACAATGAACGCTGGCCTCTTCTTATTTAGTCAGAAGATGCTAGAAGGGCATTTAGGAAAATAAAACCTCTCTGTGATAAAATGTCATTTTAAGTAAAACGGCCCTATCAACGGGGCAGGATTTTTTTTCCTTAAATCATTCTATTTTCCTGGTGTAGTCGTTTGACTCCATGTTGGAGAAGACGAGGTAGAGGAAGACTGCTGCGATGAGGAAGAACACCAACTGGACCCAGACTGGAAGGAAACGTGACGAGTGAGGTTCTTTGGGAACTTCTTGATGAAATTTCTTGGGTGTCGCTCTCAACCTGGCGCTTATGTATGGGGGTGACGCTGTATCATACGTGTAGCGTCTGAAAACCAACAGCAAGTTTGTAACACACTTGCCAGTAACTTAGAAAGACCTCAAAAAGTCAAAACGATGTGTCTGAGCAATACTTGGCTAAATAGTACCCGATATGACACTTAAGTGGCCATAATGGACTCTTAGTCAATTTACATCATCATGTAAGACCGAAATGCACCAAATTGTCATTCCTAACTTGATCACTGAAGGACAAATATTACTGTTAATACTCACTCGTGCTGAACTTCGGTCTCGGTCCACTCTGGTCTTGCACTCATGTAAAGCCGACTACTGTCCACAGACGGTGCACACAAAGTAGTCAAGTCAAGTCAACAGTATTTATAGAGCACTTTCAAACAGCCAATAGTCAATCCAAAATACTAAAGGGGTTGGGGGGGTCAAAGACAAATTTTTTTGTTTTTAAATCAGCGCACTGTTAACAGCCAATATTCACCTGCTCCCCGTACTGCAAAGCCAATGCACAGCACAACTTTAGTTATGAAGTACTGAAGAGAAAAATCTAGGCGCCACAAAGATTAAGTAAAAGCATCATTTGTATTTTCACGCAGGGGTTACTTCATCACAAAGCAATTTATTATTTCATTTGATAAAGTCAATTTTCCACATCACCTTTAATAGTTGAATGCTACAGCTAACATGTAATGTAACTTACTTGTCTTCTGGCAAATGACTCCTGGCCTAAAGAAAAGGACAATGATAGTGATCAATAAAAAGAAAGCTAGCGCACCCAATGATATAAAATATGCATGTGTTACTTACAGGTGTACTGTAAACATATGTAACTTCCTCCTCTGAAAAAGAGGGAAAAAAAACATTTGGGAATTTTCTCATTCCAATACCCAAGTCGATGGAAGTAGTTTTGATGGTTGTACAAAGTGGGGTGACTGCAGTGAGTCTTTGTTGGGTTTAGTGTTATGGCGTCGTTTTTTTTTAATCACAAAAGTATGATTTTATTGTTTTTACATTTTCAAAAATTTTAAACATTTTCATGTAAATCACTGCTTTTGAAATCGAGAAATTGACCATCTATTTAATAATATTTAGCGTGAAAAAAACAATCATCCTGACAAATTAAGTAAAACAAATAGCCCATCCCTGCTGTGTGGCTTTATATGAAACCAGGCAGGGCGTTGCTTGTCAAAATTGTGCCTAACCGACAGCCCAACAGCTGCTGAACTGGATTACTGTGCAGTTGAACCCAAGTACTCCTCTCACTTAACTCTGCGTAAGGCTGCACCATAGTTACGATATAAATAGGCAAATGTATTTTCGTGACAGGGAAAAAAAGAGGTCTAAAGGTGGACCTGATGTTTTGTGTGGGGTGTTTCGTGAAAAATGACTTTTGGACGACAACCATGTTACATTACGGGATATGTAGTTTCTTGGTGGGTCAGGGGAGCAGTCAAATTTTGACCATCCTTGGTTAAAAAAGGGAATGCATTACTGTATATAAATGAAAGGAAAATATGTGTATTCAAACTACTTTACCTTCTTCTCTGTAATAGGTTTTGTCCGGTTTTGTCGGCGGAGCTCTTTTCCCTTTGGCCATTGCTTCTCTTATTTTCTTCTCGTACAGACCTCGGGTGGAGTCTTGAGTACAAGGGAGGTATAATATGAACGATGACGACGATACAATAACTGAGTGAAACCCGCCGGAAAACAATGCCACACGCGCAGCCGCGTTTATTTAGAGAACAAGACGGCTCACCGACGACAGGACCATGTTTTATTCCGTATTCATCAAGCAAGTCGCTGATCTCCTCCATAGACCTGGCGCTCAATGTATACATGATGCGCTCTAAGTTAGTGTAGAACGTGTCGTTAATATCAGACTGTCTCGGTTGCTAAAAATAAATCCGATTTGCAGGTCTCGGCAACTTGGGGCGCTCCTTTTCCTTCACCGCTTGTCGTCCGACTACTTTTCCTGTGTGCACCTAGTTTTTCGTTCGTAGTGATTAAGAAAAAAATACATCATTTATTTATTCGTTTTTATATATTTATTTCCGAGTTCTCGTTTTTTTTAGCGCGCCGTCAACGTTCCTTGTCTACCGTCCAAGTTTTTGCCAATGCCTTGACTGGAAAAGCAATCGCACCTCAGGAGTGTTTACTTCCGCGTCTCCTCCCAGCCGTTTTTGTGTTCTTCTGTAAAGGCAGCGCCACCAAGTGGCTCCTGCCGGTACGCATCAAGTGTTGGCGTTTGAGCGCTTGGATAAACTACGTAACTGATCGGCAATTTAAATGCGAGAAGCGGCCGTAATTTGTCGTCGCCCATTTTTAACATGCCTATATTTATATTTTCTAATGTATATTTATTAATATATCCTTTTTGTTCATCTACTTCTCCCTTTCATAATTTTGCTGTTGTAAATTGGGAATTTCTCCATTGTGAGAATTTTTCCCATTTTATCATCATACATATAGAATTGTATATCACTGTGAATGATGCATTCAATTTGAACTGGAGAGGATAAGTGATGAAACACGTGTACAATATTTTCATTTGAGTTTTCTGCTCCAAGAATGGACAAAAGTTGTGGTTGTGATACACGTTTGGTGGTTTTTCATGACAACGCCCACACACAATTATAAGTGTGACAGCAATCCACGTATGATTGACAGCAGAGGAGCAAGAGTCATGTCATTAAGCAAGAATGTACATTTATTGTAATCGTTGTAATGGCACACTCTGAATAGTGTTTTTGATTAAAAATAGGCAAAAATAAAAAAGTGAAGCTCATCCCAAGTAGCTCTCGGTCTAGAGCTCACTGCGCAGGAGGTAATGGTGGTTCGGTTTCAGGTCGACCTCGACGGGGAAATGGTCACTCACCGCAAGGGCCTAAAGGAGCCGTTGAAACATTTAATAAAACCGGTGCCTCTCAACACATGACAATATTATCGAAAATTTAACCGAATAGTCATTCAATTGTAAGAAACAAAACTCATAAAGATTCAATACAACCGTTTTTTTTGCAAAATTTGCATTCCAAAAATTGTGACTCACCAAAAATTCAACATATTCCAAATAACGTTCAGACAAAAAAAAAATCCACATTCATTCTCAATGGCATATTCAACTAAACGGATTCATGTAATTCCCATTACAAATTCTAATTGTTCAGCTCAGTCAATTCACCTTGGACATGATTTTCAACACGATTTTCACGCCCCACAAAAGCATTTTGCATTCATTCGCAATGAACATATTTGAAAAGGCACTAATTATGTTCAATATAATTTCAGATCATTCTATCTTTCAATATCATTCCACTTGGTTCAGAATTATTCCTAGTTTCAATATTCAGCAATTCAGCCTTCACACGTAATTTCTCCATAAATTTCAAATGTTTAGTTTCTCAAACATGTTTGAGAAATGTTTACCTCCTCCTCTGTCAGATGGAAAATCTCTTTGAAGTTGAATGGCTGAGCAGAGCCAGGCACTATGGTGGAAAAAATTTCACGCCCATGGACGATGATTCTGAATCGGGGATTATAATAGAACAAAATCATGCACAGGCAGCAGACCAGAGGTGAAATTCAAACTTGGAACCTGTCCACTCTGATGCAGATGTGTTAACCATTATTACACACAGAGGATTTTCAAGAAACCAAAAAAACCCAACAACTTTAGGCTGTAAATGCTAAATCGTTCTCATTCTAAGTTGTTGCTTTGGTAACTTGACGGAGTTCACACCACTAATTCCGAACCTGTCATATGCACAATGCGTCTTCTCCCGTACGGTCGTGTCCTGCTCATCTCTGATCAGCCACCGAAATTTGGGGTCGCTTCTCAGGCGAACAGCTCGCCATCCCTTGATGGTGACGTAGCCGCAGGCGGCGTTCAGGTCGCCCAAGATCATCACATTCTGGCCCAATGGAAAGTTTCACACAAGTCGCAGTTCATGATCAAACATGTGGATATGCAGACAGATATCACATAGATGAGGGGATTTCAAAATAAAAAACACCTCTGTCCTCCACTTCCGGTTGATTTCTGTGAACACAATATACAGCTCATCCATCTCCTTCATGGCACGTTTGGGACTGGTGTGCTGGCCAATGAGGACCAGATCCTTCATGACTAAAACAGAAAACACATTTACGGTTTCACCAAAAAAAACAAACAGTCAACCATATTATTATCTTCCTGAAGTTAAAATGTTGTTTTAATGGTTGAATGTCATGTTTGCTTTTGATTCTGGCCTCTTCGAAGAAGCTGCCTCAAATTTGGGTATACAAATGTAAATTGAATTCCCATTCAAAATACATGTTGAGAGCACCCTAAAATGGAAATGGCTTCTTAATACCAGATGGTGAAATATATTTGCTAATTACTGTCAAGCACATGTTGATGCTACAGTGATATGTAACCTTTTACACAGTTTTTGCTTATAAGTCAATGCAAAATAATCTTGAAAAACTCATTGTTTGGGGTCACCCATATCTTATTTATAAAAACAAACAAAAAACTCAAATATTGATGTTGTGCATGGTAGCGTCTGGCAGTGTCGTGTCTTTATCTTACGAGTGGTCGGGGAGTGAAAGCGAACAATGAAAGGCTCTCTGGAGAAGACATCTGTGTCATTGGCGCCCTGCGCCTTGAGCTTAGAATACTGATACTGCTCCTTCACCTTCAGCATGTTGTTTCTGTGGAGATGATGGGAGCTCAAACGGTGACATGAGGCTGACCTTACCCTGACCTTTTGATGGGGACGCTGTCCACTGGTTTTTACCTGTAAATGTAGACGTACTGTTCCTTGTAGCGTTTCCTTCCCAGTCTCTCACTTTCTACGTAGGAATACGAGTTGGATTTGTCAAACCTGTGGAAATTGTCAGCAGTGAGTGATGCGGCATGAATGCAGCTTTCAAGAAGGAGAAAATGTGTATGTCGTGACCTTTGGTATGTCCCCTTTGAAAGCCTTTGACCGCATTATCAGCACTGTAAGGCGCACATAAAAGCATTCAATTTACTCAAAAGCTGACAATACGCTTTAAAATCTGACGTGCCTTGTATATGGATTAATATTCTGATTTCTTCGACGTAGTATTTTAAATGTTCTGTTAAGCGCTTAGTTACAGCTAAGCAGTGGCGAAAGCTCCATATAAATAAAGCTGTATTGTATTCGCTTTAGCTCCATCTAGTGGATGCAGAATGCAACCGCAGCCACTATTGTAGCTTCTAGTCTATGCGGCTCATAATGCAGTGCACCCTATACACGACAACAGTTTGAAAATGTGCCATTCATTGAAGGTGCACCTTATACTCCAAAGTGCCTTTTAGAGCGTAAATACGGCAATTGGACAAACCTGTTAAGATCTTTCAACAAGGTTTGTATTGCTCGTCCTTTAGAGTCGCGGACCTCCTGAATGAGACACAGGTCGCATCGGGAAAGAATCTTTTGGAAAGAAAATAGTCAAGAAAAAAATGATCTAGTCAAGTTCTGTGACCATGTTACTCAGGTAACATGTACCTTCAGTAGAATCCCCATCACTTTCTTGTTGTTCGCCTTAGATTCTCCAAAGCTCTGAACATTAAAAGCGCAGATCTTCATCGAAAACGCTGCGTTTAACGCACACAGACCCACCGCGCACAGCAGACCCCCAGTCTTCATTACGTGGACGATTATTTCCGCTGTAAATGGAAAGAATACTTAGCATGATACCCTCCCCACGGGCCCAGTACATCATCTTCTTACCTCCACTTTGAGCACATGCGTGAGCAACCTCCGGCAAGGGTGGGATCCGTGTGTTGCGTGACACAGAACGCGCAGGTAAACTGCAGGTTTGTGTGCTGGATGTGCTGTGTCAGTGCCAGATGATAATAGAGCTTTATCTGGAACTGCTAAAAAGCCCCTCCGTGGAATCAACAATGTCCACATGACCACAAACACAATTCACCTTTGAGCGTGTTGTCTTTCAAAAAAAAAAGGGGGAAAAAAAGCTAGTTTGAGTGCAAAGAGATTCTGTTGCTGTCCACGCTTGACGAGAGCAATTTCATGCATTTCTGACCTGGAGAATTTCCGTGCAGGTCTAATGAAATTGGTGGTAAACTTGATCCATTCACGCAATATAAAATTGGTTATTATTTTTACGATCATTTTTACCGACTGCTGTCAGGCTGATGAATAAAAAATAACAATCATAATAATAATTAAATGATGTGAAGGAAAATTGTAAATAGTACTGCGATTTATCCATTTTGTGTTCATATTGCATTTAATTGAAAGATGTTTGTTGGTTTTTTTCTCTTTCTTCTTTCTACATACATTCTTGCTGCTGCAGGCTGTAAATTTCCCCAGTGTGGGACGAATAAAGGATATCTTATCTTATCTTATCCTCATGATCATTTTATATACATATTCATAACCCATATAAACCCATAATGTAATATATATGTATATGTATAGTGTGTGTGTGTATATATATATATATATATATATATATATATATATATATTTTTTTTTGTGGGAGATGGTTATTGGATGTTTACCCCAATTTTTCAATATGTTTTTGGGTGGTTAAATGAACCAGTCACTAAATAAAAATAGACATTTTTTTAATGAATGAATAATAGCCATCGATTATGTATAGATTTTTGCTATGTGCGGTCTAGCTGTCATCGAGACTTCAAAAATATATTGGAAAAAAGTCATCAGAACTACATTTTCATTGTAAAAACTAAATATATTTTTTAACATCACACACATAAAATGTCTCGAAAATATCAACAACACGAAAACATTCAAACATTTCACATTTGAAAACCGAAGGACAAGGATCCTCCAAATGTTGCACGGTCACACTGGCCTTAAACAGCCCGAGTCCATTTGCATGAAATAATTCTCGATTCGTCTCTTTATGTCCCAGTAGAAGTCTTCTAGTTTCGCTCCAAAATGCGGATGCCACGGCTGCAATATGGCAACTCCCATCACAGCCCACACCAGCAGCATCAACAGAAGAGCAAGGAACACGCACGGTCTCCAACGGCTGTCCTGCCTCGCCTGCACAAAGAGGGAAGGAATGCTTCAGCTGCAACGGTGTGGACAGCGCTTGCTGTCGTCAGGTATCCCAGATATACACGTGGACAAAACTATTGGTACCCCTCTGTTAACGAAAGGAAAACCTGCACTGGGGATAGAAATAACTTGAATCTGATAAAACCGTGGTGTCCTCCTTGGTCATGTCATCATGAGAACACACACAATCTCGTACACCTTCGCACTCGTGATCCGCAGCCATTGTCTGTCGACCGCGTGTGCCCAGAATATTCTGCAAATAAAACCTTCAAAGGTACTGTTTATTGGCTCCAGCCTGTATTTGAATAACCAACATCCTCATCGTCCGAAATTAACGAACATGCGGAGGAAGAGTAAGGCCGACTCTGTCCCCCAACACCGCCTCTTCAATTTGTCATCAACCTGCAGCCACATGGCTACAGTCCTGTGGGTCCTACAGCTCTGAATAACATGTGCAAAGGTAGCTTGGAGATGGTTTGATAGCATTTACCTTTAACGTGCTTGTCTATAAATTTCTTTATAATTTCCTGAGCCAACTCTTGCCCTCCCTTCTTCTGGTCCATGTTTAGTGTGGTACACGCCATGCTACCAAACAGCACAGTGACACCTCGTTACCCTTTAAGTGACTGATTAAAAATTTGAAGAAACCTACCTACCTAGGTTAAACAGGACGCTAAAATTGAGTTGAGTACTTTTGTCAGATTCAGGATTTATATCACCAAATTGTCAGATGCGTTGGCGGCGTGTTACTTGTGATCAAAAGTGTTTGAATGTTTTATCTTGGTGGTTCAAATCCATTTTCACATTTGAGTGAAAGTTCATGTTTTATTTGCGCTGAGAATTAAGGGAGCGTTTAAAGAGTCTTTTTGAGCTACCATCTTATGAGCATTAAACAAATCTTTGCAGCTATAAACAGACACACACACACACACACACACAAACACACAGAAACTGCTTACTGCTTTGTTGCGATGGCGTCCGAGTTGCCCAAGTTCTTCTCTACACTGCGACAGTCGAATCCGACTGGACTGAAACTCTTGCTCCATGGTGTGCAGCTCAGTCTGCAGGGCCTCACACTGTGCAGTCAGTCATATTGACAGACAAGTTTAGTTTTGGGCAAACTTAACATGCTCTATGTCATGTGTCGTAATCTCGCCCCATTCAAATGACTGAAAATAAGACGAAAAGCAAACGTGTTCTTGTGCTCATCACCTCCTTCTCCTTCTCACGTCTCCTTCTCCTTCTCACGTCTCGTCTCTCGACGCTGCCATCTAAAAGAAATCGGACTTCTTATGATGTGAAGTTTCCGTGTCCAATGGTAACGAGGAACAAAGTAAATAGTTACCGTATTTTCCACACTAAAAGGCGCACTGGGTTATGAGGCGCACCTTCAATGAATGACCGATTTTTTTTTTCATATATTGGACGCACCGCTTTATAAGATACAATCTACAATGTATCCACTAGATGGAGCTACGCTCAAGGAAATGCCAACGGAACACTACGCTACACTACACTCTGATTTATATAGAGACGATCAGATGCATTTATTAAAGCAGCGACACAGTTCACTTAACCAACAGCAAGTTATATCATTGCCTTGTTTACGTTGAAGGAGAAAACAACACATTCTAGAACACATAGAACACGTTCTATGTTCAACTGCATAACCTGATCGCCTTAACTTTGAACTCTGCATTGTAAGCATGTCTCCAGCAAGGAGCCATTTTGGAGTTGACATATTACCGTAATGACCATACACAAGGCGCATCGGATTTTAAGGCGCGCTGTGAGCTTTTGAGAAAATGGAATATGTCATTTTGAAGTTTTACCATTAGCTACTACACAAGTTAGCAATTTTTGTTTGTCAGTTCACAATGTTAGCACAGCTTTGGGAACGTGGTTATGATAGTGCAGGGGTGTCAAATTCATTTTTGTCGCGGGCCACATTATAATTACCGTTTCCCTTGAAGGTCCGTGATGACTGAAACTATATAAAGAAGTCAAGAATAACGTTTTATACCATTCTTGTTGAAGTAACTGTAATGAGGGGTTTGCTAACAAGAAAATGCTAACAAAATGTCACTGATGTATTACATATGAAAATTTAAAATTTTGGTACAGATTTTAGCAAGCATCGTGGAAGTTGCCATCTTTGATTTGCTTTCGCAGGCCACTTAAAATTATGTGCCTTGAGTTTGACACCTGTGTGATAGTGTGTCCGGTGATTTTTTTTCTTTTCTTATCAGTACAAGAGCAACGGAGGGGAAAACAGTTTTTCACTGTGAAGTGACAGCAGTTATTTTCAGTGACCGTCACAAAAAATGTTTGGACTTACATTTCAGGCAGTGTATTTATTCATTTATTTATTTTTACTTTTACTGACTTCATCAGGACTTCTAAAGATACCAGACTTATTTTTGTTTGTTTACATCAGTCTTCTTTTTAAACAAGTATCTGTATTTGTACTTAAGAGTCAATACAGAGTATCAATACATTTGCTCCCTCTGTCCATGTCATGTTTTCCTTTTAGGAGATTCATTGTGGATAGTGGGGGTGGAGAAAGCTTACCGCTTAATTTCTGCTTTTGGTCCTTCACAAATGGATAATATTCCTCCTGCAGGCTTTTGTAGAACAGCAGCTCATTCTTCTCTTTTCTCAGTGACACCAGTTCCTCGGTCAGCATGGCTTCTCTGCCTTTGGACAGCTTGCGCCCACACCCGCGTTTGACAGTTGAAATGTCGGACCTCTCGTCCAGGAGACGAGAAGGCGCCTGTGTACCAACCTCAATCTGTGCTTCCTGCTCTCGTGCACGTTTCCCACTGACTTCCAGCTCCTGCCGGAGTTTTTGACTTGTGAGATTAAGCTCCTCGTAAAGGCTCTCCAGCCTCGAGACGTCCGTTTTTGCGGTAATCAGCGCTTCCTGGTAACACACGGTTCCGAAAAAACACTTTAACATCCATCCATCCACTTTCCGATCTGCTTCATCCTCACAAGGCTCGCGGGGGTGCTGGAGCCTATCCCAGCTGTCTTCGGGCAGTAGGCGGGGGACACCCTGAACAAGTCGAGATCCAATCGCAGGGCACACAGAGACCAACAACCATCCACACTCTCACCTAAGGACAATTTAGAGTGTTCAATCAGCCTGCCATGCATGTTTTCGGAATGTGGGAGGAAACGGAAGTACCCGGAGAAAACCTACGCTGGCCCAGGGAGAACATGCAAACCCCATACAGGAAGTCCGGAGCCGGATCAAACTCACGACCTCTGCACTGTGAGGTCGACGCGCTAACCACTGTACTACCGAGCCGCCCACCACTTTAGCATTGATTAGAAATCTTTGATATCCATCTTAAGGTCCATGTAGTGGTAACTACGCTTTTTGTCCTGACTAGTAGGCAGTGGCACACACTCAAGGGCCTTCAAGGCCTTCTCTGCTGGCCGAAACATGATTAGAAGCATGGACCTACATTACATTAACTACCCACTGAAGGCCCATGTTGGACACTCACTGTCCGCCACTGCGAGTAGCCCAACTTCGGAATACTAGTAAAATAACTACATGTGACCAGTGAGGCAAACTTGTGCAGTATTTGCCAACTGTGTGCTACTCATACCACCAGTGACATCATTTGAATTCTACTTGTTGATTCTAGCAGGGCCCAGTGGTCGACTGGTTAGCGCGTCGGCCTCAGAGTGTAGAGGTGCAGGGTTCGATTCCGGCTCGGGCCTTCCTGTGTGGAGTTTGCATGTTCTCCCCGTGCCTGTGTGGGTTTTCTCCGGGTACTCCGGTTTCCTCCTACATTCCAAAAACATGCGTGGCAGTTTAATGGGACACTTAAAATTGTCCTCAGGTTTGAGTGTGAGCACGGATGGTTGTTCGTCCATGTGTGCCCTATGATTGGCTGGCAATCAGTTCAGGTTGTCCCCCGCCTACTGCCCGAAGACGGCTGGGATAGGCTCGCTCCAGCACCCATGTCAAATGGACACAAATGTCAACTGACACACAGGTTCACCGTAGATTGGAAACGATATGAATATAATTGACTTGATTTGTTCATTTCTGACCTTAACTCATTCACTGCCAGCCTTCTTCAGAATCTAACCTTCCACGTGAAACAAAAACAAAACAAAACATAGAAGACATAAAAATATGTACCTGGGACTGAATGTCTGGATTCTTAAAAGACACAAGTGTGACAGTTTTGCTGAGGTCCTCATTTTGCTCCTGGATGACTTTCTGAATCTTTTCTTCAAAGGTCACTTTCTGCTTCTTCATTTGGAGCGCCAGTTTCCTCGACGCTTCCTTCGGAAACCTCTGCAAGAATTCACAATGTTTCGTCAAATCCACTCATGTGCCGAAGATGAACGATGGGCTCAACCTTTATGAGCACACTTAGGAAAGGTAACAAAATACAGCGGTACTCTCAAACACACCAAAAGTTGTACAATGTTGGCTTTGTGGCTTTATGCGCCACTTTATATTTTTTTCTCTGAAGTGACGAATAAGTAAGGAGACAAAGAAGATCCACACTCGAAGCAGGTACCCGTTTCAGTATCATGATAGAGATGATCGCGAGTAGCCACCCGGGTGACCATACACAATTGTTGTTAGGCACCGTTGCTGGCTTGACTCTGCTTGGCTTCTACAACTAGTTTTTGTTCCATTAAACTAGGCTAGGTGGGACTTTCTAGCACAGAGTTGGGCCTGAATAGATTTTGTTAATCAGGCAGATGAGTCAAGTCATTTGCACATGAGGTTAAAAAAGAAAAGAGTACAATTGTTTATGGTAAATACATTATATGTTTTGCTTTTACACATTATTGCAACAAATATTTTTAGACTCTTGATACTTAACCTTTCAGGGACAGCAGTTACTACTTAATCATGTTTCCGAATGTGGCCCCTGGTCCAAACTTTGACTACCTCTACCAGGACAGCTTTTGATGAACAAGGGACTTTTATTTGGATCTGTCTGTGCGGAGTGATGTCATGCTTTTGAGTCCGTCGGTTTTGTATTGATTGATAAGGAGCTGAATCAAGATGAGGACTCATTTGTTTGCTTCTTACGCTAGCCACCGACTGGTTAGATACCATATCCTTGTCACTTGTGATCTGAGGGCAGTGTCATAAATGGATGTGTTAAGTTTTAGGATTTTACATAACCGTAGTGGTGGATTCAAATTTAAACTAATGGATGAGGATAAGCAGTACAGATCATGCATGGAAGGAACGGTGAATGTTCAAAAATGCAATGCGTTGTGTGATAAGCGATTGTGTCGAAATGTCACCTATTTGTTACCTTTTTATGTTGGCAGCAGTTTGGACTGAGAAACTCCGTTTTTGAACGTTTTCAAATTTGCAGCAGATAATGACCGACTTTAGGGTTCCATTTTGTTTTTGTTGTTAGTTTTTTTTTTTTTTACCTGCAGGCATGCTTGCAGCTGTGTCTCCAGAAGCTTAATGTTGTTTCTCAGCACGTCTTCACTGCAGCGAGCCTGCGGGTTTAGCAAGGAAACAACGAGCTGTCATGTTGCACCTAGAAATGAAACGGGTTACGTGGAAGGATGGCAATTCGTAACAAAATAGAAAGTAAAAAAAACAAACACTTCCCTGAGTTGAACAAATGAAAACCGCCTGTCAGTTAATGCATTGTCAGAGTTACAACATAAAAAGCAGATTTCAGCAGATGTACATCTTTAAAAATATATCATGCAGGACGGACGTAGTCGGGTTTCAAACCCGAACCTCACAGCTGCGAGGCAGACATGCAAGCAACTACTCCACCATGCTGCCCATCCTTCACCACACTGACTTCATTCGTAATTCAGATTACATTTATATGTTTTGATATCTGAGTCAGTTGCTCTGCATTGAACCACCATTCCATGCATTGAACCAGCCCCGCACCCCTTCCTGTATAAGATTGACAACTTGCGCTCATCGTTAGAGACAAGAGCGGAGGCAGGAAACCACAGAGCTGATCGGCCTTCCTGAGGTGACAGCTGCCATTCCTCTGCTGTTTAGATGACGGTGATGAAGCATACCTCACCAGTCTTACAACAATGTTTCCAGTCGCACTTACCATCCATACCGCGTTTAAGGCATTCTGCAGCTGGATGCAACAGTCCTGCAGTGCTGCGACTTTCTTCTTGATGGCCTTTTCCCTCCACAAGCCCTCCTTGATAGAGAAACGGCATCAGATGAGGTTAGAGCTATTTACACCAGCCTGACAGATGTCGTGAAATACAGGGGATGTAAAAAGCTGCCACACTCCTGTTCAAATGCTTGGTTTTCGTAGTACAAAAACAAGATAAATCAATTGGAAACTTGTTCAATACATATTTCCCAATCGCATGTAGGAAAGTGTGTAGTGGTCCGATGATTGAACATATTGGCCAGAATTTAAAACTGTATACATGGGTGGAGTTTTCTTTCTTTTAGTAGTTTCCTACATAGTCACAGTTAGAAACGGGCGTTTGCGCTGTTGTGGGAGTGAACACAGACAATTCGCTTTAAAGCCAATGGAGGTGCCTCCTCACACTATCGTTAAATTCATTGCAGGAGATATTAATTGGTCTACGCGGAGGGAACATAAACCGAATAAGGAGAGTCCATGGAGGTGATTGCAACACAATAAGAAGATCTCCACTTGCGCATGATCTAAAGTTGGCCTCTGTGAAGTGGCCACTAGGAGACCATCTCCCATTTGGTCAGCTAGGTAAGAGTTTTTCTCTTCACCAAAAAAGACCATTGTCTGGAAAAAAAAGAAATCTTAAATCTAATTGAACAAATAAGTAGACAAGTTGAACATCATAGTGCTAGACCACCTTCCACTGACATGTTCCATCTGCACAAGATGCACCATTTTTTACACAGGAGCGCATGTGTGTGTGTCTGTGTATGAAAATGGAAGCAGACTGGTTTGTAAACTATCATGTAAATATAGTAACTTCATTTGTAAAAGTCCTAAAAATCCTGAAGTGAAGTTTGCACCTATAGCAACAAAATATAGCAGTGCAACAAAAGAGCTCACCTGCATGTAGTCCTGTAACTGCAGAATATCCTGGAAAATATATATTGAGTTATGGTGGGGGGTTTTTTCATGTCGTGGTTTTTGTGTCCGTAAAAATAGCAAAACAACAATTGTGAACTCACTGATTCTTTGATGGTCACAAGGCCTGAACTGCAAAAGTGATGAACAAATATATGTATTATTATTTTGATTTTTAGATGTCATACATTGCTCAATAAAGTTCAATATGGTAACTTAATGGCACCCCCCCCCCGGACAATCTGCAATAAAACAATTTTTGTCACTCACTCTGTCTGGACACTGGCTTCTCTCATCTTTTGTTGGGGAGTGTGTGCAGCTTGGTAAAAGATTAAAAACAAAAAAAAACATTGATTTCATAGTATGTAGCAATGCTGCAAATACTTCAATACAAATACCATTCAGCCACCTACCATCTTTGACACTGTCTATTTCATGTGCGCTCTTTTCCCCCTTGGTCACGTCCACGCAGGCTTCGTCCTGTACCATCATCTTCATCATCACCTGGTGACGCAAGAAGAGGACGTGAGTACTTTGCTTCCATGTTGCCTCATTGCATTCGGTACAATACATTCACTCCAATACATCATTATATTATGTCACATTTGAGAACAGAAATGTGTACTTTCTCCATCTTTGTCAAAATAGGCCGGTTACTTTTACAACCTTTGTGGATGAGCTGGCAACCCGTGTTGAAATCTTGATTGATTGAGGACTTGGGTCCCTCGATGGAAAAACAGGGATCAGCTACATGGACGACCATGAACTATTAACATTTATGACATAACAGAATGGAAGAAGCAAGATATTCTCCATCCATAACCTTATTTAGGGTCATTTTCATACATTAACTGCTACTGCTTGGCTTGTGCCAGCCTAAAAACCTTAAGTGTGTGATGTGTAAAAATTCTCTGTCCAATTTGTAAAAACTCATCATATGAATTTGTCCAGTGGTCATTATTAGCGAATGTAAGGTTTTTGTTACTTTGATTGAGAACATGTTTCAATGTCATACATGTCGAGCCAACACCATACCGGTTTAGAGCACTATGTAAATTAATAAGAGGGAAATTATTTTGGGGTTTGCGGGTTTTTTTCCGTTGTGCCATATTATCAGTATTTATTGTACACAATAGACAGTCTTCTTAATTTTTTTGTACATTTGTGTATTTTTGTACTTAACTCATTCACTCCCATAGACGTTTTTAAACGTATTTTCAGACTTGGTCTAGAATTGGCTAGTACTGAATGAGTTTTTAAGTAGATTTCAGAGTAGGATCCAATTTCCTTTTTTTTTTTAAACTATGATATAAGTACAGGAGTTGAATCAGCAGTTCTACTTTTACCCATTTATACACAAGTATCGTTACTTCTACGGTACTTAAAGTCAAGCGTATGTGAGTACTTTAGCCACTTATGAATGATGTCAAGCAATGAAAACAAAACACTCACAGAGTGGCCCGCGTCCTCGCCGCCGCCGTCACAGAGGCTCCTCCGTCGGCTAATCCACTCTGACGTGCTCCACGGGGAAGAAAAAGAAGAAGAATAGCGGGCGGAGATGCTCGAGAACCAATAGCTTTCTCGGGTGATGGGCAGCGGAGGCAGCGACCTCCTCCTCATGAACTCCACTTGCCTCTTGTTCTTCAGCGTGTGTTTCAGCAGCGCCGCGTCGCCGTCTCTAGCGGGGATCCGGCATGACGTCACGTTCGTGCGTCTTCGTAGCTGCTCATGTTTCTCCGCTCTGATCTCCACTTTACGATCAAAGTCTCTCACGGGGGATACTTGGAGACCGCGGAGACAAAGCACGTCCATAGCCCGGGTCAACAACCTCACTGCCTACACGCACACACGCAGGCACGCATTGCACAAACGAAATGTATTGATACGACTACACTCGTGTTTTACAAGTACTGTAATAGTTTTCCCGGTCCGCCCACTTGCGATGCATTTTTTGCCGACTAGAAGGCCTGCACACATAATCAAATGCAATGCATCCTGATTCATATAGCGACACGAACTACATTGAACTTTGAATGAATGTGAGTTATGTAAAAAAAAAACATAAATATACTGTTATAGAGTGCCACAACTACAAAAATATATCTGTATTTTTTTTTGGGGGGGGGGGGCATTTTCAGGCTATGTGCTCTGTTTTATTTTACCAAGGCTCAAAAAAATTTGTAAAACTGTATGTTTGGCTCTGTTGTTTATTGGAAATGGCGACTGAATGTGAAAAGTAACCCCAAGCACTGTACATGTGTATAAATGTAGAGCCACAAAACTTATACAGTATTTCATTTAGTAAATACACCAAATTGACACCAGATAGTGCCATGAATGAGGACATTTGTTGTACGTTGCAAACATCAGAATGCCGAATGGAGCTAGATGATGCACATGGAGTGGTGAACTGTGCTAGGAAATGCACAGTTTAAGAAAAGTTTTCTCGAAATACAGAAATTTTAGAAGCCCACCTACCACGCCATCTCATCCAGAGTGGAACACTCTTCATGCAGCTATTCAGAAATCATCCATTCCTCAGCCCCCCGCCCCCGACTCTAGAGATTGAGGCTGTCTCGTCTTTTTCACATAACTTTTTCTGCTAAGCACAATTTTTCAGGAAGTGAAGGGGACCTCCACGTCATTTGTTCCTCTATCTCAACAGCCACTCATGCCAAACCGATGCATTACCCGGGTGGGCCCAAAGATTACAGATAAAGCAACCCCCCCCCCCCCCACCCGGCCTGCACGCCACACCATTTGAGGAGGGAGGCTTTCTTTAATACTTTACATTCTTATTTTTTTTCTTTTGTTCCAAAAATACCCATTCCCCCAACCACCATTTTCATAACTTTTGTTTTTACTTTCTGATGTTACTCATTTCATAGCGTTGATCCACTAATGCACAGCCTACTGTGTAATTGACCTTGTGTATGTTTTGGGATCCTGTGTTCATATTCAAGCCTTTTGTTATTTTAGGTGACAGTAAAAAGTTACAGAATTACAACAAATGTGGGCCGTTGCATATTTCCAAGGTCAAATGTGACAGACTGGTTTAACAGTTTGTCTTGTATGTTCATAGAACATACAATTGTGCTTATAAGTTTACATAACCTGGGTCAGTGGTTCCCAAACTTTTTTGGCTTGAGTACCCCCAAACTTTTTTGTCTACCATAAATACCCTCTCACTCATACTGTACATGTTTATGATTCTTCCTTAATTCTAAGAGGTTGCTTTCTTTTTATCTGAAACATAAATCATATGTTGCCTTGAAAATGGATCAGTAATATCAATAAAACATATATACAAACCAAAATTAAGAAAAAAACTGCCTTTGCTATATGTACTGTCCTCTTATAAGATTAACCACCCAAAAATTGAACTCCTTTTAATAAGTCCCATTAAAACAAGCAAGCAACTAAAATTTAAATACAGGGTATGAGGAACAAAACACTACACAAGAAAAACATTCAAAACCTCTCGGCCGAGCTTTAATGATTCACTTGAGTTGACAGGTGGCTGTGGTGATTTTTGGCGCTGCTGTTCCACAGGTTATTGATCTGGGAAATTATCAAATGTTTCCAAGTATCTACCTGCAATGTGCTCATGTACCCCAAGGGGCACGCATCCCCATGGTTGGGAAACATGCCCTCGAAAAGTCTATAAAACTATGAGCACAACCGCATGTTTGAATATAGTTGTCCTCAAAAATGTATGTGTCATCATTGAGTATGTATACTTACAAACACAATTATAGTAAAGCCAAAATGACTTGGTTCAACCGCTTGACGGTGTTAAACTCAATCTGGCAAACAGCATCAACTAGTGTTCATTGTCAGTAAGTGTAGTTTACATGTACTATCGCGAGATGTCGGTGTAAGTTCTCGTTTCTGTCCGCCATCGTTGCTGCTCTTTGCAGAAGGGCACGACGAGACCGAAACAGGTTTGCTGACAACTTGGCTCTTCATTCATCAAGCATGCTGTCCAGGCTTGTTATCGTTTCAGGTATGAACAACTCGAGGTTTTGACGGTAACGCAGAACGGCAAGTTAGCTTTACTGCAGCAAAGGATAAGCACATACTGTGGGTAAACCTGAAGGGTAAAGTGAAGGCCGCGAGTTAAATGAGTGAGAAGCTAATGCTGTATTAGCAAACTTTCCAAGCGAACATGACTTCTAAATACTCTAAACGGAGAGCGTGCATATTTAGGAGATAGTGCTTATTTCTTTGCGTTTCAGCAAACGACGCAATAGCTTTGGAATACATAGTCGGTGGCGTTATATCTCATTGCTTTACCGAAGATGTCACCTTCTTACTTGACAGCTAGCGTGGCGACTTCGTCTGTTTATCCTTGACAGTCACATACTTATTATAATGTCTATATTCTTTTATGCCACCCTGTGGCGTTTTTGTACATTACTTTCCCTTTGTTAAAAAATATTTGGCAATCCTTTCGGTTTAATTAGATGCATGTACGATCGTAGTACATTTTCAACCCTTGCATGTCTTCAGAGGTGGCAAACGTACCACGCACTCTGTACCTCAATAAGTCAAAACTTAAAAAAGGCATTTATTATAGTCACAGTACTGATTCAGCTCCTATGCTTTTGTGAGGTCCCCACCGATATAGATTTTTTTAGTCCGATTCTGATATTTCCAGAACAACTTTCTCATAAACGATTCATTAGTTGATTTATCAAAATATAACGTGAGGGGTTTTCTGATCAGTATTTTATGCTGCCCTTTTATATACTAATCATCCATTCACTAACGATTAATAGATATGTTTTTGAATTAATTTATTAATTCGGTTAAAAAAATACATCTAATGTACAAAAAAAGTGAATATTGACCTGTTCCTGGATGGTGGGGAGAGGGCGGTCTATTCTCCAAAAAAGGACTTGTGGTAACAGAATTGTTCAATGACACACCCCCACCCCCTTTGCAAATCCTCTACAAGCTTTTCAGTTAGCAAACATAGCATGAATTGAAATGCTTCGTATACCTTCCAATGTTTCCCCTTTTGTTCAAGTCACAAGACACACTATGTGGCAAGATGAGCAAAAATTCGGATCTGGAAGACTCTCGTCGTCGTGGTTGTACTCAACAGTCGTTGAGTATGTCACACGACACGGACTACGCTACAAGGCACTACGTTTGTCTGCAACGTGTCTGTTGGTTCAAAATTGGGCGACACTCATGGAGTCTGATGTCAGCTTAACAGATATAGTGCTTTTGATATCGTGACATGATGACAATATCGCGGTATTAGCGTTATCGTTACATTTCTATTTGTTAGGGAGTGGACATTTTTTGCCTTGAAAGTCCAAAGGGTAGTCAATGTGAGGAGGGCACACAGGTAAACCATACCACCATGAAGGTTTTGGGGTCATTTCTTCGTGAGTTACTAGCTAAATTAAAATATAATGGATCTGGAGAATTTAACCATCCAGTATTAATGTTCTTTTGTTTTCTGGTTCGCAGCTAATGCCCTGAAAGGCAGCGGCCCCCTCGGAGCTGGGTATGTGCTTCAAACAATAACAACAAAACCTTACAGATGAGTTTGCACTGGTGATGTTTCCCCCATTTAATTCTTTTTCTTTGGTTTCTCATGAAGCCTGGTCCAGGTGTCTCGCTCCCTGCATGCATCACCCCAGAGTCGATCCCCGGTGCCCCCTCTGCCGGAGAAGGGAGGCAAAGTTCGTCATGGCATCATCCCAGAGGAGTTTTTCCAACTCTTGTACCCTAAAACTGGAGTGACGGGTCAGTGATCGTTGACTGTGAATCCCCAGAGGAATTGAGACTGCTGTGACCTGCGAATAGCAAAAAGCTTGTAACGGTCATACATTGAAATGTGGTGATTACGATGGATGGATGGATGGATGGATGGATGGATAGATATTTAATAAATCTACCATAATTTTCAAAATATATCTACATTTTTCGTAATCAACAAATATGTAAATCTGCAGGTGCCAAACCACAAGTATGCTGGGGTCCGCGTCACTCACTTTTTTTTTTTTTTTTAAGCAACCCAAACATAACAGTTACAAGAAAAAACATGGTTAATATTTCACTGGCTGTATAACATTAATTAAAGTAAAAGTGACTATGACGATGATATTTCTATGGGAGAGATGGGCAACTTAAATGCTAGAGGTCTCACAATTTTTCCATCAGCGCTACTCGGGGCAACACATAGGAATCCCAATTTCTTAACCGGGTCTATGACTAAAATGAAGTTTTAAGTATGGACGAACTAGTAAGAAATGTGTCTCTTAAGGTTTTTCATTTTTCATAGTGCGTTTCTCAATGCATGTGTGAAAGATTCAGCCTTCAACAACGTAGGGTTTGAAAGAGAAAAACAATTACCACATACTGTGATTTATTTTTTTCTTTCTTTCTTCCCCTTGAGAATGGCACAAAACTGATGAACAGCAAACAAAGTGCACAGCAGTCTAAGACCCAGTACGAGCGCAAACTTTCCTGACTGACAATGAAAGCTTCCCACCTCTGTCATCCAGGACCCTACATGTTGGGCACCGGCCTCATCCTCTATATGCTTTCCAAGGAAATCTACGTCATCAACCACGAGACGTTTGCGGCTGCCTCCATTGGCGCCGTGATCATCTACGGCATCAAGAAATTCGGCCCGAGCGTTGCAGCTTTTGCCGACAAACTCAATGAGGTTGGTGGATGTTTTGGATAGGATCTTTTCATGCAAATGTGTACCCTTCTATTTTGAACTTTCAGGAGGAACCTCAAAGTGCACTTTAACCTGCACATGTGAGGTGAACCGGAATTTCTGTCAACTTTTGAATACTTGTGACTATCTGGTCAATGTTTCAATACTTTTTAGTGAAGTTGTTGCGTTCTTTGTTCAAGAACAGCTTATGTGAAAAGTAGTGAAAAATTGAACATGTTGGACTTGTGCTTTCAAAAGTTTAGAGTCGGTCCAATAACGCTTGTTCCTACCGACTGCTGTCAGGCTGCTGAATAAAAAATAACAATAATAATAATTAAATGATGTGAAAGACAATTGTAAATAGCACTGCGATTTATCCATTTTGTGTTTATATGCACTTAATTGAACGTGTTTGTGGGGTTTTTTTTCTTCTTCTTTCTACCTACATTCTTGCTGCTGGAGGCTGTAAATTTCCCCAGTGTGGGACAAATAAAGGATATCTTATCTTATAAAGTTTCACATGTAAAGATTTGAGTGCATTTTAGCTTCCTTGCGAAATTTAACACGAAACCCCATGTCCCAGATTTTTTTTATTTTTTGTAATCTGGGTTTCTAATATCTTCCTGTGTTTCAAGGATAAAGTGGCCAAAGCTCAGGAGGTGAAAGACTCGGCCATGACTAGCTTGACTCAGGCCATCGAGGATGAGAAGAAGGAACAGTGGCGAGTCGAGGGCCGATCGATGCTCTTCGACGCAAAGAGGGTAAATTCACATTTCTAATCTTTGTGGACTTTTTTTGTGTCTTTACTATTACAGCCATTCACGCGTACATTCACACATGTTGATCATTTTGAGTCTTCAGTAAACCGAGCATGTGCATGAGTGGAATGTAGGAGCAATGCCGGTTCTGGCAGAGCCAACACGACTGAAGGTGGCCCATCCTGGGCCTTCATCCAAAAAGGCTTCACAGAACCAGGCATCATTGTAACAACAATGATGTACAACAGTACCGCATCATTGCGACTTTTTGTCAACCTCTGCTGGCGATAAGCAGAAAATGCACCACACAATAACGCCCATCAATTGGAAGTGATTACAAATGTTTTGAAATGGTGATGCATATATTCCTGCTGTATTTAGAGCCATAATTCATAGCCACAACTTGACTAATGCCCACACACAAAAAAATAAATAAAAATGCTGATTCCAATTAGTCCTACACATGGAAGACGAGTGGAATTGTACCAAAACAATGTACTTTGTGTTAGTTTCTTTTTACTAAGCCCGACTGCAAGATGCTTCTTAGCCTGGGTCGCCTATCAGAGGTAGTTTAGTCATAATGTCCCTTTTTCCCATCAGAACAATGTAGCCATGCTGTTGGAGACCAACTACAGAGAGAGGCTACACATGGTGACCAACGAGGTGAAGAAGCGCCTGGACTACCAGGTTGCCCTGCAGGATCTTCAGCGCCGCATGGCTCAGGAGCACATGGTCAACTGGGTAGAGAAGAACGTTGTGAGCAGCATCACGCCTCAGCAGGTGAGCTTTTATCTTATCGGGCTCTCCCAGTTTTGGCTTGTTACATGTGCTATTCGCAAAGCCTGTATTTTACCATGTATTCAGTTGAATTGTTTTACATATGATTTGAACATTTCCGTATTTTCCTCACTATAAGGCGCACCTATGAGCATTCAGTTTTCTCAAAAGCTGACAGTGTGCCTTAAAACCGATGCGCCTTATATATATATGGTGTTTTATGTTGAGTTCTTCCCCCCTTTTAGTGTTCCTATGGCATTTCTAATCTAAAAGGGTTCTCTGCCCGGCATTAATCAACATGTGCATTCGCCAACACACACTCAGACGATATTTTGTGCGCCCTGCATAGCCATAATGAAACAAAGATAATATCAAAAGCATAGTTAACTACTGACTAAGCCAAGGAAGGAAGACTTCTATGGATATTTATCCCTTTGTGGATGTGAGCCCACGAGGTTTGTGTGCCTTTTTGTTGAATCAATTGTCTTCATAAAGAGTGTCTTTCGTTAAGTGTTTTGTAATGCCATTTGTATTTATATGTGTTATGTTCGTGCTTGTGACCAATTCTCACAGGTTGCCCAAGGAATAAACTCTGTATTTTTATGGGCTTTGTGTCATGCTGCATGCTATATCCTGAGGGAACTACATATGGATCAATATTCTGATTCCTTGGACGTAGTGTTTTAAATGTTTTGTGAATTGCTTCGCTGCAGCTGCAGCGGTTGTGAAGGCTCTATATAACTAAATGTGTATTGTATTCCTTTTAGTGTGCATCCATCTAGTGGATGCATAACGTAACTGCAGCCAGTATTGTAGCTTCTATTCTATGGGCATACTGCCTTATAATGCAGTGCACCCTATATGTGAAAACAGTTTTAAAATCGGCTATTCATTAAAGATGCGCCTTATAGTGCAGAAAATACGGTAAATTTCAAATATCTAACCTTAAATGTTTTGTTTTATTGCCCCTTTTCAAGAAAGTAGCTATAAAGCGGCATGTTTCTCAGTCTGACGCAAACATCTACTTGGCTTCTTTATACTGATCTTTTAAAGACGTCAAGATAGTGGACTGTAACAACATGTAGTGTTGATGGTAGTGCTTCATTTTTGCATCATTTTCCTTTGACAATATTCTGTTTAAAATGTGATGAGTTTCCTACTGAACTTCACTTGTTGGTTGCCTCCCAGGAGAAAGAGAGCATCGCCAAGTGCATCACAGACCTGAAGGCTCTGGCCAAGACCACTCAGGCCAAAGTTGCCGTCTAAACTGTCAAGTCTCCAGCGCCACTTGAACCTCCAACTCATTGATCCAAGACGAGGCGGGCACTTTTTTTTTTCTTTTGCAGAATAAACAATTTGCCCCTTATAGTCTGTCTCTGTCACTCTTATGGGTGTGTACAGTAATAAATGCTTGTCTTTACTGAATGACAATGGTCTGACTGATTTTATTTATTTTGGGATGTCCTTTTTCCAGGCGTAAGGCACTTTGACACTTTGACATAGCCATGTTATGTTTACACACGATCAAATAATTATGCAATGATGAGTGTTTTCTGAAGTCTTGGCAACGGTTGAACGTTTGCAAGGAAACCATCAGTGTTTGGAAACCTTTGGACTCATAACGAACACTTGAAATAGTATTCCACCTCTGACAAGTGGCCAAGCCTGCTGATCTTTGATCACAACAAGTACAAGCAGGAAGTGATGGGAATCGTTTGCGTTTACGCCGTTTGAGGACGACGCATTCTCTACTATGGAATAATGCCACTGGAGAAAAGCTGACAGGTAGTAAAATACCAGCAATTGTAATGTGATTTCAAACATTTAAATCTCCCGTGAGTCTTCATGATGTCTTTCAATAATGTTTGTTTATGCCATGTAGATTTGTGGCTCCAAAACAAATTGACAAAAGTTAAGACTGATTTCATTAATAATGCCTTTACTTTATGCTGTGCTACAGTCATTCGAAAGATGATGATCTATAAAAAAAATATTAAGCAACTTCGATTTGTCCTTATGGCTTTTTTTTCCTTTCAGCTTGTCTCATTAGGAGTCGCCACATTTGACCTTATGTAATAAATCTATACAGTAAGAAATCATGTGTTCTTATTTTAATTTTATAGGTTTATGCATGAGTGAAGTTTACCATCGATCCTGTAACTCATTAACCGGATTTAAAAAACATTTTTTTTCTTTTGTTTTAACATGTCCAAATAGGTAAACACAGCCATTCATCAGAGAGTTTATAATTAACCCGCATGTTGATTTAAAGTGTACTTGTGATATTTAATACAATACATCATATCTTGACACACTGTAAATGTGTTCCTTTCTAGGTTTGGCATGGAAATGCCATTTATGAATTGACTTGGAAAACTACAACAGAGAAGAAGATAGAAAATGTTGGGAAACTCTCGTCCGTTTTCGTATTCCCCACGGTAAGTGTTCATGGATGTAAATTTGTATGATTTAATTTTAAGGTTGGATGGGTGGGAACTCAAAAATAACTCTTAGGTGTTTGTATGTACATAGTTCTTTGTCCGGAGTGTCTGACCACCTTCTCAGCTGTTCGATACTGATTAAAACCTGATTTGAGTTCTTTTCCCATTCGTGAAAATGTGAGCGACCCGTTCAGAACGTCTGCACCACTATTAACGAAACAGTCTGACTAAATAACATAATCACCCCCACACTTTTTTCCTCGACAAAATATCCTTGGCTTGCCAGTGGCCGAGGCACTGTCATGTCAAAGTCATGAGGTAAGCAAAGCAACCGTGTTAGCACAGATTATCATTAACTAGAAGTGTTATAGCATTAGCTTCTGATAACAGCTACACACCGTAACGCGTTGACGAGTGTACCGTATTCGATTTTCAGTGCAAACCTTGAAAGATCATTGCAGGCAAGACATCATTTTCGATTATATCAAGAGGATTTAGTGCAAAAACAAAAGCCCCAAAAATAAAATATTGTGACAAGTGTACGTAAGTGCCAAAGTGATGAAATGCTATCTCCGCAAGTGACAATGCAGTGGAATATCTTTCGAAACTCCCAGTAAGTAGTCGCTGGGGTAAGAAAATTGTTAAATTAGGATATCAGCAGTATTTTCTTATCAACGTTTGTGTTATTGGAATGAAATTGAAGGGAGAAAATGGCTCTTTGTGTTTGTTATAGTATTGTAGTTAGGAATCCCTATATTACGGGAATCACTTTTTCCTTTAAAACACACAAAAACAAACAAACAAACTTTGCCGCACATGTCCATGGCGTTCAATATAAGATCTTAAATTGTGTTTCAGGGGTTTCCCACCGGAAGAGCTCCCTCACTCGAGGTGGGCTTTCCAGCAAGATAATTCCAGGGGATCCTCACCGCCGAGGTCTCAGAGAAATGTGTCCAGACTGACTCCCAAGTCCATATACAGTATGTGACACATGACAAAACACAATTTCTAAGAAATCCTTCTTATCCATCTAAAGAGCAATGAACATTGTCCTTCTTTAAACAAGATAACGCACCAGTGGAATGACTGCCTCTTAACAGTCCGTTTCCCCCCCACTTAGTACCACTTTTTTCACCTTAAGGTCCATGTACTACTATGTGCTTTGTTCTCACGAGAAGGGCACCATTTGGCATAATAGTGTTACAAACCAGGAAAACTGTACACTTGTTGAAACATACTGTTGGTATCATTCTAAAATTCAATTTGTCAAAATCTAGCACTATTTGTAGTGCAGGGTTTTGCCGACAAGGAGCATGTAGTTGTCGTACCAGTTTACAGAAACATCAGAGGAAATGTTACTCGTGGATAGTCTTTGTGCCCTTGTGTCCCTACTAGTAAGCTTGCATAGCCGCTGGAGCTGTAATGAAACATTTGACAGAATATTAAAAATACTCCGTCCAAGAAATCAGAATATTGATCCATATATAAGGCCCATCCGATTATAAGGCGCACGGTCGGCTTTTCAGAAAATCAAATGCTTTTAGGTGTGCCTTATATAGTGCGGAGAACATGTTGCCCTACCAGTCTGCAGAAATGACATACAGCAGTGAAAATCAGTAATAGGAAAAACTCAACTAGTAAGACAGTCATTCTACTGGCGCGCTGAATTGTCTGAATTGTGAATATGGGCTAAGAGCGTAACATGGACCTTAAGGTAAATTTCAACGACATTGAATAAATGTTGTCCAAATCTAATATTGGCACATCTTGTAACCTCAAACTGTTGTGTCAAGTGCAAAGAAAGGAGTACTCGGAGGTGCTGAGCAAGCAGCCCAACAACCTTAACGTCAGAGTGGAGGTAAAGTCAATGACGTTGCGCACTAACGTGGGGCTTGGAAATCCGCCCAAACTCACCACCTCACCCTCTGACCCCCCCCCCCCCCCCCAGCACCTGCTCACATGCGAGCTGGACGGCCAGCAGCTAACCACCGTGGACGACTGCGTGACCAAACTCAAGAGGCTGAACGCCAAAGGTCGCCTGTGGCCTCAAGAGATGATCTTGGAGGCTCAAGGAGGCTACTTGCTGCTCCTTGACACAGAGAGCCAAGTTAGTAACCCCGTTAGAGTCGCAGCACCCGCAACTTTTTAAAATTCATACGCTAGTCGTATTATAATATTGAGGTGAAGGTGCAGCACGAAGATGGAACGAAACCATCAGAAAAAAGAGATAACAAATGAGAGTGTATCCTTCCCTTGCAAGTTTTCAGAGCATGTTGCGCATCTCCATGTTCACCTCTGCAGTGTGTCTTCTACTATGACATACACGGTATGTCCTGCTTCTCTTGGCTTAAAGGCAGAGCTGGAGGCCCTACCGCTGATCAGCATCCAGCAGACCAAAGCTGTGTTGGACATCTTCCCTTACGACTCCCTGCTGTTGATCACCGCAAGGGAACGCAGCAAGCGCTTCCTCCAGGTCTTCATTTTCCAGTGTGAGGAGGCTGGGGTGAGTCCTCAGCCGTGAGCGTTGTTGAACAGTATGAATAATTTTCCCAGTGGGTGCCTCATTTTATTTTCAGCCTTGCACCATGAGGCACCATGTGTTGTCATCTAACATCTTAAAACCTCAATTACTTCCCAGATCAGAAACAATCTTACCTTGTTCTGCTTGCCGAGGGAGCTAATCCAAGATTCGAGTACTTAAGATTGAAGGATTTATGCGTATCCGTTGTCTCCGAAAGCTTTGTAAGCTACAGTACATTTTCGTTTTTTTTTTTTTTTTTTTTACAGGCAGACCTCCTCAAGATTGACCTAGATAAACTTGTCCAAAGTGACGGCGGTCCTGTGGAACCACGCAGAGAGCAGCCAGTCATGAGGTACAGTAGCCCCATCCAGATGCAAAGTACAGAATGCAAATGATGTTCGTTTTACTCCTTCCCGTTTTGCAGGAGTAACCTTGAGAACCTCGTCGGCCGTCAAGGTCCTGGAAGCTTCCAGCAAGCTGGACCTCGTGCCGTGCAAGAAAGAAACTCACCACTGCCGCTGGAGCGGCCTTTCCCACACTGGACTGACAGAGAACATGGTTAGCTTAGCATTTTTTCTGTCTTTTTTTTGTTGTTGTTGCAATTTTAGCAGTCAACTCAGTACTACAGTACGCTGAATGTACTGTAGTTGTAATTTGTGGGGTAGCGCAGAGCTTTTTTCCATTCACTGATCCGGGTGAATCTTTGTGTATTGGGACACAATGACATCTTAAAGTGAGTTACCGGTACTTATTTCTAGTCTTCTCCGTCATGGTGATGTCACTGTCACTGCCGAAAATCCTGCCACATAAGGACAGGATGTTGGATGTTTGTCTGCGTCGCAACCCGGCATTTAAGAGCAACATGGCAGATATTTAGGGATGCAGCATTTGTACTGGATATCATGACATTGTTTCAGTGTACCTAAAGTTGTGGCCACCGCGTGTGAATGTTCTCTGCGACTCCACTTTTGACTTCTTCATACTTTAGGAAGTTCCATTCAGGCTGCACCTCGTGACGAACAGAGAGAAAGACCCCTGCCACCTCCGGAGAGGCCCCTGCCACCGCCAGAGAGGCCCCTACCACAGTGGGCCCAGAGAGAACCTGGTAAGCCGACTTAAAGGACAATTCAAATAATCCATTCTGCTTTCAGAAAAATTCTCATGTTCCGATTTGATCGACAAAATCATAGAGGTACTGTATTCATTCGACAATATAATATGTATGTGTTGGTATGGAAAGTTGTTTGAACATTTTTTTTTTACCCCCTCATCTGATTGAAATTTCTTCTTACTAGTAGGTCCCCTTTGGATTACTCACCTTAGACAACTTTGTTACTAATGAGGAAAAAGTACGTGTGGTTATTTTTGGTGCATGAGGCTACTAGTGTGTAACACATGCTTAACTAGTTGGACCTTGTGGCGTTCCTATAGTTTAGCACAGTAATTTAATAGTCAGTTTTAATTGGGTACAATAAGGCCATAAAAAACCTTTCAAGTAAGACAGCTGTTCTACTAGCGTGCTGAACCGGCTTAAACAACTTTCCATAGTAGCAGCACACAGATGCCGATTAATGCAGAGTTTTGCCTCTCTTGTGACATTGATATTAACAGTGTAAGTTGAGGGGTTCAGTTTTTTCAGTGGATGGCTCTTCTTTATGAATGACAGATGGAAAGAACGAATCCTTCAATGCAGTTTAATAAAAGGAGGGGGCAGGGGAGTCTGTACCGCAGCATGTCCAAGAACACAACCCCCGTAACTAAAATCACTTCCTGCTTCTTTTACTTTAACAGCCAATCAGAACCTATCAACATAAAAAATGTCTAAGCAATTATTAAAGAACAGAATATAATTTAGGTATGCTTAACATGAAATAATATGATGCTCAAACATAATTAATAATATAACTTACCGGTAAGCTAACAACAATACGTCAACTCATTGTACTAGTGCGCCGAAATGCATATTAGCACATTTAGCCTATGCTGGATATCCAGGGTATCACATGGATTTTCATTGTGTTTTTTAAAAATTGGGATTCATTCCATGTGATGCATTCAAACACTACAAAATACTTTTTGAACATTGTATTGTATAGTACTTGGAGCGGCACAGTACATGTCATTGCCAGGCATTGTATGATCTTATTTTCTCATGAGATGAAATCTGCTCAATTCCTAGACATTCCTCCTCCCCCTCGTTTTTACGCCCCACAAGAGGAAGCCAAGCAGCATCGTGATCTCGACGGACCCCGTGGCCCTCCAGAGGTTGCCGAACTGACAGATGTTGAGAGGAACACGGTCAGAGCTCCCATGAGAAGCAATACAATACAATACACCGCAGATGCTGACGTGTTCGCAAGTTTACATACACTCATTCATCTGGACACTAATTGACCAGTGACAAATTCAGGAGCTTGGTGATGAAAATCTGCTTACACGAGTGATAATTCCTTTGAATCTTTATGACTCATAATTCATTTTCCTTCATTCAATGTGACAGCCCGTACGAATATTAGTAGTGCAAATATCAATCGCGTCCGATTCCTGAAAAAACGGTTTGAGCCAATTTAAGTATAAAAATAATGACATCGACGAGTTCACATAATCACTGTGTTGCAGCTCCGAAAAAGGAGAGCTGCGGTGTTGGCTTTTAAAACATATATTGTACTTTATTCATGCTTTTTACAGTCTTAAGAAATACAGGTACGTCCTTCTCTGTCTCCGTGCCTTCTCTTCTTATTCCACTCGAGAGGCGTTCAAAGACCGCCTCCGAAAAAACCCGTAAATTAATGATTACTTCAAAGACTTTAAGAAAAGTAAACATAATGCACCGAAACAGAAAATCAAGCGAGGAAATCACAAAATAAAATCTATGGCGGGGTTTGTGAACATACAACAAAGGAATAAATAACAAACAATTCTGAGACAGTCCAGTCTCCTACAACTGTGACGTGTCGCGTGTGCTGCAAATCGCAACTGTTCATTTGCGACCTGTTTTCTGATCTATTATGCTATAAAAATGTCATATGGCATCGTCAAGTATTGCCATAATTTAGATGCCACTAACAATCTCAGGTTTCATATTCTGCCTTTGTGAAAAGAAGAAAGAAAGAAAGAAAAAAGAAATTTATTGCAGGAGTGAGTGGCTAACATAGCTAACCCGCAGAATGCGCAAAGGCGCGCAGCCGTTCCTTTATGGTGGCATAATGTACAAAAAAAAAAGGAAGCGATCCTCACCAATGTTAACCCTGTGTGGATCCAGACTAAATTGCATCAGGATTTAAGATTGTGATGTCCAAGCGGTCAATGAATATGCCATTCATGCCCCATGATGACTGCATGTCAACTTTTGAGCACGGGTGTACATGCCACACCGCTCGCCGGTGCGCAAGGATTTCACTGGCTTGTATTCCGTTCCCGCAGGAAATATTCAACCATGTTTTGAATGATCTGGAGATCTTCATGGACAAGGTGCTCACTGCGACGACCGCGACCTCTCTGCCGGTTGACAAACGCAAAAAGAAAGGCGTGTTTGTCAAAAAGAAGGACCCGAGAAGCCCATGTAAAGTTTAATCCCTTCTCAGTTTTACGTGTAAGGCAGACTTGCGTATGCAACTTGATCAGTTCCTTTGCCCCCAGCTGCCCGTCTGCCCCCTGATCAAGAATTTATCTCCTGTCTTCAGAAAATCAAATATGGATTCAATCTGTTGGTAAGTAAGCAAATTTCCCCTGACCGCAATGCACGGACAAGACGCGTGACTGTGCGTGACTGCGCGTGTGTGACAGGGCCTGCTGGATGGCTCACTGCGTAACACCAGCGCCTCGGACTACATCCACTTCTTCTTCAGCAGTTTAGCGACAGTGAGTGTTTCATCATAACACATCACAATATATGCGTCTGTCCACTTATCGCTCGGTACGTAGGTAGAACTAAGTTATTTAACCCTCGTAGTGCACCGCTTGCGATAAATGTAAAATGATGTCTTTGAATCAAAGGCAAAGGCATTCAGAAAAACACGAGAGAGCTGAAACTTATGGAGGGGTTCTAAAATGGCCTAAATTTCATGACGTCACCGGCTGATAATTCTCAGGCATTGCAGCAATAATAAAAAAACGTTTTGATACCTTAATCTTCACAATTTACATATTTTGCACCATAGAGACCCATTATAATTCATATTTTTGAATGCGTCGTAAACCTAATGTGTATAGATGCATTTCACGCGATTTTTACGTCAATCGCTTTGTTTTCGCTTGGACAGACGTAAGCATGCCACATTGTTGGGTTGAGGTCTTTCCAATTTTGCAACTTTAGGTGGCGTCAGAGGATCGCAAATGAGTTTGCCTTTTTGCAGGAGGCTTCAAACCAATGCATTTTACATGAACACGTCCGGTCGGGATTGTTAGTAGGGCTTGGTTGGGACCTCCAGACACAATTTGTTTTTTTCCCCTTTTGCAAAAAATAAAGAATAAAAAATCCCAAAGAACTAATAAAAACGATATATGTATGGAAAGCACAGATGCCTCTGAACATTTTGAGTGTTTGAAAAAAAAAAAAGAATGTTTTTATAACACAAAATACATCATTACAAAAATTGTAAAATGCGTTACTTAAGGCCTTTTTAATTTGGAGCAACAAGGGTTAAACACGACTCTGGTAACAGTTGAAGTAGTGTTTCAAATCCAGTACTGAAGTTAAAAAAAACAAGTACAGCCTCTCAAATGTCGGTCTAAAAGTCAAAATGATATCTTGGCTCACTCTTATTAACTTGACATACTGCTGCGAAGAAAAAAAGGAATGCAATGCCTGTTGTTTAAGAGCTATCGTATTCCGATGAAGAATACATGATTAAAATCATCTTCCCATTGCAAGAAAAAAAATCTTGTTGTTGTTGGATTACCGCACAGATTCTGCCTCACTACCATGCCCACCTGCCCCCGACCGTGCTTTCCCCACTGCTGACAGAGGCCTCCCTTCGGTTGGTCAGACAGGTGGTCAGCCCGGAGGAGGACCAGATCTGGAGGTCTCTGGGAGACAGCTGGAACATCCCTAGGTAGCAACACAGCATTTTTTTCTCTGCTTCAATGTACCGGTACTCTATGCGAACCCCTTTCTTAACAGTCCACCTTATTGATATGATATCCCATGACACACACCCTGATGTCGGGGGTGTGGACTGCTGATATGAGAGGCAAAAGTTGACGCGGTGACGTTTGCTGACACATGGAAAATATAGCGGTTCACTTCCAAGATCACCTGGAGGTGACGAAACGGATGCCATGGAAACAGAAAAACAAATGGTCATGCTCCCCCCCCCCCATCAGCTTTTTCCATTCAAGTCTTGACATTAACACTCTTGTTTAATGCCCAATGGATCAAATTATTATCCTTGCGTTCTACTATTGTCCTCTTTGCCGCCCTTAGTCTTTTCTGTCTCCCTCACAGGTCTCGATGGCCCGATGATGACGTCCCGCCTTACATTCCAGAGTTCTACGACGGCTGGCGGCCGCCTGCCCCCTCGCACAAGCCCGCCCAACTCCCTTATCAGAACGGCCAAGTGAGCAGGAGCAGCAGCCAGCGCTTCCCGTCGGGACGACCCGACGGCAACACCAAGGAAAGCCGCGACCACATGCGGGTCGTTTATGACTTCATGGCTCGCAATAACAGGGAGCTCACTGTGATGAAGGGTGAAGTGGTTGAGGTGAGATAATGGGAACTGTGGTTGGCGTTGGGACTGATGTTTTGTAACACTTCAATCTGTGGTGGTGGACCCCAAAAAGCATGCAAGAGGGAGGAGCAGGGTGTACTTGGCAAATTGTATTAAAACAGAGAAAACTAAATCCAAAACAAAGTCCAAAGTATCAAACAAAAATCATGACTGAAACAAACCTGACAGCAGCAAAAAAAAAAAAAACATGGCAGATGCAAAAACCAGAAACAGTGACAGCAACACACAAACAAACAAACACTGACCCGACCATGAGTGGTCGGGCTGGGAGTCCTTTTAAAGCATAGGGGTCAAACTCAGGTCCTGGGGGGCCGCTGTCCTGCATGTTTTCCAAGTCTCCCTGTTGCAACACACCTGATTCAAATGAACAAGTTCAACGTCAGGCTTCCACAGAGCTTGCTGATGATCTGATCATTTGAATCAGGTGTTGCAACAGGGAGACTTGGAAAACACGCAGGACAGTGCCCCTCCAGGACCTGAGTTTGACACCTATGTTTTAAAGCAATAATTACAGAATGACCAACAAATGTGCAGCTGCAGGGAGAGCCCTACAGTGCCACCTGTTGGTCCCGAACAGAATCATGACATATATGGTGACCAGTTTGCCAGTAAAACTAATAATAATAATAATAATACATTTAATTTAGAAGCGCATTTCAAAACACTAAAGGACACTTTACAATCAAAACAAGAACAATAAAACCACAGATAAAATTATAAATAATAAAAGGAGAGATGATTACTCTCACTTAGACTGATTTTAAAAAAAAAAAGAAGCTCTGATCTGATTGTGAAATAGGGCAGCCCGGTGGGCCAGTCGTTCGTGCGTCGACCTCACAGTGCAAAGGTATTAGGTTCAATTCCAGCTCCGGCCTCCCTGCGTGGAGTTTGCATGTTCTCCCTGGGCCTGCGTGGGTTTTCTCCGGTTTCCTCCCACAATCCAAAAACATGCATGGCAGGCTGATCGAACACTCTAAATCGTCCCGAGGTGTGAATGTGAGCATGGATGGTTGTTCGTCTTTGTGTGTCCTGCGATTGGCTGGCAACGGATTTAGGGTGTCCCCCTCCTACTGCCCAAAGATGGCGGGAATACAGCACCCCCCGCTTCTCCTTGCGGACCGGAAAACGGATGGATGGATGATTGTGACATATCACGATAGGTGTTCTTGCACCCAAAAAGTTTGAGTACACCTGATTCGGGTACTTTTTGCTCTTTCAAAAGGTGGTTCAGAGGTCCAAGCAATGGTGGCTTGTGCGCAACAATCGAGCGGTGGAAGGCAACGTTCCTCAGAATGTTCTGGAGCCTTTGAGGAGTGGCTTGCCTGTCGAGGAAATGGTAATTTTGCATTGCTGTTTTTTGAGGAAGGTTTGCATATATCCATTTGGTTTTATTCACTTTTATTCCGCTTGGCATAGCGCCCACCTCGCGGCCCCCCGACTCTTGACGTGGTCTCCTCACCTGCAGAGGTCAGAGCGTGGCTGCAGTACAAAGGCTTCGCCAAAATGTGAGTGGCCTGACTCAGAAGTTTTTGGATGCGCATGTGTGTGTGTGTGTGTGTTTTTGACACGTGACGATGATGTCGCACTTTATTTGGAGCAGCACCGTGGCCAGCCTCGGGGTGCTGACTGGGAAAATGCTGCTGCAGATGGGCAAGGATGAGATGAGGACTGTGTGTCCAGAAGAAGGAGCCAAAGTCTTCTTCCAACTTCAGGCTATTAAATCAGCTATTGCAGTAAGTGGCCTACGTACAAACCCACACAGACACACACACGGACACTAATTTGATCCTTTTTTTCCTGTAGCTTGCCAGCGAACCATCAGATCCATATGATGCCCGCTACTAGTGAACAACCCCTCCCCCGATTCTTAATCTTCATCTACTGATCAGGATGTGAATTGTGGCCTAATCAGTTTGTTATGAATCATATATCCCATTTTGTTTTCGGGATAAAGTGTACACATTAAGATAATTTATGATGCAAATTTGTTTTTTTATTGATTAGAAACATTGTTTTAAATTAGTCTATGGAGAAAAAAAATGATGCAATAATTTATGGATACCAAGTCTTTTATTCCGAAGTGAATAAAGTTGCAAACTGAGAAAAAGTTCAACTTTAATGTGCTTAATAATCAAATTTTAACAGTGCAAGTAAACGTAGTGCCCGACTTAGATCTTTTTACCATTCCGAAACAGTATCTTGTGGATACAATCCATGTTGAACATATTTTACAGCAGAATATTTGAACTTTATTTATTGTTGAGACGACTTGAATTTTTACTCTTTCTTGTTGCCCCATTTGGCCATCTTGTTGTTGACGGGGGTCTTGATGAATCTGTTGGATTTCATGTAGGCTGCAATCTTGTCGAGTGCCTGCCACAGCGATAGACAAAAGTGATGCACTGTCACCACAAACTAAAAGGAGATAGAGAGAAAGATCTTTCCCCTCACCTCGAAGCGATGCAGAAGGTCTCTGAGGTTCTTAAACTCATCCATACAGGTGGGATGAAACATCCTGTGTTGGTCCAACAACTCATACATGATGAAGTCTACAAAAGTAATCTGTCACAAAGAAAAGTCATTTTCACCATTGCTACTCCAGTCGTGACCACTTTCTGTCCGCCAGAAAATAAATAAATAAATAAAGACCTTGTCACCAGCAAACCATTTTCGGTCTCCCAGGAACTTGGAGAACTGCCGGAGTAGATCCGGCAGCTGTTCCAAGTACTCTGGCTTCATCTTGTCCTGAAATCATTGGAAAATATTTAGAACCGTGGGACCTGCGTAATGTCCGCTTGGAAATTGATACTCACAAAATCGGTGTAACACAGCCTCACAAAGCCATTCCGAAAGTCCATGGCCTGGTTCTCCAATATATCCACACGGACTATCTCATCCTCATTCTCTCCACCTGGGATCAGATTCAGAGTACGGATGACCGACGGACTACACAAGTGTCGACATGTCGCAAGCCGATTCTAAGTAGGGCGTCATAATGATTGGTCGTCTGGCCTCAAGGACACTTGATGAGCAGGACGACGCAAAAGACTGCCACATCATGTGGAATGTCCTATGTCGTCATTCAATTGGTTCTTCGGCACTGACCAAAACGAAGACAGTCCCCTCCTCTTTGGGACGAGAGACTGAAATTGCTGCACAATCACTATGTGGTGTACAGTATTTAAAAAGGCGTAAAAAAAAAAACATGTATACCAAGGCGTTTTTAGCCCAAAAAAACGACCACCTATAGTAAGGTGTTTTTAGCCGAAAAAAACCCAACCGTGTATAGTAAGGCGGTTTTCGACGAAAAAAAAACGACCATGTATAGTAAGGGCTTTTTGGACGAAAAAAACGACCATGATTAATAAAAAACACAACTCCACTGCTCTATGTGATGCTTTGACTCAATAGTACAGTGATGAAGTGCCACACCAGAGGTTGAGTGTTCATTCCCTGGTTGTTGCAACAATGTCTACTCTTTAAACACAATGTACAACTTATTTGAGGAAAAACACAAAACAACCCGAACGTTCATTGTGGTGGGTTAGCTCAGTTGTAGAAAGCTGAAATCCCAAATCCAGCGGTTGGGTGTTTGATTCCCAGTGTTTGCAACAAGGTCACGTCTTTAACCACCATTTGCAGCTTTATTGAAGAAAACACAAAACAGACAAGAAATTATGTGGTGGTGTGGCTCGGAGAGAGAAACCATGTTCCAAACGAGCCGTTGGGTGTTCAATCCCCAGAGGTTGCAACCATATCCCTTCTTTCTTTGACCAACATGATAAGTAAGGCTTATTGAAGTCGTTTTTTGTATCGTAAAGCGTTTTTCACCAAAAAAACAACCATGTATAGTAATCCGTTTTTAGACAAAAAAAACCCGACCATGTATATAGTAAGGCATTTTTACCCAAAAAACGACCATGTCTCGTAAGGCGTTTTTAGATGGGGGGGGGGGGGGGGGGGGGATGACCACGTCTAGTAAGGCGTTTTTCGACGAAAAAAACTACCATGTATAGAAAGGTGTTTTGAGCCAAAAAAAAAAAAAAAAAACGACCATGAATAGTAAGGCGTTTTTCGACGAAAAAAACTACCATGTATAGAAAGGTGTTTTGAGCCCAAAAAAACCCGACCATGTATAGTAAGGCGTTTTTAGACCAAAAAAAGACCATGTCTCGTAAGGCGTTTTTAGATGGGGGGGGAAAAAAACGACCACGTGTAGTAAGGCGTTTTTAGCCGGAAAAAAAGGGAGCATAAATAGTAGGGCGTCTTTAGGCGAAAAAAGCGACCATGTAAGGCGTTTTTAGCCGAAAAAAAGGACCATGAATAGTAAGGCGTTTTTAGCCGGGAAAAAAAGGAGTGCAAGGGGTTATGATGGAGGGGTGTTGCAAATCATGAAGACCTCCCAAGTGGTATGATAGCATTGTTTTATACAAGTCCTCGGATAGGCCTCAGTTTCAAAATCAGTCCTCGGCCTCGGAGGAAAGTCCTTGGTCCCTGGCCTTGGAAAATTTCTCAAGTCCTTGGCCTCGGGTTGCCGGTCCTTGGACACAACACTGTACATTTATAGAAAAATCACCATGTCCCGTCACAGGTGAGCCATTTTTCAAAGAGGCCTACAGGCCACTCACATTGACAACCACTGCTCTAAATTGTCTCAATTATAAGTGTGAACGTGAGAAGGAACGGTCGTTTTTGTTTGAGTGTGCTCTCTAGATTGAATGGCGACCAGGTGTACATGTACTGCATAAAATGTTTGCATCTCACCCACTACCCTAAACAGTGAAAAGTGTCCTCGTGAAAGGATGATTAAATAAAAACAACAACACCCATATCATGAATAAAAGGTTAATCCATGTGCAGAAAACTTACACAAGTTGTACTTCCGAGCAATGTATCTCATGATTGCATTGCTCTGCACGATTTTCCTGTCTCCATCCTCCAAGTAGGGTAGCTGCAAATAAATAAATAAGATTAAACAAATAAAAATCATAAAAGGGTTTCAGTCATCATGAACATGCTGTTGGTCATCACTTACATTGGGGAAGTCCATGCCAAGGTTGGGCTTCACATCAAACCAGCAGCTCTTGTCATAGTTGGGAGCTGCGAGCGTGTGAAGAAGTTGACCATCCGCGAAATTGATTAAGTGACATGACAGCATAAAAGTGGATTTTTGTCTATTTTACCTTCGCCGCAGCAAAAAAGCTTGTCCTCATAGGTCGTCCCAGTGTACTCCAGCAGCAAGCGGATAGGCTGGGCCAACTGGATATCAATCACACATTGTTTGCTTTAGGTGTTGGTCTTTTTCTGTTTCAAATGTACTGGTGCGCACTGAGAATGAATCTTTCTCGTCCAGAGAATGAATGAGAAGTAATCCAGGTATTAGTCCACTTGTCAAGGCAGTGTTTATAATGGTTACCATGCCACGGTTACACAACAATTGCCCTTCAGCCCTCTGCTGAATGAATAGATAAGAGAACCAGACCCAAACAAAAGCTCTTTGTATTTCCTAATCCTGCACATACGTTTAAAAATGAACCAACGTTCTCTTTTTTTTCATGGTTTACCCCATTGAGTTGTCCTTAAACGTGTTGGATCTTGACTTTTGCTCACCACAAAATAAAAATTTTAAGGTGGGCCACTCACTCAATACATTTCAATGTTATTGGTGTACATTATTTTTTCTAAATTTGTTTCATCACTACATGTATAACAACGAGTATAAACAGTGTGATATAGAATACACTTGTCTTAATTTTTTTGTAGTTCAATATATCGCTAATTATTACCCTCGGAGGCAGGGGAAAAGTCGCGTGGTTTCTCAAGATGGGACACGTGACTTACAAAGTACTTCATGTGATCATTCAAAAATGAAAGCAACGCTGGATTCGAACAAAACATTCAACTCCAAACGCACGAATTTACTAACAAAACTGAACTATTTTAAAAGGGTATATCGCTATCGCTTACATTAAAAACGGTTTTAAAAACTGTCGTTTTTCACTTTGCACACGAGCCAATTGCTGTCATTACCAACACCTGCGTCGCCCACTGAAAATAGTTGACCTTATTTCAAGTCAACGTCATCGACCGCACCGACGTTATCTTTTACCTTCCATACTACTGTAATAATGGAAAAAGAACCTCGAATTAATGATCAAATCTCCGTTTGTCCGTCACTACCATGAGAAGTAAACTAATAAACAAAAATCAAGCAACACGTGGAAACAATTGCACGTTCTTCAGGTGCACGAGAGTAAACATTTGAAGGGAATGCCTTGCGACGGAACAAAGTTGTGTGCTGTCTGTGACCGTCACGCAAACTAGCATTAGCTACAGAAACTGCACGCATTCAGTCTATTCGCAAGCCTTCTTTGCTGAAGAGTCCGAAGCCCACTGCGTCACTTGCACAACGCTAACTTCTGCACAAAGACAAGCGGAGAAGCAAACACCACCAGCCCTCCAAAACAAACAAAAAAAAAACAACCCTCACTTCTTGGATTTATGTAATGATGCAATGACGTTTAGCAGATTATAGAACTCACCCCACGAATATCCCAGTAAGCTAGTTTCATTTTAAATTCTGGTTCTAAATTTCTCGTCTTTGTGTCGACAATGGTGAGTTGCTGAGAGGAGGAATTGTCAGGAAGCGTCGGTTCGTTTTGTACCGCGATGGGCAGTCGGAAAAAAAGATGTGGGCGGGGTTAATTCCCAAATCCAAGAATCATCGGTTTACTGTTTCGAAACACGAGTTTTCCAAATCGCTCAGAGTACGGAGGAGAAGACACACCCATTTACCGTCGTAACTACTGGCCTCCATTTAGTTGTTTTATGTTAGTGACCGAGAAATGTTTTCATAAAAATATTTACTGCAAATCGTTATATAATATACAATACAATACAATACAATACCATACATCCCGATTTATATATGGACAATTTCCACAAAACCAGTCAGTTTTCTATTGTATGCACACAGCATCAGTAGTTTGAGGGTTACTTAAAAACGACCTTATTTGTTTTTTTTTTAAGTATTCATAGTTCAAATAAAATACCGGTAATTTCTTTCTTGCTTGAACGATCTTCTGATTAATATAATGTCATCTTCATTCAGGGGAAAATGTGGATTTCTAAATTTGTGGCTCCACACTTTTAATAGTACTAGTGTGTATATGTGGAGGTATACTGTGCATCTTTTCGGGAGAACTTTGAGCAAAAATGTTGTGAACAACTGTACTAATGTATTATCATTGGGATAAGACTACACCTTGTTAAGACTTGCGTAAATCTGTATTCAGAGTATGATTATGCTATAGTAGTGGAAATCTGTTGTTAACTGAGGGCTCCCATGGAATAATAATTGTAATACTTAAAAAAAATATATTTACTTGTGGAATTGTTTAACAGACAGGCCAACAACAATGTTCATGTTATCACCAACAGCAAGGCTTTGTTGGAATGTCACAGGGGAAGCACAATGCCTTTGTTGTGCTGTGGAGAGATATCTGTTGTCAGATATGTTGTCAGTTTGTGTTATCATTTCATCAAAAGCAGGTAGACCTCATGAACGAGTTTGACCGTGGCAAAGGGTGCGGATTCTGAGTCATACTGCAAAATGTACACACAATGTAAAAGGTGAAGTTCTTGTTGGGACCTGCGAGTCATCTCAGCGTGTAATTCACTTGAATACACATTGTCACAGCTACTTGTATGTTATAGTATGTCCCAATATAATTTCACATTGACAAGTTTTTTGTTTGTTTGTTTGTTTTAGTACAGACGTGCATTGGAGTCATTTGAATTAAATTGCATTATTAAAAAAAGATAGTAAATACTTATATGTGGATATTTATTTATAGATCAACACAGGCAACATTAACTTTAATTTCACGTACAGTACAGGAACACCCTGGGAGAAGACAAGCATGCCCTTGAAATACAACTTGTACTTTGCACAAAGACCCAAACTCATTGAATGACACGACAAGAGATTCTCAACTGACTTTCATTTCCTCAAAAAAATGAATATACTGATGGCTTTGGCAATGGTTGACCTGTTATAAGGACACAGCATGCTTCATCACACGAGCAGCACAAGTGAACACGGATGAATTCTTCAGGTGCTTGCGTTGTTGCTGGAGACAATCAATGACATCTTTCAAACTGTCAGTGAGAAGAGTGAATAATAACCAAATGAACAGCAATGAGATGTCACGTCTATAACGGTTTGAATGTTGCTTCTGAGGTTTACAACAGTACAGAAAAGCTGACAAGATATGGCCATCAACACATAATATAAAAATAACCTAAAAAGATTTGGAGACGTCACAATGAACAACTCATGGAAATAAACAACCGGCTAAACGCGACCCAGTGTGTGGCCTTTCTCAATTTCCCACAGTCGTTGAATTATTTTTACACAAAAGTGTACCAAAGTTGTGATGCAGGGAATCTACGGTGAGAGTTCATTGTTTTCCTTGGGTGGCAGCCATGCTCAGACTCTCTTCCTCCTCAATGGTGTCCAGCTCATCCGTACGAATGGCTTGCGTTATCAAATTGAGCTCCTCGCACATGGTCTCGTAGCGATACGCCACGCGGATGTCTGGAACGTTAGTGCGCCTGATGTCGTTGCTCTCTTGGCCTTCTTTGACATAGTCGGGCCCGAGCCAGTAGCTCTTCACCTAAACCGAATTGGCAATAAGTTTAAAAGGTATGGCACAGTGATCCCCAATCACCTTGCTGTGGCACGTTAGTCACCATCCACTTTTAATTCATTATTTATTCACCCAAAAAATAATGTATCTTTGTTCATCTATCTATGCCAGCGATGTATATTAACAGGCAGAACAATTAAATGCACTTCCTTCAAATGGCACACTGCAAAGCTTTGTGTTCGACTAACCATTTCACAATGTCATTTTTATGTGTAAATTGAGATGAGATTTTTTCACTATAATTTTTTGTTCATTTTTGTTCAGCCTTGGCTCAATACAGATTGGATATCACTCGTAAAGCAAAGAGCACAATGTTTTTTGGATTTTTTTTTTGTACGATGGACATGAAGAGTCTCAGGTACCTTATGAGAGAATCCGCTCATCAGCACGCTGTTTCTGGCCAGCTCACACATGTCACAAGAGCTCAACTTCCACACCTGAGCCGCAATGCTGTACTCCTCCATCAGGGGCTCCTACAAAGGAAGTGCACACATTAAAACATTTCTACATTCATCATTTAACAAAACATATAGCCCTGTTGGCTTCAATATTGTTCAATCAAGTTTGTGTCATTTTCTTTTTCTCACAGAAATGAGGTAACTTAGGGCTTGACTACAACTTTGCAGTGACATCAGTAATGTATTTCAAAGAGTAGTGCCAAATACCGACCTACGCCCCCATTTACAGTATTGAAGTCACTGGTAAAAATGTACTTCCAATAAAGTGGCAAAACCAGATGTTATTTTACGCTGAGCAAGGATGTCAGTAACTGTGAAACGTAAGTATTAAAGTAATTTGAAATATAACTGTGATTTTTTAAAATTAACCCTAATTTTTCATGCTCACGGCGGCAACACTGGTGCTGACCTTAGTAAAGTGAAATTGCAAGGGATCGTCCGTGGACAGGGAGACCATCAGGCCTCTGGAGAGGTACTCTGGCAGAGGATTACGATGATAGCTAAGGAACAGACTATTATTGCTGAGCGGAGACATGGCGATGCCAATCTGAGCCAAATAGTACAGATATTGAAGCACAGGAGCCTGTGGACATATAAGACATCATCTGTTAATGACACAGCGCAGCTTGACTTTTCCATTTGGATTTACTTAATCAAGATGGTCACTTGGCTGAGCAAATGTAATGGCGGTTGTGGCCTCAGGCTTTTTGCGGCATTTTGGGTCCCACCTTCCGAAGCAGCAGCCCGTGGGAGATGTTCTCTGACAACATGAAACCAGACACCAGGTGATGGATGGGACCTGCCTCGCCACAATGAGGACGCAGTACCAGACTGTGGAATCCTCGCTGCCTAGTTTGAAAAAGAAATGCAATTAAACACATCAAGAAGGAGACCTTCATCGATTTCTGGCTCATGGTGAACTGAACAGCGACTGGATGAAACATCGAGTTATTCAATGCTGGTATGTCCACTAGATGGTGCTACCGTGGTGGAAACGACAGCAGAGTTAGCCAGCAAACGAAACCTCACCAAGCAAGAAAGCAACCAACCAACTAAGCCACCAAACCACTAACCAAAGGGGCATGTTAAATGTCGACAATTGAATAAATTGAATAGCACTACACTGAAGCTGCCTACGACATTTTGGCAACATATAATAACTAAAGTCAGTTTTCTTGTACAAGCCTTTCATGGATATAACAGCTGTAAAACTCTAGATTAATGTAAACGTGTGCTTAAAGTCCACGTTA
Organism: Hippocampus zosterae; assembly: GCF_025434085.1. Lineage (NCBI taxonomy): Eukaryota > Metazoa > Chordata > Actinopteri > Syngnathiformes > Syngnathidae > Hippocampus > Hippocampus zosterae. The sequence continues at coordinate 33,457,018 of NC_067452.1, forward strand.
CTTTTTTTTAAAGCTATTCGAGCTAGGTAGCTTCTTTTTTTCCAAGTTCAGATGCGTATCTAAAACAAGACTTCAAGATGGCGCCGCGAGAGTGGCTGCCTTTTTGTTCTACTACTTTCTTCCTTTCATAACTTTGCTGCTGTAAATTGGGATTTTTTTTCCCATTGTAAGATGAAAAAAAAGGTTTTCTTTTTCTTATTCTTAAAATAGTTTATCAAAAATGTTTTCATTTTTTTAATCAATCGACTAGTTGTCAACGTTTTTTTAAAGTTAACTTTCTATAAAATGTTAAATTTGACTACAATGTGAATTTTTTTCTTCAGGAAAAAAACCCCCAGCTGAATTAATTGAACAAATATTTCAGGACTCTTGATATGGATATGCCTTTACCCACCTCTTCTCCAGCTCATGTAATATTACGATATTATATTTTTATTGTTTTTATCTCCATTGTACAGTTATAGTAACATCATACACAAATAGAAACTAGAGGACTTTTGTTGATTCCAACAATTTCCTCTACACATCGAAATGAATGAAGCCAATAGATCTCAACACAATCCACATACCTGCGCAGGTGATTCAGAACAGTCATGTTTGCATACATATAGTAGAGGTAGTAGGAGTAGGGCGGATTGTCCTCATCCGTCCAGCTGGCTGGTAGTGGGCTGTCTAGGTTGAAGATATGCTGCTCCGGCTTGGACTCATCATCGACACTGTCAAAACCGACAACCTGCAAGAGGGACCGGTACAATTAAAATTTTCAGGGTGCGCATTGGATGAAATGATTTGACGTGAACATCATACAGTACATGCTGAAGGAAGAGGTGCAGCTCAGGATGTTTGCCTGGGTGGATTGTGACTTCAAAAAGAGGCAGGAAAATGTTCTCCAGCATCTCCTGGAAGTTGGACAGCTGCTTCTTGCTATGGTAGACATCACTTGGAAGAAAATAAAAGCCATGGGTTATTTATGTTTGCTGGAGATTTGAGGGAAAAGATCCGTGCTTCACTTACAAAAGTCTGGGCATTTGTACAAGCCAGCGCACATTGTCCGAGTACACTTGATGTTTGACGGCCCACTTGGCAAGCTTGTTCCACTCGTCTCTGGAGCGTCCGTACACGGACAACCTCAGCTCCACGTTCTGGTACTTGCTCTCCTCCAGGTCGGCCATCACTTCCTGAGTGACGGTGGCACAACATATAATCGGCAGGAATTTTGTATCTGTCTCTTGAGTGCAATCTTGGTAGTTAATTGTCAGTCATGAACTTCTAACTATACAGTTTGTGCTTTGAATATCAAAATATATTTAACATTTCCACTTCTATTTTCCATTTTAACAGTAAGCCTAGTTACATTTGTATTTATTATTTATCAATTAATATTGTGCTCCGCAACGCACTGTCGACATCCAGCTTTGTGTATTTATACCAGTAATAATTTTTTTTAAAGGACAAATGTGTTCTTGAATGCTATTTTTGAAAAATAAATGTGTTTGTTGTGACTTTCATAAAAGTCTACAAGGAATTATGAAAGTAGCAAAATGGGGAGGTCAGGATTATAGCAGCTGAGAATGATAGCATGACTTTGTACCGATGGTTACCTTTGAAGGTGCATCGTTTCGAAGTCTCTTGTGAGTGAACGCACCTTAATAATGTGACCAAAGTATTTCCCTTCGACGTGATTGTCTGTTTTGATGAAGATCTCTCTCAAGATGGATTCGCCAATGGGATTGTATTTGGCATTGAACTTGTCAAACCGATGGAAAGTGTTGCGGTCCTGCAAGGGGAGGAAAAAAGTGAAACAAGAGTCCATCCATCCCTCTCTCCATCCATCCATCCATCCATCCATCCATCCATCCATCCATCCATCCATCCGTCTCCACATAACACAACATTCTGATCACCTCCTAACTTACCGCATGCATGTCCAAAGTGTCCACGCTGAGGTCAAAAGCCGTCAGGTTCATACTCTCAAATACCTCCATGAGCGTCTGACCTTTCCCTCTCTCCACATGCACGATCTCCCGAGGATACTTCTTCATGGCTCTTTTGATAAAGCGCAAAAGGTGCTTTTGGTTCATGCAGGAGGAGGCGTGGATATGTGTGTCAACCTACGCCACGCGCACAAACAGGAAGCTGATTCACACAATGGACAGAAAATCAGGATTTGGCAACATTAGATCCTTTCGTTACCTTCCGGATGTTGTAGAAGTCTCGATGCGGGACTTGTTTCTGCGCTGCCAATTCTTTCATTTCATTCAAGAGGATGTGCATCTGGAACTTGGAGCTTAGATACTGCAGGCGACGGTAGCAGAAGGACTTCCTGCGGTGAAATATTGGAACAAGTTCTGATCCTTATTCTGTACCACCAGGGGGAGCCCAGTGATTTTCCTTTATTATTATTATTATTATTATAGGATTATGTTTAAACAGTAATAAGATCTCAACATGGACCAAAAATGGCCTTTCTCTCTTTAATTTTAATTAAAATATGCATTTTTCCCCTTATAAATCAATTATAAGTCAACAGTAGTTTACAGCTTTGTGAGAATCGGATTGCTTTGTTCACTAATTTTTTGTGGTCCATAATCCATTCATCCATCCATTTTACGATCCGCTTTATCCTCACAAGTGTCGTAAGGGGTGCTGGAGCCTATCCCAGCTGTCTTTGGGCAGTAGGCGGGGGATACCCTGAATCGGTTGCCAGATGATCGCAGGGCACACAGAGACGAGCAACCAACACCGCTCACACTCACACTGAAGGACAATTTCAAGTGTTCCATTAACCTGCCATGCATGTTTTTGGAATTTGGGAGGAAACTGGAGTACCCAAAGAAAACCCACGCAGGCCTGGGGACAACATACAAACTCCACACAGGGAGACTGGAGCCGGGATCGAACCCAGAAGCTCTGCACTGTGAGGTCAACCTGCTAACCCCACTGGAACACGAGGCCGCCATGGCCCATAATCAAAACACATAATTACTTGAAATCTGTCATCATCCATTTCAAATTTATCAGTATATGACTCAAACTGGGTCAGGTAATTGGCTGGCAATCAGTCAAAGGAACGGTCTTTCCTTTCGCCTGAAGTCAACTAGGACAGGCTGCAGTTTCCCGTAACCCAGAATAGGAAATCCAGTATACAATGTAGATTAGATTGATTCATAGTTCAGACGGAGGACCAGTATGATATACAAGAGGGGTGACAAACTCATTTTTGTCGCGGGCCACATTGTAGTTACTGTTTGACTTTTTGAATTTTGGGATGCCATATAAATGTTTAATCACCTCCACATATTACATACACAGCGCACCACAAATTGATGAATAACTAGCTTTAAAATCAGAAGTCAAGAATAGTGACTGTTATTGCGGAAATTTGAAAATTTGGTTCAGACTTTAGCAAGCATCATGAAACTTGCCATGTTTGATTTGCTTTAACAGGCCAAATAAAATGATGTGGCGGGCCAGATCTGGCCCCCGGGCCTTGACTATGACACCGGTGGTATACAACATGAATTAACAGTCATATACAATTGAAGAAAAGGGACCAAAAAAAAAAAGAGCGGAGAAGATAATTTGTTGAAGAAAGGAAGATTAAAGTACACTGGTCCATTGATGATGAGGGCCATCATGACGTTCATGTCAGCGATGTACTCCTGCAGGTCCGGATATGGCAACTCCAGCTCTGTGCTCCTGCAAGCAAAATGCAAACATAAGAGCGGAATTGCAAAAAAAAAAAAGAAAAAAAATGAAAGATTTTTGTAAACTTTCTAAAAGAGAATTATGGGACGTGACCGACGATTTACAACTGGACATACTCTCCTGTGAACAAAAGGCTGAATGAACTCTCTATTCATTCATACCACACCACAGGAAGGTTTATTATCATCTCAAACTGGTTTTGCACAAGTTTTGGGCTCACACGTCACCCTCCTGGACTAAAGAACTACACCCAAAACTCACTTGTCCATCGTCTCCGTTGATGTGTACACGTGCATGACGCCATTCACCATCTTGCAGCCGTAGCGCATGTCAGGGGGCATGCAGGTTGGGTCCTTGTTTTTATAGGGGTGCGTTCCAGAAACAGGTGGGTGCACTGTGGCATCTGAAGGAGGACAAAATGTCACAGCAAGTGGCAGGTTTTGAGGGAGGTGGAAACAAACACGCGACTCATCTCTCAGCGTAAGGAGGGCCTGCACGCTGGGTGGCCTGCTCAGAGGCGTGAAACAGATGGATAGTGGTTTCGTGTTTAATGTGGGAGTAATGTGCAGGATGATAGTAAAGTGCTGGTTTTATGTCCTCTGTGAAGATCTGGAGACATATCAGGAATATGGCTGTGATGATGAGCAATGAATAGGAAGAAAAAAAAGGGGGGGTTCCATTTACACCTGTTATGTTATTATTAGCACTGGCTTGTCCACTTCGATTTTTCTTTTTTTTTTGCCAGTATGAAGTAATAGTTGTGATATACTACTTAAATAGCATTTTTTTTAAATGAGAACCTCAGTCATGTGATCAATCTATTCCAAAATGTCGTCCTTAAACCAAATCGTATGAAAACAATTAATATTTTTCATTGGGAATAATGTAAATCAAATGAATCGGTTCCTGACGCCCCCAAAAATATGCACACCATAGATTTTACAGAGAATAACTGTAGTTTCACCTACAGAGAATGAATGATAATGAATAGCCAAAAAAACAAGCACACCTGATAGATGCCATACACAGAACGAACGACGTTTACGCTGTGTGACAGAAAGCACAATTGAGCATATACAATAGATGCCAAGACTTCCCCAATAGAAGCACAGAGTTTCCACCTTAATATCTCCATTTTTTTCGACTTGACTAGAGCGCCAGTATATCTGAAGCTCGCGCAAAGCATACATTGTGGTTTACAACACAAAGAGAAATAAAATAACTCAACAATGGCTCATAACTCCAAAAACCTTTGGGTCAAGGCGCAGTGTCTCTCTATGTAATGAAAAACGTACCGGCTGTGACAGTGGCCTCCGTCGCCTCTTGGAATTCCTCCTCATAGATAGTCAGGTCGAGGGGTTGCTCGCTTAACTCTTGCAGGTATCGGGCGGTGGTCCTGCAGAAGCTCTGCAGTGATAGGCCCATATACTTCTGTCTTATGAACAGGGCTTTCACCACACACTTTGCAGCATCCAGCAAGTCCGTGAATGGAACCTGGATTGGGACGAACAAGAGATGATGAGGAAGAAACGAAGCATAAAATAAGATGTGTTGAGTAAGACATTTGGAAATGAATTGTTTGATGTACGCCGCATTTCTCCTCTCCAGAGATCGTGACTCGCTGGTACTCTCTTTCTGGGAGCAGCTCTCTCTCCAGCAGGTCTGGCGCTTGGCTCTGCTGCTTCATGTATCTGACAGAAAATATCCAATTTGTTTTTTTTTTTTTTCCTGCTCAGGCAGATAGATGAGGTAATTGAGCGGATAATTGCCAGGCACTCACTCGAGATCTGTGGCACTGTCTGTTTTCATAAACTCCTGTTTGGCTCTCAGCAAGATGTCTGGTTCAAACCTGTAGACAGAGAGGCTGAGCTCACGCTGGTCACAGTATACAGTATACACACACACACACACACCAGACACTTCATTAGGTACACCAATAACTCAAATCGACTGTATTTATAGAGCACTTTCAAACAGCCATCGCTGCATACAAAGTGCTGTACATGGAACAACTAACATATACAACAGTAAAGCAACAAATCGGTAACAAAGACGGTAGAAAGCACCGAACAGCAAAACCAAGAACAAATCTGAATCATGCCGAGTCATTATACTCATGAATGCCAAATAATATAAGTGAGTTTTTAGGCAATAAGGATAATAATGCACACTATTACTTCTGACACCATAAAACAGGGTTGTCAAACTCATTTTTGTCTCGGGCCAATTCGGAGTTACGTCTTCCCTCTGATGGCCGTTCTATGACGGTTGGAACGACAAACACTTTTAATTGTCTCACTGCATTATTTGTGCACAACAAATTATCGGATTATTCGTTTTGAAATCAGTCAACTATAATAGTTTGTTCAATTATTGTTCAAGTGAGTGTATAACAAACAGGATCACAAAATGATTGCAAAATCTCATTTCTTATTTATTTATTACACAAGACAATTTGACATTTTGGTGCACATTTTAGCAAGGATCATATAAATTGACACCCATAATATGCTTTTGAGGGCCATATCAAATGATGCGGCGGGCCGGATTTGGCCCCGGGGCCTTGAGTTTGACACCTATGCTGTAAGAGTTCTATTAGACAGGCTGTAGTTTGCCAAGTGTTTTTTTTCAGTCATTTGTATTTAAAAAAAAACAACAATACTGTACTGTAGTGATCGTGCAGCACTCACTGCCTCTAGTTATAGTTAGCTAAGCATAACATTGCTCTTTATTTGCTTTGATATGTGCCTGAACAAAAGGAACAAAAGACCCCAAAAAAACCTGTGTAGATGAAAAGGCAGGAGGGAAAAATAGAAGATTGAACTTCGTTTCAAGTGAGGCAGTTAGTGTGTGGAGTGACTGGGTGTGAGCTGTGGTCCATAGCAGCTCTTGAATGAATGGGAAATTTTTTACCACCGTGGTAATATTTTGGTCTAACTCTCATCGATGATGGCACACTGTTTTGCTTGACACATTGGTTGGGAATGTTATAGAAAGATGTTTAAATTGCCAAAATGTTTTGCTTAAGTTGTCTAATGTAGTTGGCCCCTTATTATGCAGGGGATGCAAAAGGGCCTGTTTATCACTGCATGCAGATTGAACGTGCCTTGTTTTGTTTTTTTCTCCCCCACTCACTTGACATCCTGGCTGATTTGCCGCTCAAGGCGTTGGCGTCTCTCCTCAAGCTGTTCAATGGGGCTGTCCTCTGGGAATTCATAAGGAGCACTCCGCATCTCACTATCTGCCAGGCTGCGTGAGAACAGTTCCTTCACAGGCACACATGCGCAGGTACAACTGTCATGCCGCATGTACAATTTCATTCAAAAGTCAAAGGCACCGCAGAGAACCGACCTCTGCAATTTCCTTGTACTTGCCGTCCATGGATGTGCGCAGATCTACGGATTGTTTTAAGGCAACGGGGATCCCAGGCAAGGAATGCTGGGGAGTGAGGAGGTGGCGGGCACCGCGGAGGTCGACTAGGGAAGAAGGAAGTAATTGAATTGAACGTGTCTGTCCGTCCATCTACCTTTCATTCAATGATTGATCCCTTGATTCTTGACTGTGGTAAAACGATTTGGAAAGTCACACCCAAGATGGTCTTTTGAATGGCAAACTCAAAAGAGTTTTGGATGAAAGGTGACAGTTCAAGAAAGCCGACAAAGTTTGGACACAACTCTCAGTGTGATGCATGCAAACACTTCTTAAAAAGGCTGAGTTGAAAAAAAAAAAGCCAAGGCAGAAGGAGACGACAGACTCACAGCAACTTGTGTCGTGCGGCACCTTCTGCTGTCTCAACACAGCCAACTTAACATGTAGGACAAGTTTGCCTGGGAAACCAAACACGAATCTTTTGCATCATCTTTGCTATTTAACCATTATTCTTACTTCCTCACTAATCCTTTGGCCAGGAGCCATTTGTGGTCTGCTATAAAGACAATGCAACCATGTGGGAGGAGTTTGGGGAGAAAAATGTGGTCGCTATCATTAGACCCCGTAGTTTCCTTGATTTGCCCAAGGGCACCTGAGCAGTCGCCAGGAAGCAGAATCGCATCTCTCCAACAATTTAATTTCTACAAAATCCTGCGCTCACTCCAATGTACTTCATGGACACCAACATTTCACAAGATGGCGTCAAAACACAACTTTTATACACGCCAAAAAATCAGCAACTAGGTGAGTTTTTCCGCCAATCAAACGGTATAGGTTGAAAAAAAAATGTAGCGCCATCCACAATAATGTAGATGACCACTGCGGTGCCTCAACCCGAGCCACAAAGCCACAGATGTTCCTGTGCTCTGTAAAGCAACGGTCTGCCAAGACATCATCTGTGCCGCCCGTCACTTGAGGCCATATCAGTTCTCCCTCATAACACAGGACATTGTTGTCGAGGGCGGCATGTGACTGGCGGCAAAGACATCCAAGCCGGGCCGCGGTGAAGCCGAGTCGAATGGACCCGCAGCTAATCCCCTAATGGCTGCTATATTTGGACCTAACGCATCTATGGTTACATAATATCTCAGCCCCTCACAACCAGAGACTCATACAATATAAGTCATGATTTACTTTATGATACCGCAAAATGTATTCAATGGGCTATTATTGATCTAAACGAGTCAGAAGAAAAGACAGAAACAATGGGGTGGGGGGGGGTGAATCAGACAAACAAACAACCTTGGGGGATGGTAAGGTGCCTAAAAAGAATCCACATATCATTTTCCACTAATCTTTTTCCACTAATCTCCAGTGAGTCTGGAACTGAGGTCAAAAAGACGGCTGCTGCATGAATAGTTCAACAAATTCATTCATTCATTCATTCATCTTCCGAACTGCTCAATCCTCACTAGGGTCACGGGAGGTGCTGGAGCCAATCCCAGCTGTCTCCGGGCAGTAGGCGGGGGACACCCTGAATCGGTTGCCAGCCGATCGCAGGGCACACAGAGACGAACAACCATCCACGCTCACACTCACACCCAGGGACAATTTAGAGCATTCAATCAGCCTCCCACGCATGTTTTTGGAATGTGGGAGGAAACCGGAGCACCCGCAGAAAACCCACGCAGGCCCGGGTAGAACATGCAAACTCCACACAGGGAGGCCGGAGCTGGAATCGAACCCGGCACCTCTGCACTGTGAAGCCGACGTGCTAACCACTTGATACCGGGCCGCCCTAGCTCAACAAATGTAGCGGGAAATCCAATACAAAGCATTGCAGAGTGCACAATGTGCAGGTGCATCTTGATAATTGAGGTTAAGTACAAGGGATATCAGAAAAGTCTTCACAACCCTGTTGAAAGGTTTTTGTGCTTTAAAAATATGACATCAAGAGGGACACCATGTCCCCGGGCGCACGCTATGAAAATTGGGGAATGTGGGTGGCATTCAAACTTATTTTAAATCAACACACACCAGCCACCGGTTAAAGTGCCTTTGATTAACCCTCAATCAATTTTAAATATTCTAGTCGGCTTTTCCTAACTTTTCAAAATTGATTTTGAGTTGCGGAAGTTTTTGTGGGGACTCATGGGGGGCTTATGCAAAAAAACTGACACTTGTTGCTTGAAAGAATTCATCAGCCTCATCCTGGATGACAAACACTCGAAAATGACACCAAAATAACAAATATCTGGACACATCCATTTCCACTTCGTCGACCTGTCACTGCTCTCTATTAAATATATAATGTTAATTCGAACATGGGGTTGTTGCTGATGTTAAAAAAAATGCCACAAAATACAATGGAGTGGACTTGTCTGTGCAGGATCAAGATTTAGTCCACACGGGATTCTTAAGACTCAAATGTGCATACACACGTCATCGGTCTTGTGTGAGAGCTGTCAAGCTAGCACGTACAACAAGCGATGACAATCTGATGCATCCCTTTCGTGCATCCTGTAAGCCGTTAACATGACAAGCTGTCCACTGTAGTAACAAGTGTCCCTGAAAGGATTAAGGGCCCTCGATGAACCAATGCATAAAAAAAGCCAACAAACACACACACACACAAAACAAACAAACCTACAACCCCTCAATGCGGTGTGATAACAAAGCAGAGAATATTGCTTTTTCCCTTTTAAAAAGCATCTGAAGTCATGTGCTGTGCATCAGCATTGTAGATTGTGGTGGAAAACTTCTCTTTAAATACATCCAAGTCATGTTTACAATTCATAAGTTCAACAACCGTGTTGACCCTTCTGTAGCAGTGTTTTTTTTTTGGGGGGGGGGGGGTTAACTCACATTCAATCCACACACATACTCCCCGGTGTGCTAAAAACGGCACCGCTGCCAAGGGACAGACAAGGGGAAAGCATCATTGAGAGTGGAAAGAGGGGCAGGTATCAAGAGGAGAGCAGGATTTGTGCTTTGGCAGGATAAGGAAATATAGTGGCGCAAACCTGCCTTTTAAGAGCCCGTTGACCAGCAAATAGACAGGCCCCAAAAAAAGGAGAAATGTGGGAGAGAAATAAAGAGAGAGATGGAGCATGCCTGCCAAATGGCCAAGGATGCTATCTTCCTTCCTTTTTAAAAATGACTTCAAAACAACAGGGGGTGCGGGGGGTGGGGGGGGCAAGAGACACACTCAGGGGATAAAACACACATACATATTCATCTGCATTCTTCTTTCTAGCTCTGTCCTTGTCATACATACAAAGAAGTGGTCCAGCAGATCCATGAACTCCCCCTCACATGCCCCCTTCCTGGTTCAGGCCAGCTGTCGCTGCACTCGCTGCCTTTGGAGCTGATCTTCCTCATTTAAACGCCTCTGACATCTCACTGGAATGTACCACGGGAGAACTCAGAGGAGGGGGTGGTGGTAATAGACTGCATGTATCACTAGTGGATGTGGCAAGTTCATAGTGCAGCCGAAAAGCATAATCAGCCCCGAGCTCCCACCTCAATATAGCTCCCGACTCCTCCCTGCGGTACTTTCTGCTAAAAGACATCAGGCATTCCAGATGTTGGCGGAGTCTGTTTTTAGGAATCAGAAGGAGCTATATCATCATTATTTTTATTTATTTATTTTTAATCGTCTAACTGAGAGAATGAGGACTGTCCCAAAAAAAATGAATGTCGGTTTATTCTCATGAGGATGAAATGAAAGAGGCAGCACTTTGACCACCAATGTGATTTGAGGAGCAGACGCTCCTTTATGTGCATTTGGGATAAAGCATTCTACACTAACTTTTTAGTTTCAGGGCCTAATAAACAAAAATGGAATGATTGACGTGCCATTTGAAAATTCTTCAACTTTTTGAAATATGCTAGTTAGTCAAGAAAGCAATTCTATATTGTGTGCATAGTTCATTTCATCGGCTTTCCGTTAAATGTGTAAAGGCAAACAGTTGAGGAGTTTTCCAAGTTTTTTGGGTGGCAAACAGCCCTTTATCTCACAGCATAAATCCAGCGCTGCACTTAAAAGCAGCCAAATCCCATCTCCATATTCAGAACTAAAACAAAAACAAAAACAAAAAAAAAAAACCAGGAGTTAAAGTGATCATGTTTTGGTTACCCGAGGATCATTAATGTGATGTCTTCATAAATCATCCATAGAGCACAAAGTGGAAGAATCTATTGTTGCCTCTAAAATTGAAGTATTTTTATTCACTACAGTGCCCTGCGATTGGCTGGCAACCGATTCAGGGTGTCCCCGCCTATTGCCCGGAGACAGCTGGGATAGGCTCCGATAAATTATTTATCCTATTGATCTTCGAATATAGAAAAAGTTTTGACAGTACACCCTCCCTTCTCACTCTGCCCATCTTCACCTTTTTTATGACTAACCATCCAACCCATGTCTAATGTCATTTTAAATTTTTTATTTATTTTTTTCCTCCATGTTGCGGATCACTGAAAAACGAAAGATGGGCCGCAAATGGCCCCTCAGGCCGTTGTTTGGACACCATCACCTAACAGTACTAACCAATCATTGTGAAACCCTGGAAATTACACATCGGTTGACAGTCATAGTCTGCCTGAATGCAAGGCAAATTTGCACTTGATAACCATGGCTGCAAAAATGTATCTAGGCCACAGCCGTCCGAAGTCCATTTGGAGTCTGCAGCTTGTTTTTAACATTTTTATTCTATAAATAAAATTAAACACAACCCACGTCAGAAGATCATGAAGGAGCAATAGGACCACACTGGCACTTAATATTAAAATGATGCTTTGTGTGTAGAGGGCAGCTGCATGATTATTGAGTTTTTTTGGTAATATATTTTTGTTTGTACTCAATTATTACAATGTGTTGAGATCAAGTTATTCCAAACTGATTGTGTGATTAATTAAAGTAGTTTCACCACCACTCATTTTTTTTTAAGTTCAAATTTACACCATTTTCAAGAACGCTTTGGTGGGAACAAAAATTCCAAGTATTGTATTAAGAGGCCCCTTCAGCATGCGTCTGCTGTTTGTGCTGCCTTTCTTATCTTTTATTTCTCAATATGTTAACTCTACTTTTCTTGAACTTCACTGTGAAAGTTTCCTAGCTCTTGTATCATACTTTGTGCTTGATTTGTACAAATCGAGCAACAAAAAAAAAAAAAAGGAAAAAAAAAGTCCTTTACATAGAATTGCAGAATTGGTAAGATTTTGGGGAAATATGAACGATGACTGTACACGGCCCATTTCATTATTTTGCTAATGACTTTGTTTTGTTTGATCATTGTGCTACTTAGAAACGTTTTATCGTTTAAATAGAATCACATTAAAAATAATATGCTAGTCATTAAAAAATATGTACAGCATATTTCAACCCCCCCTCCGTGAGCCGTCACCTTACCGTGGTGGAGGGGTTTGCGTGTCCCAATGATCCTAGGAGCTAAGTTGTCTGGGGCTTTATGCCCCTGGCAGGGTCACCCATGGCAAACAGGTTATAGGTGAGGGGCCAGACAAAGCATGGCTCATAGACCCTTATGATGACTACAATATATGGACCACGGTTTCCCTTGCCCGGACGCGGGTCACCGGGGCCCCACTCTGGAGCCAGGCCTGGAGGTGGGGCTCGTTGGCAAGCGCCTGGTGGCCGGGCCTACACCCATGGGGCCCGGCCGGGCACAGCCCGAAGAAGCAACGTGGGTCCCCCTTCCCATGGGCTCACCACCCATGAGAGGGGCCAAAGGGGTCGGGTGCTATGTGAGCTGGGCAGCAGCCAAAGACGGGGACCCTGGCGGTCCGATCCTCGGCTGCAGAAGCTAGCTCTTGGGACATGGAATGTCACCTCTCTGGCAGGGAAGGAGCCCGAGCTGGTGTGTGAGGCAGAGAATTTCCGACTGGATATAGTCGGACTTGCCTCCACACACAGCTTGGGTTCTGGTACTAGTTCTCTCGAGAGGGGTTGGACTCTCTTCCACTCTGGAGTTGCTCACGGTGAGAGGCGCAGAGCAGGTGTGGGCATACTCATTGCCCCCCGGCTCAGTGCCTGTACATTGGGGTTCACACCGGTAGACGAGAGGGTTGCCTCCCTCCGCCTTCGGGTGGGTGGACGGGTCCTGACTGTTGTTTGTGCATATGCACCAAACAGCAGCTCAGCATACCCACCCTTTTTGGAGTCCTTGGAGGGTGTGCTGGAGAGTGCTCCTGCTGGGGACTCCCTTGTTCTGCTGGGGGACTTCAATGCTCACGTGGGCAATGACAGTGAGACTTGGAGGGGCGTGATTGGGAGGAACGGCCCCCCCGATCAGAACTCGAGTGGTGTTTTGTTATTGGACTTCTGTGCTCGCCACGGATTGTCCATAACGAACACCTTGTTCAAACATAAGGGTGTCCATATGTGCACTTGGCACCAGGACACCCTAGGCCGCAGTTCGATGATCGACCTTGTAGTTGTATCATCGGATTTGCGGCCGCATGTTCTGGACACTCGGGTGAAGAGAGGGGCGGAGCTGTCAACTGATCACCACCTGGTGGTGAGTAGGCTCCGATGGTGGGGGAAGATGCCAGTCCGTCCTGGCAGACCCAAACGTATCGTGAGGGTTTGTTGGGAGCGTCTGGCGGAATCCCCCGTCAGAAGGAGTTTCAACTCCCACCTTCGACAGAGCTTTTCCCATGTTCCGGGGGAGGCGGGGGACATTGAGTCCGAGTGGACCATGTTCCGTGCCTCTATTGTTGAGGCGGCCAATCTGAGTTGTGGCCGTAAGGTGGTTGGTGCCTGTCGTGGCGGCAATCCCCGTACTCGCTGGTGGACACCAGCAGTAAGGGATGCCGTCAAGCTGAAGAAGGAGTCCTATCGAGCCTTTATGGCCTGTGGGACCCCAGAGGCAGCTGACGGGTATCGACTGGCCAAGCGGACCGCGGCTTCGGTGGTCGCCGAGGCAAAAACCCGAGCGTGGGAAGAGTTCGGTGAGGCCATGGAAGCCGACTTCCGGACGGCTTCGAGGAAATTCTGGTCCACCATCCGACGTCTCAGGAGGGGGAAGCAGTGCACCACTAACACTGTGTACAGTGGGGATGGGGCGCTGCTGACTTCGACTCGGGACGTTGTGAACCGGTGGGCAGAGTACTTCGAAGACCTCCTCAACTCCACCAACACGCCTTCCTTGGAGGAAGCAGAGTCTGAGGACTCTGAGGTGGGCTCTCCTATCTCTGTGGTTGAAGTCACCGATGTGGTTAAAAAGCTCCTCGGTGGCAAGGCCCCAGGGGTGGATGAGATCCGCCCGGAGTTCCTCAAGGTTCTGGATGTTGTGGGGCTGTCCTGGTTGACACGCCTCTGCAACATCGCGTGGTCAACGGGGAGAGTGCCTCTGGATTGGCAGACCGGGGTGGTAGTCCCTCTTTTTAAAAAGGGGGACCGGAGGGTGTGTTCCAACTACAGAGGGATCACACTCCTCAGCCTCCCTGGTAAGGTCTATTCAGGGGTGCTGGAGAGGAGGGTCCGTCAGGAAGTCGAGCCTCAGATTGAGGAGGAGCAGTGTGGTTTTCGTCCCGGCCGTGGAACAGTGGACCAGCTCTACACCCTTAGCAGGGTCCTTGAGGGTATGTGGGAATTCGCCCAACCAGTCTACATGTGTTTTGTGGACTTGGAGAAGGCGTTTGACCGTGTCCCTCGGGGAGTTCTGTGGGGGGTGCTTCGTGGGTATGGGGTACCGAACCCCCTGATACGGGCTGTTCGGTCACTATACCACCGATGTCAGAGTTTGGTTCGCATTGCCGGCAGTAAGTCGGAACCGTTTCCAGTGGGGGTAGGACTCCGCCAAGGCTGCCCTTTGTCGCCGATTCTGTTCATAACCTTTATGGACAGAATTTCTAGGCGCAGCCGAAGCGTTGAGGGGGTCTGTTTTGGGGGCCTCAGTATTTCATCCCTGCTTTTTGCAGATGATGTGGTGCTGTTGGCTCCTTCAAACGGGGCTCTACAACTCTCACTGGAGCGTTTCGCAGCCGAGTGTGAAGCGGTTGGGATGAAAATCAGCACCTCCAAATCTGAAACCATGGTCCTCAGTCGGAAAAGGGTGGAGTGCCCCCTCCGGGTCGGGGAGGAGATATTACCCCAAGTGGAGGAGTTTAAGTATCTTGGGGTCTTGTTCACGAGTGAGGGCAAGAGGGAGCGAGAGATCGACAGGCGGATCGGTGCAGCGTCTGCTGTGATGCGGACGTTGTATCGGTCTGTCGTGGTGAAGAAGGAGCTGAGCCAAAGGGCGAAGCTCTCAATTTACCGGTCGATCTACGTTCCAACCCTCATCTATGGTCACGAGCTATGGGTCATGACCGAAAGAACGAGATCACGGATACAAGCGGCCGAAATGAGTTTTCTCCGCAGGGTGTCCGGGCTCTCCCTTAGAGATAGGGTGAGGAGCTCGGTCATCCGGGAGGGGCTCAGAGTCGAGCCGCTTCTCCTCCACATCGAGAGGAGCCAGATGAGGTGGCTTGGGCATCTGATTCGGATGCCTCCTGAGCGCCTCCCTGGTGAGGTGTTCCGGGCATGTCCCACCGGGAGGAGACCCCGAGGAAGACCCAGGACACGCTGGAGAGACTACGTCACCCAGCTGGCCTGGGAACGCCTCGGGATCCCCCGGGGAGAGCTGGAAGAAGTAGCTAGGGAGAGGGAAGTCTGGGCTTCCCTGCTAAAGCTGTTGCCCCCGCGACCCGGCCCCGGATAAGCGGTAGATGATGGATGGATGGATGGATGGATATTTCAACCCTCCAAAGAAATTGGACTCACTCTTTTAGGTTCAAAATTCTTTTGACTCTGGGTAACTTCAGAAGCTATTACACAGATGACAATTATATTATCATTATTATGAATAAATCAGTTCTTCATTTTTGAGGATGATACAAGGAATTAGAGTCATGATTGGTGCAGTCCTTTCCAATCCGCTACCATATCTGGTATATGTTTTACATGTTTTTGGAATGTTGGAGGAAGTCGGAGTACCGAGAGAAAAATCCACAAAAGGCCATGATTCAAACTCTGACACTCAGAACCAGGGCTGCAGTAAGTCTTAGTCCCTACAAGAGATGATTTTTTTTTTTGTCTCAGATTTCGTAGCATTTAACTTGGACTTGTTTCAGACTTGGCCAGTGGACTCACAAAATATTTTTATCAGCTCAATGGAGTCCAACCATGTTTCAATTCCTGAAAATTAATGTCCCAAATCGTGCAGTCTTTTTTTTCTCCAGTCATGTCAGCCAACAGCGGGGTCATACTCGGGACTCAGACCAATGTGACACGGACCTGACTCGGACATGATAAAGGTGGACTTAACCATAGCCCAGCTCAGAACAGTAAGGCAGATGTGCTAAAAACAAGTCCCCATGCTTCCTTTCAACAACAACATCCATGCCATTCTAAGAACTGCTTATCATCATAATCATAATTGTTAATGAGTATCCTTCAGCAAAAGGTTGGATTGTGCTCCAAATACTGACTTAAAAAAATGGAAACACGTCAGCCGCTAGAGTGATGAAAAGAAAAAGATTTAAATTTCAAACATGTTGCCTTTGAGAGGGCGGTTTGTCACAATACCTTTCATTCACAGGGCTCCCCCTGGTGGTCAGATGCGGCACCTTCATGCTACGAATACTACGGTACTACAGTAGTACTACTTCTGCTGCTATTCATATCGCAATCTTACACTTGCCTAACTTTGATTCGGGTAGTTCCATTTAGTCCCCATCAATGACGGTGTGAATGGTTGTTTGTCTATTTGTGCCCCGCCATTGTCTGCAAACAGTCCAGGGTGAGAATTAGAAGTTAGATGGCTATTCATTATAAAACTAATCATGTCCTGAATACCAAACCATTATATTTAATTTATACATCAATATCATTTACATATATTACATAACGGGGCGGCCCGGTAGCCCAGTGGTTAGCACGTCGGCTTCACAGTGCAGAGGTACCGGGTTCGATTCCAGCTCCGGCCTCCCTGTGTGGAGTTTGCATGTTCTCCCCGGGCCTGCGTGGGTTTTCTCCGGGTGCTCCGGTTTCCTCCCACATTCCAAAAATATGCATGGCAGGCTGATTGAACACTCTAAATTGTCCCTAGGTGAGAGTGTGAGCGTGGATGGTTGTTCGTCTCTGTGTGCCCTGTGATTGGCTGGCAACCGATTCAGGGTGTCCCCCGCCTACTGCCCGGAGACAGCTGGGATAGGCTCCAGCACCCCCGCGACCCTCGTGAGGATCAAGCGGTACGGAAAATGAATGAATGAATATTACATAACGGTGCTGAGATTTCAGGCAATACATATAAAACAAATACGGTACTTTTTTCCCCCCTTTTTTAAGTCACAGAAAAGAGCGAGAAGAATAGTTACTTGCACTCTGAGGTAATAAAATTTGTGTTGGCACTTGGAGGATTTTCTTTTTCAGCTGCAGCTTCACCTTTTCTGTTTTAACTGTTCTACTATGGCTGACACCGTTTCAGTCAATCAATCAATCAATCAAATCCAAACTATTCTGCTTGTGCATTCAGTACACTGCAAATAATTAAATGACATTATCACACCTACAAAGTCAAGTACTTGATGTGAGGTCATGACCGATTCAATGATTTAAATACCCACTCATTAGGTTTTTAGTGACGGTCGTCAACTGTACCTTTATGACCCAAAACAGTGTCTTTCTGCAGGGTGAGGGGACTTGTTGCCAGCAGCCACAAGTCTATGGCATTTTTTACACCCAACACACACACACACACACACACACACACACACACACACACACACACACACACACACACACACACACACACACACACACACGCACACACACACACACACACAGGCACTAGATGTGAGGGCCAGAAGGTCCTCAATCCATGAGACGTCGAACGGAACCGACGGTTCTCAGGAGCAAATGCACACGCAGAGGCTAAACATCAACGGCAGGTAGACGGCGCAGACAGACTGAAGGCTGTCGTGATGAGGGTGTGTCGGCCAAGATGATGGTGGGCGGGTGACCCAACACCCAGTCAATCATTGATCACAAGATATGACCTATTACTCATGCAGGTTGTGTCACAGGAGGGAGTGACAGGGATGGATTATTCATTTGTTTCCTTGCTGTAATTGGAAGCCGTGTTCTGGCAACAGACCCCTGACATGCGTGGGCATGAGGTGATGACAGGCGGTGTGAGCAAGACATGGGCAAAGTGTAACGGGTTCAAAGAGCTATCATCAAGCTTATGCCGAGCAACAATTACAGTGCTGTATTTTCCTTTGCCAGAGTGCACTTATTAATAGGAATAGTTTGCTAATTTAAGATACAGTATGTAGCGTTTTTCTTATTTTGGCTGTCTATCTATCTATATAGCTAGCTAGCGAGAGAGCTCGCTAGCTAGCAAGCTAGCTACCCTGACAGCTAACTAACAGCTACCCTCAGTTTGAGCTTCTGAAGTCTGCGAGGCACAACAGATACGTATTTATTTATTTATTGTGCAATCAAGTTTCATCTCCCATGTGTTGCCATACCAAGGAATCAGATCCAGAAGTCCTGCCTAGTGACACGTAGTCATCATTGGAAATGACAGGTTTTTTTTAAACCAAAAAAGATTCAGATTCAGCATTCTTGGCCTTTATGCAGGCTCAGAGTAATATCAGCATTTTTCTGTTCTATGATTAGTTGAGCGAAATAGTCTTGTGATGTGCACCAAAGGGTAACGTACAGAGGAGTACAAAGGTTGGATATTATTAAAAACATAAATTTTCAAGGTTTACTTTTCGAGAAAAACTGGACATTGTTAAAAGGGCGTTGCTCGCCCTGCACAAAGCCTGGCAATTAGGTGCTAATTGTGCACAGTGGTACGCCTCAGCGATCCACTCACTCGGGTAAAAGACTGCATAATGGACACTTTCACGAGAGTTTGTACACCGCATGTCTGTGAGCATTAATCACAGACTGCTCTGGCCTCTTCTGATTCACTGCTTCATTATATTACAGTGATTCTTCGTCTCATGGGTAAAACTATCATCATCGACGTACAAGAATCGATGAGCATTTTCGCAGTCCCATTTTCTTATACCGCTTCTCATTATTAGGGTTGGTGGTGAGGTGGAGCAGGGATTTATTTGGCATTCCCAGAATGGCACAAATGAGTGCAAGCTAGCTAGAAGCAGGGCACAGGAAGGCCTCAGTCGGGATTCAAACCCCAGACTTCGGAACTGTGAGGCGTATGTGCTAACCACTAGCATACCGTACCACAATTTTGCTACACCTCTGCAAAATTGAAAAAGAATAGGCTGTATGATACACAATATGCTCCCAAACAGCTATGAATAGTGTAAAACTTAGCTATTGCTATCAGCTCTGCATAATCATATTCGACCAATCTCAATGCAGCTCTTGCAAAAATGAGAGAAATAACAGAAACAACAAAAATGAATGGCAAAGGAATAAGATCGGCTGCTGCTGCCCTGCCTGCTGGCTAAATAACAAAAGCACACTTTGTCATGTGTCATGAAACATGGAAAAGAAATCGTCACAGCAATATTTTGTTAGTATTACACGGACCAGCTGCATGTTCATGACAACTTGCACAGTAAAAGAAGATCCAGCTCAAGAGCCGTGTGAAACCTGGTGACTTGACAACAGTTACAATCCTCAGTCTTGACTGACGCTGTCAGAGAGGTATACAGTATTTCATGTTTTTTATTGTGGTCGCGCTGGTGCAAACTACGCTGCATCAAATTCAGAGCTGTTGCTGAATTATTGAAGCTAATCATTCAACTAATTGATCTATGTATGAGGTCTTGCCCATCCTTCATTAGGAAATCGTCATTTGTAATTCAACGATGAATTAATATGTCAAGCAAGCGAGTGGGGGTGGAGGGAAGAATGTTGCAAAACAGGACGAGGACCCCTTAAACGAGCAAAATCATTTGGGGGTACATAAAACGGGCATACTGCAATGCAGTTTCCATCAGTGTGTGCAGTATACATCACACGGGAGGATAATCCACTCATTCATGCTGGGGATCAAGTCCTGTGCAGCTCTCTCTGCAGGACAGATGCCACTGCCTTGCAGCCGGAGCCGATATACAATTAGTAACATCCCGCCGCTAAATAACAACTAAACCACACAAAGGAGAGGCGCTTTAAAACATATGTCATTGCAGTATACATGCAATCGGAAAGAGATGTATGCGTGCGGCGTCGCTGTGTTTGAACACAGTTGAGTAAAATTACTGGCAAACAAGAGCTGCAGTCTTGCCGTGCAGCCACTCAACAGGTTAGGCACATATTTAAAAGTGGTTCACTGTCACAGTGAACCACTGTGTGGTTTTAGTCGAGCTGGTTCGACTAAAACTACACAAAATAGTTAGCACTCGGTCATAGAAGCGCCTCCGATATTTCAAGTATTCCCCGCCACTCACCCGTACTGGCTGTGTACTGCAGGCTTCCGCGCTTCCTGAAGGGGGAAAGGGGCTTGCTTTTGGCTGCCCCGGAGGACACGTTGGAGGACATGTTGCCAGTTTCTGTGCTTCCACTTGTTTGGGCACGGGCAAAAAGGAGAACCGAATGAGTCAGATCTGCGGAGGTTGTCAGCGTGGATGGAGAAAAAGAGAGAGAGAGAGAGAGAGAGAGGAGAGAGAGAGCAAAGCAGATGATGGGATGTTGTACTGATTCTGAATGCTTACGGGGAGTCAATTGCCAGTCTACTTTTACAGTGTGTGTGTGTGTGTGTGTGTGTGTGCGTGTGCACGTTCTTGGGAGCTGAGTATTTCCAAACTGGTTGGTGTGAAGCTGCAGAGCATCCCCCTGCACAAAATCTGGTCCTGCCCTTAAAAAGATATCAGCGTTGATGCTGCAGCATTGATGGAGGTTGGAGTATAAGAGGGAGAGGCGTGGCCGAGACCAACAACGCCCCGCCCCCACAAACACTCCATCATTCAGTACGCACAAACACGCACATGCACTCACAGAGAATACAAATGAACCTCTCCGTCAGCAGCACACGCCTCCTGGCCGCCCTGTTGCCATGACAACCGAAAGCCCGTGTAGGTTAATCATGGGAAAGTTATGATTTTGGGAGTGACATTGTTAAATAAAATATTAACAGTAATTGTGCGTGGGCTTGAAATGTTGACTTTCTTTATTTTCCATTTCGAAAGTGTATAAAATCCACACAGCAGCCTAATGTGGTTTATTTCCCTAGATTTGTCACTAATCAATTGCAGGGCACAAGTGGACAAACATCCATCACCCGTAATTTTTAGTCTTGTTCCTGATTGTAAAGTGTCCTTGAGTGTTTTGAAAGGTGCTTATAAATAAAATGTATTATGATGATTATTATTATTACACTCACATCACATCTGTGGAAAACTTAGAGCAAGGGTCTCAAACTCAATGTATGTGGAATCCGCTAAACAACAAGATTCCATTTCCTGTTATTCTTGAAATTGGGAGTTTATTTGTTGTTGTTTTTGTTTTTAACTAAAGTTTCTCTTCAAGGAAGGTTTTGGAAAAGATATGACTGGGACTGGAACACGGCATATCATATCCCACGACTAGATGTCACTTCAAAATTACGCTTTGCCAAAAGCTGTCATGAGTCTGAGCTATGGCAGTCAGGAAGTGATAAACGCGCGCGCGCGCACACACACGCACTGCGGGCCACAAATTACATCGACTGTGTACAGAAAAGAGCAAGCGCCCTCTTGTGGAAATGAGAAACAACCGTCTGTAGACTGCAACAGAATTGCGTATATTTCTGCTCACCGGGGCCCTTTACATTTAAAGCTATCATTGTCACGTTACGCACGAAGCAGGGAAAGGGAACTGCTTCGTACGTAAGGGAGAAAACGAAAGTAAGCGGATCCCCGAAAATAGCAGACACCGACAAGGGCTCTGTCAAAACAATAATATTTATTATAAACAAAAATCCCGCCTAATAAACAACAGAAAACGCTGGTCAAAACGAGCACCAGGAAACAAGGAACGCGACAACAGAAAGCGCTGGTCAAAACGAGCACCAGGAAATAAGGAACGCAACAACAGAACGCGCTGGTAAAACAACGGCAAGGAAAGTATGTTTAAACGAGTATTACTACGCGTACGTTTAAGACAATGAGTCCTGTGGGAGGACGATAACATAGCCAACCGCGAAATGGTAGCGAACAATAAGTTTTGGAATATGGGCAATAGCAGTGGCACGGCATTTAATACTAGCGCCTAGATATAGCAGGTGCAATCACTGGCAAATAGGCAGCAGGTGTGTAGCCGGCAGAAGTGAACGCGTGCCACCTGCTGCCGAATACGGAACATGACAATCATGCTATGTAAAAGCAAAGGTGATTATGGTAGTACATACAAGTACTGTAACTTCTCTCAAATAAATGAACATCAAGACACTCTTCAGTCATTTGATCACATTATGTGCTAGTCAGACAAGAGTCAGTTGCCTTTCTTTGGTCTTTGCCTCTGAATGAACGAGGGGCATGATAATTTACAATATTGGCCCGATGTATTATTATATGTAATAATGGCTAGTGTGTGCGATTTTGTATTCTCCCCTGAAAGAGCAGCAAGTGGAAGTTCTTAATTTTCTTGATTGATAACATCCTGCAAGTCAATGTGATGCTATGTCAAACATGAGCGGACAAACACGAACTTAATGAAGTGTTTCCTTGTGTTAAATCACCCTGAGTCCACTTCCCTCTCCAGTTAATCTGTCTGTGTGGCTAATCCCTCTCCGGTAGCGGCAAAAGCAACATAGGTGCCATCAAAACTGACCTTGGACACAACAGAGTCCTACTCACAGTCATTAGTCACTAAAATCCAATGAGATCATGAGAGGATGAGCTGTTCAAAAAAAGTGACTCCAATATCCTTATTATTTTAGTTGTAGTATGCAGAAGTCACGGTATTGAGCAACAGGAGAAGGGGAAATTGTAGGAGCAGCACCTCATCAATAGGCAATGCAATTGCAAGTTAAACCATGTGAACAAACATGGTTTACCTCTATAATATACCTCTATAAACTGTTAAAATGTTTTTGGTATTATCATGATTTCATTAATTCCCCCTTACTTGCATTGACAAACTAGATCTTTGAGGACATTCACTTGTGTAATTGTAGCTAAAATGACTTTGTTTTCTAGCAGTACAGGTGGTCTGTGGGTCTTGTTTTATTTTGGGAGCAGTTTTTCTATACAACAGATAGGCCTGGACTACTTCTGCTGTAATCAACATTTAGAATTTCACCAGAAAGTATTGAGCGGCGACAGATAGAGAGAGGGGTCAACAAAAACAACAAAAAAGCATGAATAGAAGATAATAATCTGATGGTAAAGTGGATATAAAAATGTATACACCCCTGTTCAAATGCTTTTTTTGTACAATGTTTAAAAAAATCAGATCAATAAAAATAATTTCCAACCACCAATGTCCCCTAGGTGGCAGGGTGGACAACTGGTGAGCACATCCGCCTTGCAGTGTGGAGTTTGGCTGTTACCTCTGTGCATGCGTGGATTTTATCTGGGTACTCTGATTTCCTTCCACATTCCAAAAATATGCATGGCGGGTTAATTGTTCTGATGTGTTTTGGTTGTGTGTGTGAATGGTTAGGGGTCAGGGTTAGGGTTCAGGTTTGGGTCAGGGGTTCGGGAAAGTAGTTAGCATTCTAGTTAGGGTTATGGGTGAGGGGTTAGGGGTTAGGGTTAGGGTAAAAAAGTTAGGATTAGGGTTAGGGTTACGGTTATGTTAGAGTTAGGGTTAGTGACAGGGTTAGGGTTATCGATTAGGGTTAGGCGTAAGGGTTAGGTTCGGGTTAGGGTTAGATATTAGGGCTAGGGCTAGCATTGCCGTGATGTTTAGGGTTAGCTGTTAGGGTTAGGTTGAGGGTTAGGGGCTAGGGGTAGTGGTTGGAATTAGCGATAGGGTTAGGGGATTAGGGTCTTAGGGTTCGGGATTCAGTGCTGAAGTTGCAGAGGTCGCAACCACGTATAAATGTGACATCATGGCAGCAGTGATGCAGAGAGCATCAATGAGAGTACGTACACCACTGTCTTTGACAGACTGAGAGATTAACGTGGAGAAAATCGATCTGAACTCCTCACTGATTGGAACCAAGTGTAGTCCAACCTTAATGAAGCACCAACATTGAAGAGGAGACACACTCCACACTCAACTCTGTCCTTTCTACATGTCAAGCACCAATCACTATGCCGTTATGCCCTTTAAGCACTTTGACGACTCGGTACAACGTTTTGCATTAATACACCACAGATTGTAACTTGCAGACCAAAATGACAAGTGTTAATCCCTGGCCTCTGTGCTTGAGCTGAAGCGCTCCGAGTAATCTTGTCAACAGATCAGTGCCGCAGAGACTGATCAGAAAGTGGGGCTACGCCATCCCCGGGCTAATGGGATTGGTCGCCATCACTCGATGTGCCAGCGTAGTTACCCGTTTTGAAGCGTCCAAGCCACAAGCAACCTGCCCCGTGCAATTAGCACTACATGCCTAACAGAGTGACATGAGTGGACAATGTTTGAGCTCTCAAGTCAAAAGCGGACATGAACAGAAGTGGGGTTCAGTCCACCTTCAAGTGATTACCTTGCCAATCACAAGATTGACAATGTAGACAAATCATCCATGTGACGTGAGTGATTGGAGACCACCTTGCACTTTTGACCGTGCATCCATTCGAAACCCCACCGCCCATATTGGTGCCACCGGGTCAGGGGGATGCAATTAAAGATGGTAATAATTATAATTCATTGAATGAGGCGAAGTCTACAATGATTCATAGAGATCGTCTCACACCGCTCTCATATAATTGAATGAAACATACAACACGCCCATCAATCTGTCTGCTTTTGCCTTGAACAAATGCACCACCTGCGCCACCATTTAGACCTGCTTTTATGTGGTCTAAAACTTTCTCTTCTCTTAGTCACCAAATTAAGAGATGCGCCATGGGGCGCGGCAGCTCCATGTGTCGGATTGCTCACTGAGGCACATCGTGGTTCCACACAAGGTAGACTACGGGTATCCTTGCCTCGGAACAAAAATGAAGCCCATTGCGGCCATTATCATGCTGAGTGCACAGATGCCCGTCTACAGAGATAGAATTGTTGTTTCATCAGAACAGAACATTTTCTTTCTCTGAGAATCCTTTTGGGGAACTCCTTGTGGGCTGCCATACAACTCTAGCATACAGGCCTTATTGGTGGAGTGCTCCAGAGTTGTCCTTCTCAGAGTTTCTCCTTTCTCCACAGAGACGGAGTGACCATCGGGATCTCGGTCACCTCCCTGACTAAGGTACCATAAACAGATGTGTGAATGTTTTCGAGAAAAAAAAAATCTGTTGGGAGTTTTTTTTGTGTTGAAATGACATCAAAGACCTCTTTTCCCCAAAATGAGAGATATCTGCGTTTTCTTCAAACTCTTCAAATGTAAGCCTTTCTCAAAAAGGACAAAACTTTCATGACAAACGTCAAATGCAACAGTTCCCTCACTTTGGGACACTAAAGTACAAGTAATTACATGAATGCTACAAAGGCTTCTGACGTCACGCGTGGCCCAAAATATACCGCATCCTTATCTGGATCCAACTTAAAACAGCACGTCAGAGTAAGATGGCCCAACATGCGCAGCTGGAAGCTGATGTGGCTCAATGCTCACGGAGGGCCTGTTGCCAAAGCCAACATTCATCTTCACCTCATAAAATCTCTCACAAGACATTAATCACACGCTGTTTGTTTTAAAGGGACATTATGTAACCTACAGCACACGCATTTAGGTCATGCTAACGCTCGCATCCAACCAAAGAAAGCGACCCGGCGGCAGTTGCTCTATTTAGCAGTCACCGCACCACCTGAGATTTAAACGTCTTAACTTGTAAGGAGTTTAGGAGACTTTAATGCCTCCCTTCTTGCATCGTCCATGTGACTTGAGACGAGCGTCCGACGGGCAGCGAATGCGACTGTTGAATGCGCCGACACACTTGTTCCTTTTTGAATCCGTTTTTTTTTTTTGTCATCATGTTTTCTCTAAACAGAGGTAGCCCGCAAAGGTCATCAATTCACGTGTACTGTCGCTGCAAATAAAGAATAGACAAATTGGCGGCACATCCTTTGCTTTCTGCAGTGACAAAATACGATATAAAAATATTCATCACAGAAATAACATTAAAACAATATAAATAATAATATATCAGACTGTTTGTTAGGATTCCCCACCAAAAAATTATCGACAACTCCTAACAATTTAGTGTGTTGAGAATGTCGTCTCCACTTCCTTGCTATCTTTCACTTTCATTAGACTAATGAGATTGACTGGCCAATCAGGAAGAGGCCTCTCCTTACTAAGGGATTTAAAAAGAGGGAATTAAGGGCTGGCTTTGCGCGAGACAAGAGTTGCTGAACCGGGGGTCCCATCTGATCATTGACTCAGGAGAGACCAGCCAAGTGTGGAAAGCTCAAGCACCTCCCTTCCAATCCCCTTCCGCTTGGAAATCGCCTTTTCGCACGATTAGTGCTACACCAGGATTCTCTGCAACAGCTCACACAGGGCCGGCAAAATTTCTTTCCTTGAGGATCTTGAGTGTGAGGAGGCAGAAAGAATGGGCGCTGGAGCGAGTGCCGAGGACAAAAAGTCAAAGGAGTTGGAAAAGCAACTGCAAGAGGATGCCGACAAGGACTCGAAAACGGTCAAGCTTCTGTTGCTTGGTAAGTGAACACCGAAAGGCACGTCGGGGGGTTTCTCGTGCAGGTGGAGACGGCACTCGCTTTTCAGATCTCATCACTTTTGAAGTGAATTTTCTGACAAAAGGGAAATTTACGGCGAGTCAGACGGCGAGCGTGGAGTGAAAGTAAAAAATATGTATATACCGGTATATATATATTTTTTAAGTCTTTCTTTGATTAGATTCTTTCAGGATTGAGAAAATCATTCAAGTTTGAGGCAAAGCTGTTGTGCGAAAACACATAATAGTGGAGTAAGAAGAAGATTGATTGGGAAGATGGCACCTGGGCACACCGGAGAGTAAATGAAAGAGATTAGACAGCGAGTCCAACAAATTACCGTATTGGCCTGAAGAGGGCCCTGATTATAAAATGACCCCACCTTTTTCAAGACTCAAGTTTGAAAAAAGACTTTTTGAACACCAAATTAATTTTTATACAGAAAATGATTACAGTACATCTGAAATAAATTACAATAACAATATATTTGAGAGAAAGAGCACGCTATTTTGCCTCATTCAAATCTAAAGTGCAATCACATTCGTGAATGAATGGCTTCTGGTTTTTGAAATGTCAATTACATCATAACTTCTCCTCAGCTGCCGGTTAACTTGGCCGATCTTCGACCCACTTTTCTCCAGATTGTCACGACGTTTCTCCATTTTCTGTGCTCTCTTCTATTATTTTCTTCTCTTTTCCTTCTTACCGCTATATTTTATTTTTCGTCTTCGTGCTACCGCTATTTCTATTTTTATTCTTCGTGGCAGGAGTTCACTTTGGCCTGGGGAGTCAAGTTCAGCATTCGCTTCAATGATATCTGGCGACATCTAGCGTCATGAATGGGTATAATGTGTAGACCCCGAATATAAGACGACCCCCACTTTTTCAGTATGATTTCAATATGGTAAATGAACGGAAACCGAAAACAATAATCTGGTCAGCGAGATTCGTCCAGTTAACATGTTCACATTTTCACCGCGTTTTCGGAGAAGCGCGGAATGTGTGACAAGGGTGCGCAAAAGAGCTGCAAAGACGTTTCATTTCTGATGTAAGGACGTTAGCGCTTAAAAGATCACAGCCTTCGATCTAAATGAATCACAGCACAGCGGCGATACGCCAATCCAATTAGCGAACGGGTTTAGAGCAGATCCACTTGCGGAGGCCTCTGCTGAGCCCTCCAATGACATACAGTACAAAAAAATGAACATTCGTTTGACTTTCACCTTCTTCGCTGCAGACACATCCCGGTCATCCGAGCAGCGCACCTTTCAAACGGCACCCCGCCACTGTCATGAGAGCCACCGCATTCTGTAAAACAAACTCAAACAATCCATCAGAAAGTACATCAAATTCAAAGCATCCAGCAGTCTCTTACAGAGATATTGTCAAGTTGCTTTCGGGCGCAGGGGTCAAACTCAAAGCGCCTTGTTTCTTGTCAAACGGGTTCATTCTTTTCATTTCGCAAGAAAATCGCAACAAAAAAATTAACATTTTTCTTCACCTACATTGCTAATTGTGCATATTTAATAATATGAAGTTACTGGTACATTTCTATGGTTTTCATAATGGCTGTCTGAGGGAAACCGCAACTTACGATGTGGCTCCAGACCAAAGTGAGTTTGACATCGTTATATTAGTGCAGTTGTAAAAAGGCAAACAAACGAGAATACCCAAAGTGTCTGGACTGTGTAAATTGTTTTGCAAACGGTCTCGATGAGCTGTTTTGTAATCCAGGGTTGAGATGCGTGCCCTTCGTGTGACTAAGCAGGCAGAGAAGGAAGCGACATTTCTAGTCAGTTTTGGCAAGGGTGCCTTTTTAAGTTGCTCGAAATAAATTCTTCTGCCGTTTATGGGCCGAACCGCGTCCACGCTGAAGAGAAACAGCTTCTGCTAAACGTTATCCCACCCCACTCCTTGCAGGTGCTGGCGAGTCTGGCAAAAGCACCATTGTCAAGCAAATGAAGTAAGTAAACATACACTAAATTACGTTTGTGATTTCATCCACATAGCGTTAGCAGGAAACAGTCATAGTGTCCCTCATCGTTTCGGGAATCTGAGTGGTTAGTCGGCCGAGATGTCCCGCCCTCTTTACTCAAAAGGCCAAACACCCGCTGACCCTCCTTTGTCGGCACTTTTTTGGAGTCACTGTTGTTTAGAGTTGATGTGAACGCGACTTTTTACATTCATATTGGCTATCACCAGTGCTATCCTGCGACGGGCGAACTGTGGTGTCATTTGCTTCCAAACTGCTTACGCTCCACTTTTGTGTACAGGATTTTGCATCAAGGTGGTTACACAAAAGAGGAACAGTTGGAATTCAGATCCATCATTTATGGCAACATCCTGCAGTCTGCTCTGGCTATCATCAGAGGCATGGAGATGCTGGGGATTGATTTTGGCGCTCCCTCTGCACAGGTCTCTGATGACACTAAGACCACACAGGCTTTAAGTTAAAGTGCGCAATCCGATCCAGGACAGGTGGTCGCTCCCTTCTTTGTATCTAGAAACAACTTTCCATTTTACCAGATTACAAAATGAAGCTATAAAAAAAATCCAACTCACATTTGATCACACACGATGGCGACGGCTGACTTTTGAAGATTCTCAGTGGTAGAAAACAGAGTTATTCGCCGCATATAAAACTTTAAAAATATGCACGGTACTCACCAGTCCCAAGAATAAACATCTTCGCACTCCTATAAATGCAGCTCACTCTTTGTACATTATTAATTTGGAGTTTTTGTCAATGTATCCATATTCTACTGCATAGAACTGTGGTGGTCATCACACTTTTCCTCTGTCAGAGTTGTGGTTGGCAGCATGTTGCATTGAATATGACTTTATTTTTCCACAATATTGAGGTTGAACTTCAACACTTGTGTTTTAGAGCTTCCCCGATAAGCACTTCAGGGATCTCATGTCAGCGTTTTGGTTCTGACAGGATTTTCCCTTCTCTCAAAACTGCAGGAGAATGCACAAAAACTGCAGAACTTGTCCGACTCCATCGAGGAAGGCACAATGCCTCCCGAACTGGCTGACGTCATCCTGAAACTGTGGAAGGACTCTGGTGTGCAGGCCGGGTTTGAAAGAGCAGCTGAGTACCAACTCAACGACTCGGCCGGCTAGTGAGTTTGCATCTTCAATTCTTAAAAAACGTACAAGCAGCCAGCTTTCCGCAAATGTGACAGTGTGCTGTTTGTGTTTCAGCTACCTCAACGAAATGGACAGAATCTGTAAACCGGACTACCTCCCCACCGAGCAGGACGTGCTGCGATCTCGAGTCAAGACAACTGGTATCATTGAAGAACAGTTCTCCTGCAAAGAGCTTCACTTCCGGTGAGAGAGGGATGGGAAAAAAAATGCCAAGCTCACAAGCGGGACACTAACAGCCTCTTTGGTGTACAGGATGTTTGATGTGGGAGGCCAGAGGTCCGAGAGAAAGAAGTGGATCCATTGTTTCGAGGGCGTGACGTGTATCATTTTTTGTGGCGCCCTCAGCGCATACGACATGGTGCTGGTAGAGGACGACGAAGTGGTGAGTTGGGCCGCGAGTTGTACAGCAAAGAAGGACCCTAAATCAAACCAGTCACTGACGCGCTCTCACTTTAACCTTTCAGAACCGAATGCACGAGTCCCTCCATTTATTCAACAGTATCTGCAACCACAGGTTCTTTGCGCTGACCTCCATCGTTCTGTTCCTCAACAAGAAGGATCTTTTTGAGGAGAAGATCAAGAAGGTGCACCTGAGCATCTGCTTCCCGGACTACGATGGTAAACCCAAATGTTTAGCCAAAATAACCCAAACACATGATTTGGGAGCAACTGTAAAACTCTTATCTGCTGTTATTTTTACACATCTGATTTTTTTCTGATTCTTTTGGTGTGCAGTAGTCTGTGTTTTACAAACACCGCATACATCTGAGTTCAGTGTTTCTCAGTCTTTATTGAGCCAAGACACATTTACAGTTTACTCATGGCTAACCATCAAACGAAAATGTCCCTAAAAGTATACATGCTAAATAACTATGGTTTTTGTGCCAATTTACTCACAAATTAGCTTGCTCGGAGCGAAATCTGGGCATATTTCATACAACACAAAGCTTCTGTACCAATGGCGACAGGTGAAAAAAGGTTTAGTGTTCCATCTGAGATCTCATGAAAGAATATGTTATTGTTCTGCCCGCCATTACACTTTGCATGTCGCTGACAGAAGACAAATGAATAAATGTACATTATGTGCAGGAAGTACACAATCATTTTGGAGCCACATAAGTGAAATTGGACAGTTTGGCGCAGCACACCTGATTGATAATCTATCACTGGTTGGGAATCACTGACTTGCTAGCTAGCACCTTGCTAGCTAGCACCTGCTAGCTAGCTTGAGGTTGCCATTCTACATTTTGCAAAACCTAGGCAACGTTCCATCACATTTTCTGAAGCCGCTTTGTCAAAATCATGCTCTTACAAATTGTTACTTAAAAGTACCCGCCAGCTCTGTGCCCAAGAATCTTGAATACGACTCACATCAATGTATTGCAGGCCCCAATACGTACGACGACGCCAGCAACTACATCAAGTTGCAGTTTGAGGAGCTGAACATGAAGAAAGGCGTGAAAGAAATCTACTCCCACCTGACCTGTGCCACAGACACAAAGAACGTTGAAATTGTGTTCAACGCTGTCACAGACATCATTATCAAGGAGAACCTTAAGGACTGCGGTCTCTTCTAAGCAGCCCCAAAGTCGTATGTAGGTGAGGGCCCAGACATGACACGGCGCACATAATTCAATCGGAGTCTTGTCTCAAAAAGCGAGGGGCCATTAATAACTGCAGAAGATGAGGAAGAGCATCGGATATGAGGTGACGCCCTATGATCTCGACATCAAAATCAGTTTTTTTGGGGGGGCTCACGAATCCAAATGGGAAAGAAATTAAATGAACTGTTGGTAATGGGACAGCAATGAAAAATATTAGCTGTGCAAAATGGAGTATTAGCATTAGCATGATAAATTAGTCACGCTTGCTAGTGAGAAAACTTTGAAAATGTATATAAAGGCCCCCCTAAAAGAGTCCAGTGTCTAATTCTAGTAAACCTATAAATTAGGGTGCTCCTTTATTATATCCGTTATTCAGGGGCCTCATTTTCCAACAAGAAAAGCATCACATTGTGTTCTTTGTTGTACTTTTCAGGTAGGCCAAGGGTTTTTGAACATTTGATGGTTAAGGGCCACCTTGATTTTGAAAAGAGGCAGATGAGCCAGGTCATCCGGAGATGAGGTTAAAATAAAATAAAACAAAACAAAAGAACAGAGTTAAATATGCGCACGTAAAATATAAGGCGAAATTGTTCATTTTAACATTGTAATAATAACATATTTATTGTACCGTATTGGCCTGACTATAATACGGTGTTTTTTGCATTGAAATAAGACTGAAAAAATGGGGGTCGTCTTATATTCGGGGTCTAGACATTATACCCATTCACGACGCAAGATGGCGCCAGATATCATTGACTCCCCAGGCCAAAGTGAACCCCTGTCACGAAGAATAAAAATAAAAATAACAAAGAAAAGAAAATAATAGAAGAGATAACAGAAAATGGAGAAACGTAGCGACAATCTGGAGAAAAGTGGGTCGAAGATCGGCCAGGTTAATCGGCAGCTGAGGTGAAGTTATGATGTAATTTACATTTCAAAAACCAGAAGCCATTCATTTACGAATGTGATTGCACTTTAGTTTACATATTTAAATGCTCAGATATTAAGATTTGAATGAGGGGGTTGTCTTACAATCAGAGCCGTCTTATATTCGGGCCAATAAGGCATAACCTTTTTTGCAGCTCACTTAATGAAATAAAATAGAGCAAATTCACCTGAGCATTTTTTTCAGCGCATAGCCGTGGCCTCGATCTCCATATTGGATGCCAATGGGCCCTCCGTCCAAAGAAGTAGCGCATTGAAACAATAGGCAGGGTCGAAAACACCAAATTTGAAGACTGTATAGTATATTTGAGCCAAACTATTTGAACTGAATTTGTGCTTTGCCTTGTCTTTGCAGAACTTCACTCTGTCCCTCACATACTGGCATGAACTGAAATGTGTACCAATGGAGCAGCAAGGATTCTCTATTCATTGTGTTCATGCCAAGTGACTGTCCCATTTAACATGTTTCCTGCCACACAGCGCACGTTCAACTTGGTCGACACTCCCGACCTAATGGACATTCACGTTTTACTGGTTCCTCAGTTGCAAAAAAAAAAACCCAAACAAACAGGAATTTGAAGAAGCCCCTCATTGCTTCCTTTGCAAATTTCCCGGCAGTTTGATTCGGAATAAGGTATTTTGAATCAAAAAAGACAATGAACCCAGAGTTAAAGAATAACGTTTTTCTGTAGCAACTTTGTTTTTTTGTTGTTTTTTTTTTTTTGAGTACCGTAGTCTCTGTGGTCTTGATATTACTGTAAAATGTTGCGGGGGGCAAATATGTGAAATGATTCACCATGCTTGCAGAATGACCAGATTACAAACATGTATCTCATTTAAAATAGTGCTGATGTTTTCGATACACCCGACATTATAAGGAGGAAAAAATACGTTTGTGATATGCGAACATGCTAGAGAAACATTGTACATAGTTAATTCATAACTGCTTTGAACAATAATAAAATGCACGTTATATATACTGTATATGCTTTATGATAAAAGGGAATGAAAATTGACAGTTTGTCCTTTCTTATGAAATGTAGAGGAGTGAATTAAAGCTGCATCCCGCATCTCTCTCTCCATGTGTTTCTTGTTTTTACTCAGTCAAAAGCATCAAGCAGCTATGATGCGCCGCAAATCATTTTGTTGACGTTCTTGGACTGATTTGGGCCATAAAGTGCGAGTGGAAGTCATTCTTGTTGAGCCTATCCCAGCTGCCTTCGGGCAGTAGGTGGGGGACACCCTGAACCGGTTGCCAGGCAATCGCAGCACACACAGAGACGTACAAACATTCGTGCTCACACTTCAACCTGGGGACAATTTAGAGTGTTCAATCAGCCCGCCATGCATTATTTTTGGAATGTGGGAGGAACCCGGAGTACCCGGAGAAAGCCCACACAGGCACGGGGAGAACATGCAAACTTCACACAGGAAGGCTTGGAGCTGGAATCGAACCCAGGACCCCCTTCACTGTGAGGCTGGCGCGCTAACCAGTCGGTCGCCGTGGCACCCTTTAAGAAACATATTCATTCAATTCAACATTCATGTTTTATTTTTGATCAATTGAAAACTTTCATGAAAGTACAATTCACAAATGAAGCAAAGCAACCCCCCCCCCAAAAAAAAACCCTGTAATTTCCAACAAGTGATAAGCGGAGTATTTATATCCATTAAGCAGAGCAGTCGCATCAAAAGTGTAAATGCTGACAGCGGACCAAAATGCGTCCCGAGAATAGTTGTCAGTGGGGGAAAAAGAATTCGGAATGGGGGTGGTAGCGAAGGGGAACATGTGCTACAAATATTGTCGTTGACCCTTGTAAGGATCAAGCGGATCAGAACATGGATGGAATTTGGTGATGTACACTATGGAGAAAATTTCTTCAATTTTATCAGTTCTCAAAGCCGCTCGAGACGTGGTGCAACACAGTAATCAAAGATGCGCATAGCAGTCACCAAATACCCTTCTTGTTTCTTTATATGCATCTGTGAAAGTACATTTTCTTGCCTTGTTAAATAGCAATATTTACATGTGTTGCTTGAGCATTGCCTGCTGTCTTTCACTGCGGGCAGGCGACCTCGTTCATGTTTACGGTGTGTTGTACTACACGGGCAACAGGTCATCACGCTTCAAACGTGTCCCTATAAATCCCATTTTCCATTTCCATTCCAACCTTCGGTGCTTTGTTTGGAAGTGGCCGTTTTTAAGTCTTCAAGTTGGACATCAGCGATCTGGTGGGAGGTTTTGATTTTAAACGATTCAAAGGGGAGGGCAGCTTTTTTTTTTCTTCCTCTCGGCTAATGATGTTAAAATGAGCCAATATAAATTCAGAGCAAAGACATGCAAATTCCAAATGGGAAAAATGATTGATCGACCTTCTTTGAACAAGACACGAGAGAAAGAATAAAGGACTCCTGAGTATGAAGTGAGAGCTGTTAAACAAATATGCACTTTTTAATCTTTGGGGGGGGGGGGTATATGAAAAAATATGAGCCAAGAAATTGCACAATCTTCCTTGATATCATTCGATAAAATCAAAAGTCATATTGTGCCGCTGTGGAATCTATTAGACGTCATGCTAAGTGAACCCAGGACGTATATATAAAACAATGTCCCCTATGAAAGTTGGCATTCAAAGACGCCAAGGCAACACTGGGAGCCAATTTCAAAATAACAGCTATGTAATCCAACTACTTGCAAGAAAAACATTTAACCGGATGAAGTGAATTAACATATAAGCTGCTTCTGTGTGAAAACAGACATACTGTAAGGTGTTCAACGCTGTCGGTTACCTGCCCCGAATACAAAGACCAAGCAAAGAACTCGCAGGGATTGCTTGGCTAGCCGCTCTCACCAAACTCTCCATCCCAGCAAAAATCCTGCCAAGGCTAAAAGGTATCATGAAGCAGGTCCACACAATGGTGGATGCGACACTTGGTGCAGACGGCACCGTCTTTGTCCTTGTGTAAAACACTGCACTGCACCTTATGCAGACAACACATAGCAGTCAAGACGACCAGAGTCCCCTTGAGACACCTGGAACAAATATGACAGATAAAATATGTGTTATGTCATTTTTTATTTTTTTTGCTTCCTTGTTAAAGTTTGTTTTTTTCATGTTCAAAGCAGTAAGAAGTCAAAAATAAACAAATCCTGTAAACCCTACTCATTGTTCTGTATTAAAAAAATAAATAACGTATTACCGTATTTTGCACACTGGATTATGAGGCACACCTTCAATGAATGGCCTATTTTGTAATTTTTTCCTATATAGGACGCACCGCGTTGTAAGACGCAATCTACAATGCATCCACTAGATGGAGCTACGCTGAAGGAAACACCAACAGAACGATCACATGTCAGTAAAATTTAGTTAATAAAGCAGCGACACAGTTCACTTAACCAACAGCAAGTTATAACATTGATTCGTTAATGTTGAACTCTCTTGCCGCTAGCTGCTCAATTTCCGTGTTCAACTGCGAAACCGATCGCCTTAAGTTTGAACTCAGTGATGTAAGCATGTCTCGACCAAGGAGCCATTTTGGGGTTGACATATTACCATAATGACCATAAACAAGGCGCATCGGATTATAAATTGCACTGTGAGCTTTTAAGAAAATTGAATTATTTTAGGTGCACCTTTTAGTGCAGAAAATATGGTACCTGAACCCGAATAAAGATCACACAATATCCCGCAAAGTTGCTCATAACAATTTTCCCAATGAAAACGCGTGAACGCACACACGGTCCACGATCATCAAGCTAGTCTGTGATACTGAGCAGAAATGCTGAAGCTGTGAAGTTTGTGCTGCTCTCACCTTTTGTGGCTTAGTAGAGCCCAACATCCCCCAGGTTGATTTTGATGATAATATCGGTGACGACGTCGAACACAAACTGCACGTTCTTGGTATCCGTGGCGCAAGTGAAGTGGGTGTAGATCGCCTTGCTGTCCTTTTGTTTATTTAAGTCTTCAAACTTGACCTGGATGTAATCTGCTGCTTCCTGGTACGAATTCTCACCTTTACACACACCGAAAAAAAAAAGTAATAAAAATGGGCAACACAAACAGCAGAGTGGTTTAAAAAAAAAAACAAAAAAAACACACAGTGAACTAAAAATATGTGTACAATGCATTCTATCGAGGCCAGCGATAACATCACATCAACATCACATTGTATTATTGAGAGTCAAGACTGAAAACACTGCTGTGTTATGCTGTTTGGTTTGTGGTCACAAGAATGGAATATCAACAATCTAGGTGCGGGCGGAGCCTCGTCAACTCAACAGGAAACACTGGTCGGGCGCATCTATGATCTTACGACTCACTGAAATTAACACATTTCAGGAAACTGTCTGAAGGAAACTTCATTCATAACCACAATCTTTTTTTTCTGCATGCATCTGAACACGTTAAATAGATTTTCCTTGTTCAATGTTTTGTATGAATAGAGCGGCTGGTAAATGCAGAGTATGAATCAAATGTTGCTTATATTAGCTTGAAAGTACAGCTTCTGATGTTGTATACATTTAGTTCAAATTGGATGAGATATCCTCAGGATACGGGTCGAGACAAGTCTAGTTTGCCGGGAACAGCTACAATGTGGCGATAGAAAGTAGAGTGAGTTCAGGCGTATCTTCATTTTCGTCCTAGTTCAGCACGCTTTCAAATTTGGTTAACGCGTACTGCTTCACTGGGCGCTGTGGTGGATGGAGCTGTCGTGACCCCGGGGCGTCTGGCAATTTGGTGACAAAAAGACGAAATTTTAGACTGGCTAAAAGCAGGTCTAAGTGGTGGTGTAAATGGTGTAACGGGATTTCGGTGGATTGATTGAGTCGCAGGCAGACAGTTTCGGTGCTTTGCAGATGTGTGTGGTGTATGTGATTTAATTGGTAAATATGACAACAGCATGAGACAATCTCATTCCCCCCCCCCAACCATCAATGGAAAAACTGATTGAAATTACAAACAGCCCGTATTCCATTTCCAATTTACCATTGGCACAATTTTTTTCTGTATAACCTATTGAACAGCTACTTGTTTCCACATATTTGTGTCGTCTTTCGGAAAAAGCCCGAAAGATGGCCAAACCACCTGTTCTTTCACAGAGGAGTGGTATTGGCCACCAGTGAACAGCGACATAATCAAAGTTCTGACTGACATACGAGGCTTCCCATGAGTTGAACGGAAGAGAAAATCCAATTGCCAGAATCCCATCAAGCGATAAACTTGAGAAGCTGTCCACTGTCGTAACCTGCAGTCCCTGTAAGAGTAAAGATGTAGCGCAAATTGAAGCGCAACGTGTTGTGAGACGCAGCTGGATACACTGTTCCTAACATGATACATTTAAGGTACCGTATTTTCACGACTATTCGACGCACCATACGGTTGGGCGCAGTCTCATTAATGGGTGACATTTCTGTATTTTACACATACACAGGACGCACAGTGTACTAATGGGCGCAGTTTTACAGTGGTAAAACATACGCTTAAACATACGGCATGCATGCATGCTAACACGTTCGCTAACACGTTCGCTTGAAGCATACACTGAAGCTCAAAGCTAAAACACGTTTTTAAAAAGGCAACGAAAGCAGAACTGAGTTCGGGTGTATTTTATTTACAAGGTACTCGCGTTTTTTGCTCAATCATCACTCAGAAAGCCATCAAAGTCGTCATCTTCTGTGTCGTGAATTGAACAATTGTGTCGTCACTCACGTACACATTTTCTCTCTCTCCATAATTTATATATAAGTGCACGGACGCGCTTCACTGATTGGCCGACCTCTTCTCCGCACTTCACTGATTGGCCGACCTCACTTCCGCCTTTTCTCTATATAAACAGCGTGTCGTGTCTCAGCCAGATTTTGGAACTCAGCTCATATAAAAGACGCCCCGCTTTATAAGGCGTTCTGTCCATTTTGGAGAAAATTTTAGACTTTTAATGGCGCCTTATAGTCGTGAAAATACGGTATATACAAAGCAACTCGATGTGACGCAAAAATTGCGAGATGCCTGCGGTACATCTTTACTCTTACAGGGACTGCAGGTTACGGCAGTGGACAGCTTCTCAAGTTTATCCGGTTATTGTTATTTGTGCATGAAATGGTGAATGAGCCAATAGTAATCTGCTACCTGTGTACTCCGGGTAGCAGATTGTGAGCGGGCTCCTGTCGATCTTCTCCTCAAACAGGTCCTTCTTGTTGAGGAAGAGGATGATGGAGGTGTCTGTGAACCACTTGTTGTTGCAGATAGAGTCAAACAGCTTCATGCTCTCATGCATGCGGTTCTGAAGGGAAAGAAAGAGCAACATAATGGCCTCTCACATGGCCGTCGACACCTGTTCAAATTCGAGACGGGGAAGGAAAAACGAACAAACCATCTCCTCATCCTCAGCCAAGACCAGATCATAGTCATTGAGAGCAACACAGAAAATGATGGCTGTGACTTCCTCAAAGCAATGAATCCACTTCT
This sequence comes from Hippocampus zosterae, assembly GCF_025434085.1. Lineage (NCBI taxonomy): Eukaryota > Metazoa > Chordata > Actinopteri > Syngnathiformes > Syngnathidae > Hippocampus > Hippocampus zosterae. The sequence continues at coordinate 33,496,017 of NC_067452.1, forward strand.
TCCTCTCTGAGCGCTGACCCCCCACGTCAAACATCCTGCACACACAGAAACCAAGGCTGCATAAATATCATTTCAGTTTTCAAGGCCATGCAAACCGAATTCTTAAGAATATGAGTGGCTAACTTTCTGTTATAATGTGTCTCCTTAAGTCATGATAACAGCCAACAGTTTGTTGCAGATAAAATCTGGTGGAATATATTTCGATTAAATCGCGCACAGGCTTAAAATGTGCTCTGTGGAAAAAACAACAATGGAATTAGTCAAAAACACAAAAATATTTAATCTGACTAGAGAAAGCAAACAAGCAAAAAAAAAACAAAAACAAAACAAAACCAAAAAAAAACAATCATGAGATAAGAGGCCTGGCTATGACACGGCTTCACAATTTCACAGATGTTTTTTGACAGTACATTGTGTCCTAAATCCTGATTAGTTTTGGGACTGTAGACTATTGTCAACAGTGTCCACACCTCGTCGCTGTACAGCTTGCCAAATTTTCTCAAATGAAATAACCCACAATGGCGACGAAATGTTCTGTACAGTATTTCTAAAAACTGTCAGTTGTAAGAAAATGTGTATGTGTGTGTATATATGTATATATATATGTACATACAGAGAGAGATAGAGAGAGATCACGGCGGGGGTGGGGGGCACACTGGGGGCCGCGGTGGCTGTCATTCTTGTAGATATGTTCACTTGGGTGCTTTTTTTTTTTCAAGGTTTCTCTGTTCCTAGCCATGCGCTTTTTAATGTTGATTATGAGGACACGTGTTGTGTTTTGTGTGTGTGTGTGTTTGTTGTATTTTGGATCTTTTTAATTGGACAGCACTTTCAGCTGCATTTTTATGTATGAAAAGAGCTACATAAATAAAATTGGATTGATTGATTGACGGGGGGGTTTAGATCCAGGAATGTGGTTGATATTTGTCAAGTGTGGGCATGCGAAACCCTTGGAGATGTTTCTGTTATTAACGGCGACATAAGGAAATTTGACTTGGAAACGACTGGAAAAATAGCTGCTATGATCCCCATTTTTCATTTTCACACTATATGATTTCATACAAATATTGAATCCTCATATTGGATGTTTTTTTCAAATTTGATATATGAAATATTCGTAAAACTGAATTATCAAAATTTATATTAAGCTCATTAACCATTTAGTTATTTATTTAGTGATGAATAAATATAACTGTTTATTTCACGTTTACAACACAAACATACTGTGGCTTAATTTCATAAACTCTACTTCTGCCCATTCATTGATAACATATACTTTTTCTCCTGATATATAATGGCCGAAATAAATTTTCTCCTTCTTATGCATGCCATAACCTCATCTGGAGGTCAATGTGATTTGTGCTGGATTTCATACGGCATAGTTCAGATTATTATAATTATTGTTTGTTCTTTCAATACTACTACGCTTCCTTTGCGCACATACGTGGCGCCAGTCACTCGTTTTTGACTACAAAGAGACAATAAATCATCTATCATCCATCACCACCTGCACATCTGAAAACAAGTCAAACCACTCGTCTCGCTTTGCGTGATACGTTTGTAAAAAGACAAACATAAGAGCAACCACAGCACAGGGATGCTGAGATTTGAATGCAGAAACTCTCAAATGCATGGCACAAAACATGCTGGCTATTTGTACGCCCAGTTAGGTGTACGTGTAGCTTTTACTCACTTAAAATAGAGCTCTTTGAAGGTGAAGTGAGTTTCAACGATGCCTGTGGTCTTGACACGCGTCCGCAGCACGTCCTGCTGGGTCGGGATGTAGTTGGGCTGACAGAGCCTGTCAAAGTCGTTCAGGTAGCTGCGGTAACGAAATATGGTCAAGGTGCGCTCAGGCGATCACACTGCAGATCATAATAGATAGAGCTTTCAAACGATTAAAAAACATTGAGAGATTAATTAATTATGATCTGTAATTAATTGCTGTAATTAATCTATATTTAAATCTTATCTAAAAAGTGCTAAGAAAACCCCTATTTTCATGTTTAATTCATTACATTATTGAGGCAGATCAAAAGACAGAAAAAGTGGCATTATAAAGTCTTTCATTGTTTGTAAACAGACTTGAACAAATGCAGGCTGTGACTGACAGTTGTTTACCAACCCTCAACAACTCGAACACAGGAAGCCAACACATGAAAAGGGATATTATGAAAAGGCAACCCACATACAGAAACAATAAAGTTAGAGATTAAAATTTAAATTAACGCGATTAAAAATCATAATGCGTCATAATACAATCATATGACTGTAATGAATTATTCGCAATTGGCACCTCTAATAATAGAATCCGTCAACTCTGAAAGCAACGTTTCTGATACTCGATGACAGCACAGGTACAAGTAGATCTCGGTAGATTCCATTACACTTATCGTAAGCAACTGAAAATCTGTTCCAGGTTCAAAACGTTGCGATCAGTAAACCTTTCTTCACCGTCAAGTAACATTGGAACGTTCTTAGATGTTATAGAGTTTAACTGATGAAAGATGCCGTCGCTCCTCCGTGCCATACACTTGACCCAAATTAGTGGACTACTTTCCTTGTTAGGCGGGGTTTTGGCGACATCTTATGTCATTTTTTGGAGTTTAGATAAAGAGCGCTTTTGGTGAATAGTAAGACAACAAATATATGGGAGATTACTGGACGTGCCGTGTATCTGACTGGCAATCAGGGTGTACCATTTATTGCCCCAAAATGCTGGGATTGGCTCAGGTGAAAGTAAGCACTATTGCTCTTGTGGTCAGAAACAAAACAAAAAACAAAAAAAATAAGCCAATATTTTAGATTCAACAAGTGTTTCGGTTTACGAGATGAATGCTTCAAGTCCCGCTTTCCTTGGAGCACAATAAATTGCACATGGTCGCAAAATCGCTCAAAGTGTTGCTTCTCTCCTCTTGCTGAGGAATGCGATTGAGTGAGGAACAAGTGAGCACACAGCGACCTTTAAAAACAAGACACGTCTTGCCTCCTTTGGTTCAAGTGGAAACACTGTACCGACGATTAAGAAACGCTCCTCTTATTAAAAGCTGACGAGATGGAACGTAGCAATAAAGCTATGGAAAGACTGATAAGAATGTCACCAGATCCCATTGAGGATTCCTGTGGTATAAATAAAGTGCGAACCAAAGTGAAGCTTGAGAGGAGGCAATACGGCAAACAGAATGAAATATTTAGTGGCTGCTTTTTCATTCCTGGCGGGATGATGCTTGACTGGCTAGCACATGCGCCTCACAGTGCAGAGGTCGTGTTCGATTTCGGGCTCCGGAAACTCCCGTCCCTGCCTGGGTTTTCTCTGGGTACTCATGTACGGTAGGTTAATTTCATTCATTCATTCATTCATCTTCTTAACCGCTTGATCCTCACTAGGGTCGCGAGGGGTGCTGGAGCCTATCCCAGCTGTCTCCGGGCAGCAGGCGGGGGCACACCCAGAACCGGTTGCCAGCCAATCGCAGGGCACACAGAGACGAACAACCATTCGCACTCACACTCACACCTTGGGACAATTTAGAGTGTTCAATCAGCCTGCCATGCATATTTTTGGAATGTGGGAGGAAACCGGAGCACCCGGAGAAAACCCACGCAGGCCCGGGGAGAACATGCAAACTCCACACAGGGAGGCCGGAGCTGGAATCGAACCCGGTACCTCTGCACTGTGAAGCCGACGTGCTAACCACTGGACTACCGGGCCGTTAGGTTAATTTGAACACTCTAAATTGTCCTTAGGTGTGATTGTGCCTCTTGCCCGAAGACAGCCGGGATAGGCTCCAGCACGCCCGTGACCTTTGTGACGATAAATCCGTTCAGATAACGTACGGATGTTTCATTCCTGTTTTCCACAGATTTGTGCATGTAGTTCAGCGAAAACCAATAAAACTGCTAAGATGGATCTCACTATGCAGCAGAGTCGTTGAGCTGATACTCTCGCGATCGGCCGAAGCAGGCCCGGACGCCGCTGTCAGCCCACAGCCGCTGGATCACGCCGCTGAGCTCCGTTGACATCGTCCCTTCTTCTGCCGAGCTGGCGAGCGCAAAGAGCTGTCGGGCATCGTCCTGGGAACACACGCATTCCCTTGCGTCATATGCAGCTCATGACACGTTTACGTTTTGAAATATCTCAGTGTTGTTAGCTCACCGCCCGGGCCTCGTCGCCAAAGTCGATCTTTAAGTGTCCCATTGCCCGGATGATGGCCATGATGGACTGGATGGTGTTGCTGTAGACCACCACTTTGTACTGACTGCGCTCCTCCTCTGAGTAGCCATCTTCATGAATGATTCTAGCAATTAAAGCAAAAAAACAAGCTTTCAGCTCGTATAAATATTTAACACGGTGAAGAATGACTCCAGCTCAAGTGGGACATGTTAGCGATCAGCAAGATTTCAGAGCAAGCTGTCATTTGAGCTCCTGTGAGCATGCAGCATGTCTAATGTGGGAACTGGGGCAGCCCATTCATGTCTTGCCAGGCTATGACCGGCCTCGGTGGCCTTTGTTTCACATGCTGTGCAAAATAGGCTTTTCGCTCTGCCCCGGTGCATCGGAATGAGTCTGCTCTCTCGTTTCCGCATTGATGAACTCTTTTTGTTACCGCAGACAACAGGGCCCAAAACAAAATCAACCTCGTGTGTTTTATGCTTACTTCATCTGCTTGACAAGTGTGCTTTTCCCCGATTCCCCAGCACCTGGAAATGAGACAAACAATAATTATATTTGAGCCACGGCACTTATTTTGCTCTCACCTCATCATGAAACGTGAATGTTTTTATTGAACTCTAAAGTTTATTTTGACTTGAGCCCGAAGGTGTCATGTACGGTCAAAATGTGCAAAGTTGTTGGAGCAACGTGCTTTTGTCCGCAATTTTGATGTAAGAACACATTGTTAAATCGGTTTTCATTTACCCAAGAAATCCCATGCTAACTTAATCCTTATTATATAATACAATATCATCATTTCATATACAATATGATATACATGTACATTTAATATACAATAAGAATAATAATACAATAGAAAGAAACTACAGAGGTGCATATAGCAGTGGCTATCATTGTTGTCCAAGTCTCCTCTGTAGGAAGAGAGAGACCAATAGTGACGGTTTACGCAAATGATTTAGACATTCGAGGTGTTGCAATGACAGGGGTGGGAGACTCACTTCCCATGACAAACTTTTACAGAATTTCAACATTAAGCCGCACAGGATGCATCTGGCTGACTGAGCCTGTAGACTTGGGCCCCCTGTCTCCTTATCTTAAGTCAACGGTCTCAAACTTGGGCCTTAAACTGGACAGTGATTTCAAACTCGATCGGCAAATTGGTGACGTTGTTAAATCCAGCTTCTTTCACCTTAGACAGCTGGCCAAAATAAAACCTCTCCTCTCACATGAACACTTTGAGACAGTAATTCATGCCTTTGTCACATTCCGGCTCGATTACTGCAATGCCCTTTACTTTGGAGTCAGCCAGTCCTCCATTAAGCGCCTTCAGCTGGTCCAGAATGCCGCTGCTCGCCTCTTGACTGGTACTCGTAAGAGGGAGCACATAACTCCCACTCCGGCATCCGTTCACTGGCTCCCCATTCATTTTAGAGTTATTTTCAAGATCCTCCTCTTTGTTTTCAAATCTCTGAATAATCTCGCGCCACCTTACCTCTCTGAGCTCATCCGCCCCTACACACCTGCCTGGCGCCTCAGGTCTGTGGACCAGTCTTGGTTAGAGGTAACAAGAGCTAAACTGAGGCTCAGAGGGGATCGAGCCTTTTCCGTTGCTGGTCCCTCTCTCTGGAATGACCTTCCACTGAACATTCGGCAAGCCTCCTCGCTGCCCATCTTCAAAACCCTCCTCAAAACTCACTTGTATTCTTTGGCGTTCGACTCGGCATGATTTGTCCTTGATTTTACTGCTTGGTGCTTTCTACCGCCTTTATTACCGATTTGTCTTACTGTTTATTGTGCATGTTAAATCGCTCCATGTACAGCACTTTGTATGCAGCGATGGCTGTTTGAAAGTGCTCTAGAAATACTGTTGACTTGACTTGAATTGAAATCCAAGAACCTGATATCTGACTGACTTCCCCAACCATCTCTGTAGGCCTACCTACAAATATAACTACCCTCTACTCATCTGCGCCTCTCTGTCCGAACAACTACCTCAAGTACACACCCTACCAAACCTATCTCCTTCTACCACTCTGCCTAACACCCACCTGCTGAGTACAAGTTGCCGATTGGAATCTGTGTTTATATTAAAGCTCTGCAGTTGATTTACCAATCTGTTGTAGGGAACATTAAACATTGTTATTGATTGCCTCGCACAGGACAGAAATAGCCTCGAGTGGTGCCGGTGGTGTCAAGAGAAGGAGAGCCCTTAAATCAGGAAGGCTCCACCTTAAACTGCGTGCGTTGGATCCCTCCTGATTCAAGGAACATTAAACATATTCCCCTTTGGTCTGGTTTTGATTCAAAGCTTTATTTTAATTCCCAATCTTTCTCATTGCTCTGATGTTTAACATCCAAATATATTTAGTTGCATTTTTAGGTCAAGTCAATAAGTCCTGCCAAGAGATGACAAGCAGAACCGACTTCCAACAAGCATAGATATGGAACCAAAAAGAGGTCACTTCTGGTTTATTTGGAAAGCTGGTTTCAGAACATTTCTGTTTAGAGAGAAAGCATTACCAATGCCCCAAGAAGATTGCCATTCAATCAATTCTGCATGTCCGTGCTTCTCAATGACAGGGTCAGTGTGTCCATCCACCCGTTTTCTAATCCGATTATGCTCGCAAGGGTCGCGGGCGTGCTGGAGCCTATCCCAGCTGTCTTCGGGCACTGCGCGAGGTACACCCTGAACTTGAACTCGATGCCAGCCAATAGCGTCAGTGTGTGTGTGCATGTTAAGATGGACCAAGCCATATATATTATGTGATACGGTCTTGTCAAATATGTAATGTCTTGTGTTGCCACTAGCTCCTGGATGAAAAAAGTAAGGAACTAAATGCAATGTTTGTACATTCGGGGACTAAAAATGGATTCTCAGGAAAATCGGTTAACATCTAAATGACAACAAGGCATTTCTTTTGACCACATGTTATTACGATAGGTTTTGATGATTACCATTGAAAATTGAAGAGGATTTTTGTTCACTATTATTGGTGTGTGTGTGTGTGTCCTGGATTGTATTATTGACATGATGGGCAGTTTTCACATGAAAATAATGAAGGAACATATATTATGCCCTCCTGCTGCTTTCTATGAGCTGTCTGAAATGCATTTAATAAAAGACAATTGTTGAAATCTTTTTAAAAAATGTTTTTATGGTAGTGAGTCATGGGATATTTTTGCCACTGCCTGTTCTCTATTTTTATTTTACTTTCGAGATGACATGTCTGTTCTTGGTGTTGGATTTTATCAAATATATTTCCACCACTTATGCGACTTATGTGTTTTTTTTTCTTCTTTATTATGCATTTTATGGCTGGTGTCACTTATACTCAGGAGTGATTTATAGTCTGGAAACTACGGTATGTGTTTGAGGTGTTGTGATGGTCATCACGAGTACATAACGCTTTAACAACAGTATGCACCTGTTCCGATAGTTTTCTTTGTCATGTGTAGGATTACTCATATTTTATTAATCGATGCACGTGATAAAAAATTGGTACTTGTGTAAGCCACTTAAACAGACATTAAAAATAAATGGAAAATGCAATCCAGGAAATCATGATGAATTGTTCTTAAAAGTGAGACGTTTTAGTGAAGCTCAGCTAATTCCCTTTCTAGAAACTGATCCATCATTTGCGCACAGAAAATAGGTCACAGTATTCTTTGGAACATCTTCATTTGGTTGACAGCGATAATCCTCACAAATGTCAGAAATGAACACAACATTGACCAACTTCCACAACTGTGCTCCAGTTTCATGCACTTGTATATTGGAACGCATGATCAAATTGAGGAGATGTCAGGTGGGGTATAACCATGCATTTTCCATTTATACGAGTGAGAAGTTTGCCTTATGCAGTGATACTTGGACTTAAGAGTGCTTCAAGGTACACATTTTTCGAGTCATGAGCCATTGGTTGGCTGATTTTAAAAATTTATGTTGCCAACAAAAATGTTAGGACGCTTGATTAAAGTGAACAAAAATGGAACAATCAAGGCAGGGTTATGCCGTCGTATGTTGGCAAGGTAAGCCACAGTTTCTGATGCTCTTTCAGGTTTTTATACAACGAGCCAGTCCAAAAAAATAAATAAATACAAAATGAGAAACGCTTGCAGCGAGCTGCTGTAGGTCACAACTCACACTCACGGCCACTCACACGCAGACAGTCCCGAGGTCACGCCCATTAAAGGCACAAAATTAACACATTCTCCAGTACAGCAATAACAATTCATGAAACCAATTATTTCTTTATATTCTCGTTTATGTTTGATTGGGTTTTATATTATACAGCATTAGTTTCATTCTTCAAACCATGATTATTACCGTGTCTAACCCTAACCCCGTTTTAAGGAGGAAAGGGTGCAAGAGGGTGAAAATAGCATTTTTTTTTAACGGGGATATTTGGCTTTATATTTCAGTATACTGAGTTAGAAACACGGAACGAATTCAAGTCGAAAGTCAAGGCACCACTGGATGTGTCATTCAGGAAACTTTTGACTCAGAAGCGTCCAGTGCAGATTTGACTGCAGCTAGTTGTGGCCTACTTCTGCCAGACACCTCACCAATATCTGGTTTATGTCGATCAAGTCTCAACAGATGAAGAAACATCTGTTCCACACCAAGGCACTGCACTTAAATCTCATTGAAAGGCGCAAGTTAGCGCACCGGCCCCCAATTCGACTGAGGTAAGACGTGTTGCGTCAAAGCCTCGAAGTACAAAACGATTCTTACCGAGTAAAAGCAGCTTCACTTCTCTCAATAACTTCTCTCTGTCTTCTCGCAGGTTTTTATCGATCATCTTGCTCCTCTCCACGGCAGCTTTGTCTTCGGCGCTGATGGTGCAACCCATCGTGACTTTCAAACTACTTTTCCTCGATGTCGTCGTCTGGTGCTTTTTTTTTTCAGCGGCTCATGGGTCGCGGGGAGAGTCGCCGAGCTGTAAAGGAGTCCAGAAAGGCGTTGGCGAGCTGTTCTGTCCAACTAAAAAGCTTTAGTCCGATGCTGAACGCCACAAGTGTCTTCCAAGAGAGAAGGCGGAAAACGCGTTCTAATGTGTTTTTTAAAAATGTGTTTGGAATAACTATTTCAGGAACGTAACAGTGCCGAGTAGGGTGGTTTTCCCCGATAATTTTGATCTAAAACTCTAAAATATTTATCAAACGCTTTTGGAATAAGTATTAAATCAAAATTTTAAAAAAAGAGTGTACTTTCGCCCGGAGAGTGACAGAGGCTGCCGTTGCGCGTCCTCATCCAGCTGATGCAGTGCAAACTGAAAGCACAAAAAAATAAAAAAAAATGTGGGCCCTCCCTGTAGACTTGATGGGAAATGTAGGCTACTAGTCCAAAAGAGCAACACTTGTCTGTCACGTCTGTGCTGTTTGCGTGAACTACCACTTGGGGTCAGTTGCCTTTCAAGTACAATATTGCATCCATCTATCTGCTCCGCTTCTGGCCACGAGGGTCACGGGCGTGCTGGAGCCTATTCTAGCTGTCTTCGAGCAGCTGGCATGGTACACCCTAAACTGCCAGGTGTTGGATTTTACCCGACCTCGCCCTAAAGTGCCAGCCGATCGCAGGGCACACACAGACGGACAACCATTCGCGCACACAATCACACCTAGGGGCAATTTCGAGGGTTCAGTCAACGTACCCTGCGTGTTTTTTTAGAATGTGGGAGGAACGCGGACTCGAACTACCCGGAGAAAACCCAAGGAGGCACGGGGAGAACATGCAAAACTCCGCGCAGGAAGGCCAGTCACGTTGACTAGTCGAGTTTATGTGGTAAAAGAGCACCTCCTAGCGGTTTTATGCGTAGCTGCATTACAGGTCCATAATCATAATAATAATAATAATAATACATTTTATTTATAAGCGACTTTCAAGACACCCAAGGACACTTTACAATAACAAAAAACACAAAACAATACGATTTATGAATGCCGGCCTGAACATTTCAGTCAAATTCGCAAGTTTGATCTTCAGCGAGTTTATGTTTATTTCTTTGACATTTATAATGAAAAAGTTTAAAGTGTCATAGACAGCGCGCGGGGATAGTGGCAAGCACATCTGACTCAAGTCGGAAGGTTTGGAGTTTGAATTTCAACGCGGGAGGGCGGGGGGGGGGGGGGGGCTTTGTGTGAAGTTTGCATATTCTCCCGATCCTTGCGTGTTTTTTTTCCCCTCAGGGTATTCAGACTATTTCTTACTTTTCCAAAGCATTCCTGACGTTCACTAAAGTGCCCGCGAAAGCTTGCCACAATGTTTACATGACTACTTTTCAAAACCGCCATTAAAAAAAAATCAAATGAATTAGATAATATGATGGGGTGACGAAAAAGGTTCCCACATAGAACAAGACAATTGATGCTATTTCCTATGGGTTGAAGTGAAATTTCATGTAATCTTTTCCCATTTGCCTTTTGTTTCTTCTTGGACTTTGAGTTGTTCATAAACCAAACAGCTTTTTGTATTGGGGTGGAATTGTCTCAGGCCCATGAACAGGACAAAAACTTGGCAAAGAAACCACCCTGAGCTGACATCTGAACCCCAAATCAACACTGGACCATTGTGACAAAGGAAGAGAAGGCGATACCGAGTGAGAGAGAGAGAAGGTGATGCTGACATAATGAAAGGTGGTCATAAATGTAGCTTTACGGAGCCCCATCGTGACAACCTATCTTCTTGAGAACATTCACTCGGTTAATTGTAGCCTGTCACAAAGGTCACACTGTTTGAAGTGCTTCTGTTCGCCACAGGAGTTGCTTTCTATGGCCAAACATAAAAGATGTGACTCACTCTGTCCGACGGGGCGCAGAAGTACACGGGATTGGAAGCAAAAAAAAAAAAAACATGGTCAGGAAGTAGAAGATGAGCCTCAGGTGGTGTCATGGTGGAATCTGGGCTCTGCTTTGCGCTCTCTGCCTCTCTCTCACTTACTCATTCGACACACACACAAAAGGAGGAGACAACCATGACCAGACCTCTGATGTTTTTGATGTGTTGAACGCTGTGGAGAAGATAAATGATGTTAAGTACGGAGCGCCGTCTAACTGTGTGCATGGGTGGCGTCTACTTTGTTTTGGTGTTTTCGAAACCACGCAGGGGGGTTTGCGTTGTTGTGGGCGTGGACGCAGACGACTAGCTTGGCGGCCAATGGAATAGTCTCTTCTCATTCCCTTTAAATTTGGCGTGCAGTCTTTGACATGGCAGAAGTAGGACCTGATTTGACGGAGTTTATGCAGAGGATCAAAGTGTGCAAGGTACGTTTATAAGGAGCTGCAAGCAGACCTCCACTTGTGGCCAGGGCGATCACAGATCACTGCTGTGCGGCGGGCATATGGAGATTGCCTTCCACCCTGATCGATTGTGTTGGTGTGTGATCGGCTTCCCCCACCGCCCCATAACAAAGCTGTGAGCGGGGGTAATTTTAAAAGTATCATAACTGCGCTGCGGCTCGGGTGGCTAATTTAAAAAAGAGAATCAAAATGCTCCCTTCTGCCCCCATTCGTGAACAAGACCCCAATATACTTGAACTCCTCCACTTGGGGCAAGATCTCCTCCCCGACCCGAATGATGCGGACGTTGTACTGGTCTGTCGTGGTGAAGAAGGAGCTGAGCCAAAGGGCGAAGCTCTCAATTTACCGGTCGATCTACGTTCCAACCCTCACCTATGGTCACGAGCTATGGGTCATGACCGAAAGAACGAGATCCCGGTTACAAGCGGCCGAAATGAGTTTTCACCGCAGGGTGTCCGGGCTCTCCCTTAGAGATAAGGTGAGAAGCTCGGTCATCCGGGAGGGGCTCAGAGTCGAGCCGCTTCTCCTCCACATCGAGAGGAGCCAGATGAGGTGGCTTGGGCATCTGATTCGGATGCCTCCTGAGCGCCTCCCCGGTGAGGTGTTCCGGTCATGTCCCACTGGGAGGAGACCCAGAGGAAGACCCAGGACACGCTGGAGAGACTATGTCACCCAGCTTGCCTGGGAACGACTCGGGATCCCCCGGGAAGAGCTAGACGAAGTAGCTAGGGAGAGGGAAGTCTGGGCTTCCCTGCTAAAGCTGTTGCCCCAGCGACCCGGCCCCGGATAAGCGGTAGATGATGGATGGATGGATGGATGGAATCAAAATGATCAGGGATCACAATCACATCCATGACACAAATCCGTGGAGCTCAGAATCTGCCTACCTGCATCTTGATCAAATTCACCAAAATAGCGTTACGCCACCAGCGCTGAAACGTAGACTCAGCGTAGCGCAGAGCCATCTGCCAAATTCTCAAACACAATAATGGACACTTGCGCCGGCATGAAACTCAAGGTGGGTCAGTTTTTGTCATGTCAAGCGGTGTCCGGCCCCTCCAAAATCGTCAGGGAAAAAAAACCTGTTGACTAAAATGAAGAATGAGAGTCATTTTTTTATAGGTTTGACATACACAGAAAACAAAGAGGAAAAACATTTGGGCACTTTATACACACACACACACATTTTGTTTTGTGTAAAAAATAAAACGACTAAAAGAAATCCATTTGATTTAATGGTGAGTTGATGTGTCATGAGTGCCTTCATCATGACCCCAAATTTGTGTGACGTTACATCGATTAAACTGAGAAGATGCTGGAAGTCAGGCTGAGATCATTAAATAATAACGACAATAATAAAAAGCTAAGGCAAGTGAACGTATTAAAGCAGTACAAAGAAATAGTCATGAGCGCTCGTCCTAAATAACCACATGCAAATTGTCGAACATTTCGGACGGCAGTGATTTTTATCTTGTGCTGAATAATTTGCCCCCCCCCACCCCCCCATTGCTCTACATTAAGCTTTTAACACTTTTGAAGGAGTGTGACAACAACAAAATCAACCAATTTCTTTCATCATGGCTCCCTGTAACAAAGGGACCTTTTTTTTTTGTCCTGGCTTCCAGCAGACTGCAAACCTTTCCATCGGTCTTGAGTTGCCACTCCTGTAATCAATATCTACTCTAGACATAGGCAACAGGAAGAATGAGCATAGACTCGACATGACATATAAACAGATTGTGTCCCGTGTCATTTTCTTTGGAACAGTAATCACGACTTGTGCAAAGTGTTTTGTGTATTTCACCTGAGACGGAGACACTTTCACTTTTAAAGCTAAACGAGGCCAAAGGCAATAAGCTCACAAATGAGTATTGTAATTGTCACAACCGCACGTTTGTGTAGCCACAACACGCGAGCTTGTGTCAATCACAAACACGGGCGCAGTCACTTTGCTCTGTGTACCCGTCAACACGCAGGACGCTGTAGCTAACAGTATTAAGAAAGACTTGTTTCGTAAAGTCCCGGTGGAGCCAAACTGAGCCACAATCTAATAATTGCAACAAATACCTGTCACGTCAAAATATTCTGCACAGGAACACACATGTACGGTCGCCATGGAGTCCAACACGTAGCCTAATTGGAGTGCTGAACATGAGTGTAGATCAGGGGTCACCAACGTTTTTGAAAGTGAGAGCTCCTTCTTGGCAACACACATTGTTGTGAAGCGCTACCACTTTGATACACGTTTCTGAAATCACAGCTTTGCTCCTGTCCCCGTGAATAACGTTGTTATTACTATATGCTCTCACTAATAATTAATTAACTGCATTTATGTGAAGACACTGATTACGCTCGTGATTTCTTCCAATAATTAGGAAACAGATAAATATCAATCAATGAGTCAGACTTTATTTATATGAACCCCTTCCAGCGTTGATATCTTAAAATGATCACTTTGAAAAATCTTCATGGAAAAGGACAATCTCCTATCACGTGTGAGCTATTTTTAGAACAGGCCTGCCGGCTACTCGTGCAGTCCTTGGGGGGGCTCCCTGGAGGCCGCGGGCAACATGTTGGTGACCCCTGGTATAGATTGCACATAGGACACAAAGAGATTCCTTGTTTATGCCTTTTTCTGACTTTGAACTAAACCAATGTTTGTCTGGGCAGAGGGGGTGGGGGGTGGGGGCTGCAAGATCACAAGTCTCAATGTGAAATTATTTTGGTGAGGAGATTAAAATCACAAGGCTGACAAAAAAAAGATAAACATGGTGACAACAAATCAAGAGAACATCTCTCCATTTGAGAGATTTCATGAGTTTTTCATGAAATGAAGTCCTGAACTCGATTATTATATACGATGGGCGAGGGGGTTACATCGCCGGTATTGTTTTTGGCATTTCCCAGTTGATTGTTGAGTTTTTGACGTTGTACAAACTCTGAGGTTTCTTCAAGAATCTGCCCTGGGATGTGGAAGTCAGCTGGCACGTTGTGCGGAGCAGATGATTCCCGAAGGCCTTCGTGTTCCGTCTCCTCTTGACTCGCACGGCTGTGCGAGTTGCACGGCTCCAAATTGCACGCCGTGCCCTGAAGGAACTGCATGAAGTTCTCCTCGATGGAGGCCTCGCGGCTGGGCAGCTGCTCCCCCTGACCGGATCCGGCCCACTTGAAAAGGCAAGCCAGGTGGCGGCCGAGCTCCTCCCGAATCTGCCGATTGAGGCAGCCGTAGAAGAAAGGGTTGGAGGTGAAGCAGAAATAGCCGATCCACGTGACCACATCCTCCAGCTGGCCGAGGGAGGCGGGCGAGGAAGACGCCACGGCCGAATAGAGATGGAAAGAAAAGTACGGCAGCCAGCAGCAGAGGAACTGGCCTCCCACCGCTACCAGAACCGCCGCGGCCTTCCCACCTCCAAAGGTCCTTTGGGGAGTGTTGCGGGAATCCGTCCCACCAAGGCTGGCGGCCACGGTAGAGCGGCTGCCGGTAGATTCCGAGCGTTGCCGCGGCGCCTCCATCCAAGTAGGCAGCGGGCCGTGATGCATGGCCGCCACTCGGGCCACCTTGAACATGTTGCAGTACACCACCAGAATAATCAACACGGGACACAGGAAATAGATGAACGTGAAGAAGACCATGAAGATCAGACGTGTGGTCCCGCCTCCCGCCCAGTGGAGGGAGCAGTGCGTCCGAGCGGGGATGAGCGGCGGACTCCACGCCGCCGCCCGGTTACCTTGAAGCAGCCACCCCAGGAAAGGCAACGTTGACACGGCGACGGCTTTAATCCAGACCCCCACCAGCACCGCCACCACCACCCCGACCGTCATCTTCACCTCGTGGCGCATGGGATGCACAATGTAATAGTAGCGCTCCACGTTGATGGCGCAGATGGTGAGGATGGCCGCGCTCACCAGGCAAACGCTCAAACACAGGTAACTTCGGCACAGGGCCTCGTCGGCCAACACCCGATCGGGCACCATCCCGAGAGGCATCAACACCAGCGCCGCCAGCAGGTCCACCAAGCACAGGTGGAACACAAAGGCAAACTTGCGCAGATGCGGCGTTTTGCTGATGACAATCATCACGGCAAGGTTCCCCACCACGGTCAGGACGTCCATGATGAGCATGGCAAACAGAGCCACGGACTGATTCACGTCTATTCCGTCCCGGCTCACGTTGGAAGCGTTTGCTTGTCGCGAGAGGTGAAACGGGGGGAGTCGCAGGAGAGAAGCATTCCGGGAGGGACTCGGTGTGACGAGGTGCTCCATGAGAGGGTGGAATGTGGAGGAAAGAGTCCGTTGAGTATTACGGGCCCATCACCCATCCTCCACCGCCGGAGCGTGCCACAGAGAAGCTCAGGAGGTTGATCCTCGATTGAGTCTAGATCTCAAGCGGGTCACAGGAGCCCCCGCACCCTTGAAGATGGAGCCGCTGAGACCCTCCACTGTACTCTGTAGCTGGGAAAATCTGAAAGAAAATACACATTCTCAATTACAAGAAGAAGTGTAGTTTTGTGCAAGCATTGATATTTGTTTCCAAAACATTCAATAACTCACATTAACAACAGCAATAATAATAAGAATAATAATAGGAGACGCCTTGATGGTCCAGTGGTCATCCACCTCACAATCAGAGGTCATGGCCTTCCTGTGTGGAGTTTGCATGTTCTCCCCGGGCCTTCGTGGGTTTTCTCCGGGCACTTCGGTTTCCTCCCACATTCCGAAAACATGCACGGCAGACTGATTGAACACTCCCAAGGTGTGAGTGTGAGCGCGGATGGTTGTTCATTTCTGTGTACCCTGCGATTGGCTGGCAACCGGTTCAGGGTGTCCCCCGCCTACTGCCCGAACAGCTGGGATAGGCTCCAGCAACCCCCGCGACACTTGTGAGGTTAAAGTGGATCGGAAAATGGATGGATGGATGGATAATAATAATACAAGCGGCCAGAACGAGATTCCTCTGCAGAAGCTCAGTCATTCAGGAGGGGCTGTAGAAGTGCTGCCCCTCCACATTGTGAGGAGCTAGATGAAGTGGTACGGGCAGCTGATCAGGATTCCACCTGGATGCATCCTTGGTGAGGTGGTTCGGGCATGTCCCACCAGGAGGAGTCCCCACGGAAAACCTAGGACACTTTCGGCTGTCCTACGAAATGCCTCAGGATCTCTCTCAAATACATATAAATATATATATATATATACATATATATATATACTAGCTGGTTCGCCGCCCTCTGGGCGGCTCATCAGCTAGTTCCTGCGGAAGGCTGGTAAGATGGGCCTTCGGCCCACAAAAGTGTTGTTGCTTGGTTCAACTTTTTGTTCATCTTCATTGCTTATCGCGAAAATAAAGAGATGTTTAGCTCTACTAAATAACTAACAATTTCATTGCAATGCTTGTGGGTAGACAACATTTTTTCGCTAAGATGCCCGCGCGATCGTAGTGAGCCACTGCCTGAGCGGCGCAGTGGCGGTGCGCAGCGGCGCGGTGAAGTAGGTACGTTTTGAAAAGGGACAGACAGAAGGACAGACCGCGTGCGGGACGACGCGCAATATATATAGAGATATATATATATACATATATCTCTATATATATATGAATAAAGCAAATTGTGTGTCCCATCCAGAGGTTTTGACAAAAACATGTTTGCATTGTCCATGGGGATGAATGCGTATGCCAGTAGTTGTCAGTTTCCCTTGGAGGGCCGTTGTGACTGAAACCACATAAAGAAGTCAAGAATGGTTTACTCAGCAATTGTTCAAGTAACTGTTATGAGAGGTTTGCTCATGAGAAAATCCTTATAATCGCTCTATTATTTATTGCATATGAGGATTTGAATTTTTGGTCCAGATTTTAGCAAACATCATGGAAGTTGACATGTTGAACTTGCTGTCGCGGGCCACTTCAAATGATGTGGCAGGCCACATCTGGCCCCCAGGCCTCGCGTTTGACACCATTAGTCTACAAGATGATCAGGCCAGGGTGTACGCCGCCTCTCGCCCAACATTATCTGGCCGAGGCGATGGCACACCTGCGGTCATGAGGATAAGCGGTATAGAAAAGGGATGGATGGAAAATAACAGAAAACAATTACCATGTTTACCCTTTCAGGGACGGTGGTTACACCAGTGGACAGCTTATCATGGTATCAGGTTACAAGGTGTATGAACAGGTTAATGTCAAGTAACAGTAAAGAAAGAAAGAAATGGAAAAGGTAATTATCGAGTCTACATTATTGGAAAAACTAATAAAATGGTTCGAATTAAACCCAAACCGGTGCTAATTCAAGACGACTCCACAATTATAAGATTGAACTGCTCTTGCATTGTGTAAACCACGACACCCTCAGAAGTCACATAAATTGTTCAACTGCCAGGGATTTGGGCTTCACCACTCCAATGCTTCACAGTGAAGATTCATTGACGCTTCGAGTCATCCTCACTTTTTGCGCTCCTGCCTGTGTGGACCTTCACGTGGTATCGAGTTTGGCATCTGCATGTTCAGATGGTGCGCCTCTCGAGGCAATCAGAGCCGCAGGGAAATGCTCAAAGCCAGCGAGGACCTTATGTTCCCCCTTCAAGAGTCAAAAACAAACTCGAAGATAAAAGTTTTTGTCTCTGGGTTGTCCACAGCAATTGAGAAGCCGATTGAGTTTCCAGATCTCATGGTAGTAATCGGCAGACAGTCATTTGCTGCTCATTTAAGAAGTGTTGCAAAAAGCGTGCAAAGGAGCATCGCTGGATGATCATTTGATCGCTGGTACATTTCCATATGCCGTACACCTGCATGGGCGCTTTTTTTTTTTTTCCATCCGGCATGCGAGCGAGGCGCCTGCTCTTTTCCTGCCCACATGTACAGAGCTAGCGTCACAATAATCATAGGTCAAAGGGTGACAGTCACCTTCAGTTAATTAGGCGAAGCATAAACAACGTCTCCCCGTGCCGCAGATAAAGTAGACGCACTCTCTTGACAGTTTTCGTCGTTTGCATCAGTATGGATTGTTTTTAGCTTCTTTTTTTTTCACATCGTGTTGGCAAAATACACACAGACAACTTGCTCGAGGTGGTAACTCCATCACGGAAGGCATCAATCAATACAAAATCGTTGCACTTTTTCAGGCAAGGAATTCTATTTGGTTTTGTGTCATTAAGAAGCAGTGGATTATACTAGAAGGGAATACTGTATTTCTGATGCAATGGCAGAATTAAAAATTCATAGAATGTACTTCAATGACGGTCTACTGTAAGATTTTCACTTCCCATACATTATCAACGACTGATTCATTAAAAAAAAAAAAACTTTCCGAACTAATTATTATTATTATTGCCATTCTTTGTCAGCTGACAAACATGAAGGGGCCCTATTACAAATGAACAAAGGAGCGAGTTTCACTAAATGTCTAATTGGTTGAATACATTTTGGTGGCGCAACACCTGATATCACGCTTCCCTTAAATTAAATTAAAAACACATCGCCCATCTGTGGGCAGCAATGAAACTCTGAAACTTCCAAATATTCTCCCCCCAGCTTCAACAGAGTCTGCATGGCTGCCAACGGGAAACCATATGACCCGATCATGCACATGACACCATGAGGTGAAAACCAGCCTGTTGTTCTCTTCCACTTTTTGACTCAGTTTGGAAAACCGACATAAAAAAAAAATAGATTGTACACAATATGACATAAGAAACCTTCATATGATCCTCTTGTGTCACATTTTAGCATTGACCCAAATCTTTCCTGCACCCCCAAAATACAAACACACACGCACACACACACTCCAACGGGTGCACCCATTTCCATTTACAGGGAAAGTACACGTGCGTGTGATAATACAGTATCATGCCTCATCAACATACCTCCGTCGGGAAAGCGCTGCTCACTCCTGCGCAGGTTCACAGTCTGCTGGAAGAACGCTGACCTGTTTCGGTGACTCTCTCAAACACACGCACGCACACACACTCAGGCGCGCGCAAAGCCAACATAGTCATACATACACCTCCATGCATGCGCGAGACATTCAGGCAATGTGGATGGTGGATGGATGTGCTTTGAAGGAGGGATGGAGGGGTGGAAGAGAAGGGAGATACTGCTGCGTCTCCTCCTCACCTGGCCCCTTTCATCCCCTCCTACTCGAACCCTCCCCCCTCTCACTGACTGACCACCCGCCCGATCTTTCCACATGCGCGTGCACACACGCACACACACGCACGCTCACACGCAAGCACGCGCAGACACACACACACCCAGTGGCTTCAGTAGGCGCCCAGGGCAACTGCAGCAGCATGCAGAGCTGAGAAGCGGGGTGGGTGGGCAGGCAGCACCAAGCCTCACAGCTCTCCGCTGGGTCCTAGTGCTTGACCGAATCGGGTTTTTATTCATTTTCGTTTGAAAGTAAAAAATAAAAAAAAGACACAATGTAACCCCCCCCCCCCCCCCCCAAAAAAGAACAGATTTTCACATTTTAATTTCTCAGATACCAAATATATAATATATAATGTGTCAGGTTTACGTGATCCGTACGTTTGGTAAAAAATACTGTATATATAAAATTAGCAAAGCATTAGCTTGTGAGCTGTCTGGACCACGGCCATGATCTATCAGCCACATTCACGCACAATTGTGTGTTTAGAGAAGGGCGGCCAAATCTATTACCTGGTATTTCTGAAAGATCTACTAAAAGTTGGGCCGGCCATGGCAATCTATTTGACCCTTGGCCACCCCAAAATGCGATCATATATTGATTTGTAAGGTCAACTCTCAAATGACATGGGCCTCAGTGAAAGTGATTATAGGTAGAATGTTCACACATAGTATGTTAACATACAGCAAAAAAAATAAAATAAATAAACTACAAAAAGCGCAGAGTCGGTCAATAAGAATTTCATATCCTGTTCTGTAGTCCCACACAATTACAAATGAGAATTTGTACTGTTAGCTACAACGCTCACAGGTAGTATACTAAGATATAGGAGAAAAAAAAGCAACCCAAGTACTTCGGACACCAAGAGAGATTCATAAGGGCATCATATTTTGGCCTGTAGTACGCAATGGATAGCTGTGCGTGACGTCATCAGTATAGCTTTGTCTGCCATGTTAGAGGTCCACATCAGAAAACTAAGCTAGGTTTGAAACTGAGAAACTGGATTAACTCGTGGGGGTTTTTTTTCTCTGTTTTGCCCCAATGAGTTCATAGCAGCAATTTAATACATTTTCCAATCTCCTTAGATGTGCGATGATGGAAGCTTAAAAAAGCAAACTGAATATACAGAGACGTTGACATGTCACAATATATACATATCATCGTTTATGATATATATATATATATCATAAACGATGATCCGACGATCTCATTGCCTAAAACAGCATTGATTTTGACAAATATTAGGCTCAAGGCTAGGTGGTGGTTAGCATGCTAAGAATCCCATATTTGCCATGTGTCTGTGCGTTTAATATAATACCAAGGCAACAATTGGCCAATATCCAACGTATAAATCTGTTAATTTAGAGAACTGATATAAAATGTGAACATACTGTCAAAGGAGACAGGTACAATGTGGAACATGCGTTTCCCAACAATGCTAAGTGCTAAAAGTTTGCATCTCACCGAGAAAGCTAGAATTGAATTTTGGGTTTCGACATACTTATTTGCAAAACGACTGTAAGCGTTTGTAAACGGTAGTAGGATTAAATTTTTTCGCCACTGCTAGATACCATGTGATCATGGTTCCAATATGTCCACACATTCGTGCGTAGCAGTCGCCACTCGTGAGATGGAAGCAGCCATTCTCCACATGGATCATTGTGCCATGAAGAAAAATAATGCGCAATGAGGTGGATCTTATGTTTTACAACACCAGTTTGAAAAAGTTTTAAGACACGAATAATAGAAGAAAGCAGTGAAGCAGTTCGAGAAAGACAAATTTGGAGAGAAAAGTGCCGACATGCACCGCCCTGTACGTAATAAAGTTTTTTTTTGTGTGTGTGATATTTTAGGATTTACACCTCATTCATTTCCATATGATCAAAATCGCTCATTGACGGTGAAAGTCAAGGAACGTGGCTAATGACAGAGGTGACCCCATGACTTTTGCCGACATTCATCATCAAAGTTGACAAATCGAACACCCTTGCAAGCATTTGCCACTCACTAAGTGAGATACCACCTGAAAGATTGCCTTCAACAAAGTGTTCATAACAAACACAGATAGCCAGAGTGAGATTGACTTTGCTGATTGGCGAAAAAGCTACAAATCTAGGAAGCTACAAATTCCGTTTGCTCGCCCTGATTCAAGGTTGGTGCTAGTAAACTGTAAAAAGAAACTTTATAACCCTAAACTGCACAGTTGGTAAAAAGATCATTTTCCTAACATTGGCCGTCAATCTAATTTGTCTATTGAGACTCTCACGGAGGATCGGAACATCACGCATGGATCTCCAACATGCCAGCGGCCGCAGCCATATGCAGGGGTGCATGCTGTCATGGTAAAAAAAAAAATCTACTGATAAAATGATAACATGTTCATAGTTGCTATGCCGTGAATATATAAAACGACACTGCGGTCCAGAATAAGAAAATATATGGGCCCGAACAGGGTTAGGGCACAAATAGGAAATAACATTCGAAAGCGAGTTTAAACCGATTTTAAGTGTGTGTGTGTGTGTGTGTGTCCTGTGACTGCACTCGTGTCTGGGGCCTTGTTGCATTACAGAAATAGCAGATACTTGCACAAGACGGCAGCGCCAATCACAGGGGAGGGAAATACAATGGTTTCCATGGCAACACTGATTTCAGCCTTCCTGCTTACACCCTGCGCCCCTTCCAACAACAACCTCCATCATCACCACCACCGACCCCCCCCCCGATAGTTTACCCGAGGGAGACAGCAAAAATGCTACGGCTGTACCATCGGTGCACGCACACAGAGCCAGGCATGCACGCTACCATCCACAACAACTGCATTAATGCTGGCCAACTTTACAGCCACAAAGATCACATTTTAAATACACACATATCAAAGAATCCGGCAAATAGAAGTTTGTCTTTGCCACTTTTCTTTCAACAAGTGCTTCAATAACATTGGTCAACAATTTTCTTTTAAATCAGAGATGCAAGTAAACTTTTCAAAATGTTTTGGGGTTTTTTTGTTTTTTGCTCGCACATCAAGTTTCATCATCATTCCCATCATATAATATTGGAATATATTATTATATCTCTGAAACGCCATCGCTATAAATGAGACCACATGGTAAAATTTATATTGCGCAAGCATTTACATATCAAACTTCAAAACGAAAATCTCAAAAATCTAATGCGCAACAACAAAAAAAAGTAGGCATGTTTTGGAAATGATTGTATAAGCGCAAATAACCAAATCTAAAGTGTTTTTTGTCGTTGTGTATCGCAACTTTTATTGAACCCCATCTGTGACATAAAACAACAACACAAACAGCTAACAATCGAAACTGTCACAAGAGTTTGCACACTGAGCTCAATTTTAATGCTAACACAAATTTACTTCCTCGGGTTGAAAACTGGGCCTATTTAGTTGAACACAAAGCTGGTATCATGTTGCATTAATGGCAACAGGTCGATCGATACACAGGCTAATTGTAAACTCTGCCATCTAAAAGAAGAGCACTTAATACTTGAGCGTGTCACTCTAGGTCACTGGCATAGATTGATAAACAAAGCTATACACAATTTTTGCAGTGAATAAATGGTAACTTTCTAATTAAATGACATTGAATAATTTCCCAGCACAGATGTCTGTCAATCGCTGCTGTATTATTTTCCTTTTTTTTGGGCAAGACCAAATGCCATCTTAGTATTTAAAGTATTGAAAATAATAATAATAAGAAGAAGAAGAAGAACATTTGGAATGCCCCCATTTGCCTTGATCTCAAATATTACCAGTAGGGGGAGTGTGCACATTTGTATGGAATGTGAACTTTAGTGCACGAAGGTGACTACAATGCACCATTATAAATTGCAGGTGAGCAGATTTGTTTGATACATTTTCGTATCTTTGTCATTTTATTTCGTTACCATTAATTTAATACTAACAAAATAAAATGACAAGAAGAATAGCAAAATAAAATTCATTTACTCACCAATGTAGTGCCTGTTCACTGAGCTGCACATCTACGCGAGTGTCCCCAAACGTTTTTAAACGCACCGTAGCTTGTAAGTGCCCAGCCGTGCTCTGATGTTTCCTTACTGCCTTGGGTAAATCCAGAGTGGCTCCAAACACCAAATCGGCCGTTGCAAGCAATAGGCATTCCCAGCAGTACAATTTGCAGCATTTCTCAGAGGCTGTGAGCCACGGGTAACGATCATAATTGCTGGTCTGAAAATGACGGACAAACCCTTTTCCTTGCTGGGACAGGCTAGCTAGCGCAGGAGTTGGGCGACCTCTTCGCACAATATCCAGGTTTTCGTTGAAGGTCCGTCTTGAAAATTGTGTGGAAAGTAGTTCTGCAACCAGGTCAACGTCTTCTTCTTCGGCCATTTTGGGGCCTCTAGCAGGCGCTAATCCAATCACCGAACGCGCACGTCCAGTCTCGAAGTAAGGCATTCTAGCTGGCCCCGGTGTGCAGACTCTTGATCTGATTGGCTATTGCAACCTGACTTGCAACCTGACTGTGCCCGTTCATTTACTGCACACTTTTACTGCGCACGTTCATTTACGCCTGCTCTGTTTAATCTGAAGGCCCCGAGCAACTTTAATTTACCTGGCAACACAAACTAGCTGAAATATGATTGGTTAAAACTCTACCATAATAACTGAGTTATTTATCGAGTGGCTTTCAATGTTATTTAAAATAACATTGAAAGCGACTCAACTAAGTGGAAATAATGTGACTTAAAGAATTCAGAGAATAATTTGGTTTACATATTTATGAAAATAAATAAATGAATTACATTTATGTTATTGTACGCATGTTTAGATAAGATATCCTTTTTGTCCCACACTGGGGAAATTTACAGCCTCCAGCAGCAAGAATGCAGGTAGAAAGAAGAAAAAAAATAAACACCGTAGGTTTGGGGTACAAAACCACGCAAAAGAAAATGGGAAGAAGAAATAAATAAAGTAAAAGGACGAAAAGGCCAGCAGAGAAGGACTTGCTGGCCCGCCACTGGTATATATATATATATATATAGTGTATATAGTGTGTGTACTGATATATATCCACACTGTATATATAAAATATAGGGCAGCCCGGTAGTCCAGTGGTTAGCACGCCGGCTTCACAGTGCAGAGGTACCGGGTTCGATTCCAGCTCCGGCCTCCCTGTGTGGAGTTTGCATGTTTGCAGGGTCTGCGTGGGTTTTCTCCGGGTGCTCCGGTTTCCTCCCACATTCCAAAAAACATGCGTAGCAGGCTGATTGAACACTCCAAATTGTCCCTAGGTGTGAGTGTGAGTGCGAATGGGTGTTCGTTTCGGGGTGCCCTGCGATTGGCTGGCAACCGATTCAGGGTGTCCCCCGCCTGCTGCCCGAAGACAGCAGGGATAGACTCCAGCACCCCCGCGACCCTAATGAGGATCAAGCGGCTCGGAAGATGAATGAATGAATATAAAATATATAACTCCTCTTTAAGCACACGTGACTACCAAGTGCAGACACTCAATGAAGCCTCCAGTACTGTATGTCACTTGATTGAGGCGTATAAATAACAGGACTCCTTTTGAGTTTCACTTTACCACAGTAAAACTTTTCTCAGGGACATTGAATCGATCACAACGAGACTGCTCTCATTGTCGCAGAAGACATTTCTACAAAAAAAGGGGAACGTATTGTCTTGGACATCCAGGTTTGCATTTAAAAGAGCTCAAAGCCCCTTGTTTTGTACAGGGTTGCTACAATAGAGCCCAGAGCACAACTATGTCTGTCTGGAAGATGTTCTCATGAACTGAAAATATGTGGTATTGAGGCTCGGTTCCAGCAACTGACATATTTATTTGGGGTTAAACGCGGGTCTGTCTTGGTGGGCGTGATCAAGCAGAAACTGTTGCCTCTCGGTTTCCACTGCATCCCGTACTGGAATGCACGTGAACAACGACGTGACACCGAAAGTAACCCATTTCAGTTTTGTCCAGTTTTAGGTCTAAAACTGCAAAACTCCATAGATTTTTTTAGGGGGCGTAATGTGATGCATTGCCAACCAGAACCTGAATCAGAATAACTTTATTGTCATTGTACCAAAAGTGCAACAAAATTGAACAAAGACAAACTGTTCAAGTGACATAGAACAACATCGGGGGGGATACAGAACGGGAATCAGCCGGGTCACCTTTATGGCACCTTGTTTTCACAGATTACATAATAAAAACACACACACATACATGAAAGGGGGAGGAGAAATGGGGAGGAAAAAAAACAACCCCTGGCGTTCTTGTAAAAGGAGCACGGTATGGATTTGGAAAAAAATACCCTCAGCAAACAGGCACACGTACACAACATGCAGACTAGCACATGCGGAAGTGTGCTCAAATGTGAGCACACTTGTTATGGTAGTCTGTTGTGTTAAGGATTACCAAGTGACATGTTTACCCAAGCCGCCCTTGAACGCATCATGACCGGTGGCGACGGCGTGGACGATAAATCACAGCCAGACGTAGTCCGAAAAAAATAAAAATGATGGCCAAACCCGCATCCTTCAAGAGGCAAACAAAACTGCAAAGATTTTGACAAACTAGCAATGGAAAACATGAGTTAACATGTTAATGTTGACAATTTTAGACGTACAGTAAACTTGAAAACAGGGCCGACAGTGTGGAATGAGTCTCGTGATCGAAAGCTACGGCCATTCAAATACACGATGGGTCATAAAGTAAAAAGTGTCATCTGTGAGGCTTCTAGCAAACTTCTTTTTTAATCTTGTGGCGTATGATAGGCAGCTCGATGCTTTGCACTTTAAAAAATAATAAAATAAAAACATTTTTTTAACAGACAATGTGAATTGTAGGAAAAACTGATAATCGGCCGTTCAAAACAGGCCTCTTGGCCAAGAGTCCTTGGCAAGAAGACTACACTTCCTCCCTGTCAAATTTCCACACACACTAAGATTTCAGTAAAAAACAGACTCACACAAACTCACGCATGCACACACACACTCACCACTTTGGAACCTTTAACATTGCAAGGAAAAACACCACATTGCGAACCTTCACCAATGGTCCCATTTAAAACTAAAACTATTACAGGATTATTGGGTTGGGGTGGAAACACCTGAGAAGGATGTCAGGGATGAAACAGACAAACATGTTTTGTTAAAAACAAACAAATCAACCAACGTAAAAAACAATTCTGCTTGCGGAGGCACTGCAATACTGAAATGTAAAACTTAAATGAGAAACCCGCCACCAGACATTTCCCTTTCAGAGACGCGGTTACCTTTGTTGGCAGCAGCATTTTAAAGAATGAGGAAAACCGGTTTGCGAGAGTCGAGCTTGGCGTAATCGAAACGCTTTAAACGGAGGCTCGCCATGCGGGGCATTTCTGAAAGGGGGGGGGGGGGAGAAGACAGCACATGCACAGGCTGCTTGGCTGCTTGATGGCCCCCACACCCCCCTTTGACATCCAACATCACAACCGTTTTGAATCACCTAACTCGTGTTACATCTAATCTCTACGACAACGCAAGTGTTGGTAGAGTAGTTTACCTTTTGTTCACTTGCATGCTTTGAACTTGGTGAGAAAAGCTTGAGGAGGAACATTTTCGCTTTCATAGCTCCATCAAGGTACGGTTGGATGAATTTGGTGGGGAAATACAGGTAGTGTTCTGTTTTCTGTGCATACAATCCATCTTTGATCATTACAGGCGCTACCTCGGGTATCCGAGTTTCCGTATCGCTTATGATCACTTGCGTTTGCTCATCAAACGACGTAGGGAGACGACCCAGCATCAATGAAGTGTAACATCGGATGAAAGTACATATAAAAGCAAATCCTAACAGACACCCCAAAATCCTCCAACATGTTTTCCGAGAAGAGCGGCGGCCGTTTCATCTGCAAATTCAAAACCCGTTTTTTAAAGTGGAATTGTTAACTAGTGATACCCAGCAAGTTGACTGACCCGATGTGCTGCTACTTTTGCCAAAGTAGACGTATTTTGATGCTTGAGATGGCTGTAAAATTTGGGACAGGAAGATTATTATTGTTTTTTTTTTTTTTTTTACCAAAAGCAATTGCCTAATTTGGGAGGTTATTTAAATACATGGATCCTTTTTTTTCAAGCATCTTTAAGCCGTTTTGTCTCTTCAATCTCAGCATGCACTGGGAATGAATTTGATGGCAACTGAGGACGGCGCATTGCCGGAATGCAGTAATGTGACTGTCCTATTTTTAAGACGCATCTTAACTCATTCAGTAGCAGCCATTTCTGGACTAAGTCTGAAAAGACGTTTAAAAACGTCTTTGGCAGTGAATGAGTTAAAATGTGTCAAGTGGCCGAACAATCGACACTTGGGCAGAGGAATCTTTCAAAGCGCCTCTGATGCCCCCCCCCCAAAAGCCGCGGCGTACCACAGATGAGATTCACGGGCACAGCCGAGAATCCAGACGCAAGACAAAATTGCTTCTAAAGAACAGACTCCCTCCCAAAACGCTGAAGGACACCCTGAGCTTCTCGTTTTTGTCAAATGCTTGCTTGTTGCGAACTGCCAAGAAATGTTCCACAGGAATATTAAAGCCGTTGTTTCACCTTTCAACAACAGTCACTTTGACAACACCTGAAATTTGTTATTATTCATATTATGGTCCTCCATGACTGGAATGTGTGCAAGGCGACGAACGTGTCCAGCCAGTTTGGAAAGAAAGAAAAAAAAATCGCAGAGACTTTAGTGAGGCTGCGGCGGACCTCGTTGGATGTTCTGCTCCTGTGGCGATAGTTTGTAGTTCTGCTGTGCAGCCATGGCCAGCATGCGCTGCCGCTGGGCCTGCCTGGCTTTGTTGTACAAGAAAACCCCCACAAACACGAGGACGGTGCCGGTGGCACTGAGCATGGTGATCCGATTGCTGAACACGATGACGCTCAGCCACACGGACAAGGCGTGCTTCACGGTGCTCGCGACGCTGAAGGAGAGACGAGGGAGTTAGTGCGCTCGGAGGAACGCTCGCTCCTCGGTAGAAACGTGACGGCTGCTTTTGCACAAAACCACAGCAGACGTCACCGGAGCTCAACTCAGTCAGCGGCGACGTTTGAGTGAGCGATAGTCGAGAAACGTGGCAGTAAAACACAAGAAGGTTGGCTCGAAGTCTTCAGAGTTCCTACAGCTTCAGCCAAATCAAATTCAAAATGCTTTAAGAGTGATTTTAATTCCATTTGAAATGAATTTTTAGAACAACTTCCCAATGTCGCACGTTGTCCAAAGTTGCTACAAAACATAACGGATGTGGCACCTGCTCTGTTATTTTTTTTTTGTTCCACTGTCGCGCTTGTGCCAATTTTCGATTAAAGTCCATCCATCCATTCATTTTCCGATCCGCTTATTCTCATTAGGGTCGCGGGGGGTCCTGGTGCCTATCCCAGCCGTCTTGGGGCAGTAGGCGGGGGCACACCCTGAACCGGTGGCCAGCCAATCGCAGGGCACACAGAGACCAACAACCATCCGCGCTCCCACTCACACCGAGCGACAATTTAGAGTGTTCAATCAGCCTGACATACCTGTTTTTTGGAATGTTGGATGAAACCAGAGCACCCGGAGAAAACCCACGCAGGCACGGGGAGAACATGCAAACTCCACACAGGGAGGCCGGAGCTGGAATCGAACCCGGTACCTCTGCACTGTGAGGTCGATGCGCTAACCACTCGACCAAGTCATTCGATCAATTCTTTTTTTTTCAAAAATGTGAATATACGTTGAGATTTAAGAATATTTACAATCCGAAATATTACTCGTGGGCGGCCCGGTAGTCCAGTGGTTAGCGCGTTGACCTCACAGTGGAGAGGTACCGGGTAAAATCCCAGCTCTGGCCTCCCCGTGTGGAGTTTGCATGTTCTCCCCGGGCCTGCGTGGCTTTTCTCCGGGTGCTCCGGTTTCTTCCCACATTCAAAAAACATGTGTGGCAGGCTGATTGAACTCAACTCAACTCAACTGTATTTATAGAGCACTTTCACACTCTAAATTGTCTCTAGATGTGAGTGTGAGCATGAATGGTCGTTCGTCTCGGTGTGCCCTGCAATTGGCTGGCAACCGGTTCAGGGTGTCCCCCACCTACTGCCCGAAGACGGCTCGGATGGGCTCCAGCACCCCCCGCGCCCTTTGTCAGGATAAAGCGGAACAGAAAAGGGATGGATGGATGGATGGATGGATGAATATTACTCGTGTATTCAAAAGAAAGTTTAGCCTTTTGGAAGATGGACGTAAGTCCCTTTATGTCCAATTACCGCATTGTTTTTAGATTTGTGGATTGAATGCCTTTCAAAAACTTAAAAGGGGTGAAAAAAAAAGGGTCGATCTGCTGGGAAACATAAACATGTCAAATGTCTCTAGTTGTCTTCCAAACGCTGACATGACGCAAAGACATCAAAAACGGTGGTTTTAAACGGCAGTCGAGGAGGCATTTTGGGTCACGCAGCTCAAGTTGTTGAAGTGCGAGAAGGGAGTGTGGGGGCAAAACAGAAAACATTTTGACGTGCGATGACTTCAAAGCAATTTGCTTGTGCGTGTCGATCCCCCACCCTACACAGAAGTGTTCAAGGGTAGTACATTTGAGAAAGGCGGGGAAGGTTCGACAACACAACCCGAGTGCATCAAGTGTTGAAAAGCCAAAGGAAAGCACTGCACCTGAAAGTAACCGGAGAAACGCGCCCCATCAGCGCGTAGGCAGTGACACTCTGCAGGTGAAACAGGCCGCCGTTGAAGAGCAACAACAAGACGATGTCCCGACTGAAAGTGAAGGTCTGTCCGCTCTTCTCGGTTGCGGGAGTTTCCTGGAAAACACAAACAAGCGTCAGACAAATCCATTCCACCAATGAGCACGGCACCGATATTTCTTCTTTTTTGACCATCATTGATTACCTGCAAGCATTTGAAATCTTTTTTTTTTTTTGGGCAAACACCATTTTGAAACAATGATGGCATGAATAATTTCAGCAAGTTTCACGTCGTCCAATTTCGGCCCAACTGGTAGCAGCCCAACGCTGCAGTTCATGTCTTAAAAAAAAAAATGCTTTCTTCCTACTGAAAGCACATCTTTGTAATTGACATGTTTATATTGGATCGCATGTTCACGTTTCAATAATCATCAACAATCATCAATCAATTATCAATAAATGCTCATATGGTATGACACATGGTAGGTGGTGGCCATTTTTATTGGAAATGGTTACAATGAACTACCGTTATATGGTCGTTATGTCCCTCGATCTACGTTGTCATGAGTTTCGACTGTACCCGCATATCATATTTGATAAAAACGATTCACTCGGTGACCTACCAGGAGGAAAATCCAGGCTGGGATGAGCATTATGATTGCTGATGCACTGGTGTAAAATTGTAGTTCTGGAGGGCTGAAAAAAAATCAAATTTAAAAAAAAAAGTCTCATTTCACTTGTACGACTCCTGTTTTTATTCCTGGTCTTTTTACCTGAATTTATAAGTGTCACCGCTCAACAGTTTCTTGGAGAAGACATTCTGTAAACTGAGACGGGAGGGAACGGGTTGAGACCAAGCGCGCCGCTGCGGCCGTGGTGCGGCACGGCGGATCGGCGGTCGCGGTTTACCGTACCAGTCCATGATGTTGGTGGAGAGCGCGGCGGAGAAGCCGAGCAAGTTGAAGCTGAGCTCTGTGGCCGTGCAGAGAGCCAAGCCCGCCATGACGGGGAACAGCGACAGGTTCACCCACAAGCCTGCGTGACGAGGAGGGTTGGCCAGTGTTCAATGACGATGCGTATTGGGGCAGTCCTTCCAGGGAGTTACATTTTCAAAATTATACTGACCGAATTTGTCAATATACATTTGCCCCCCCCCCACCCCTACAAAGCGATTTACCCGTCTCAATGATCTTGAAGTTTGTTCTGTTCATGCATTGCGTAATTTAACATTTCATGGAAAACTAACGCAAATGACAGGAGAACATCCAATACAACCCCCCCCCCCAAAAAAATGTCAAAAGCAACAACATTAAACATGTTACAAATGATGACATTTTGTTTTACAGTTCTAATGGTAAAAACATTTTTTGCATGAAAAATATTACTTTATTACTATTATTTTTTTGTTGGATAAACAATGACCATTTCAATGATATTTTCAAAATTCATTGAGCAATTCAAATACTCATGTTAGTAAAATGACTTGCTTTTCCAAAAGAAATTCAGCGGGACACGTCTTCACCGCGATTGATGAAATCACCTGAAATGGAAAATGACCCACCTGTGTACTCTCCAAGAATCAACCTGGACATGATGACAGTAAAAATGGGCGCAGAGCTCTTCACCGTCTCGGCAAAAGACACGGCCACATTCTTCAGGCTCACCAAACCCAAGACCACCGTGGTGAACCTGGATATCAAGCAAAGAGATTCTAAGGACACTTAAGAACGAGTGACTTGGGAGGCGTGTTCCGTGATATTACTTCCACCTATTTGGTCGTGTGCCACAACATTTTTCTCGTGTAAAATGACGTCTTCACTCAATAAAGGCCGTTCGTGTTTTCACTTGACAGAAAAATCATGCTTCAAGGTTTGACAAATATTTTCAGCTTTGGAGGAGCGCAGTGCTTTCGATGCACGGCATGCTTTCGGGAAGTCACCTCATCAGTCCAACGAAGAGCATGATCATGATGAAGTTGGGAGGATACTCGCTCCTGGATTTGTGCTGGTAAAGGCAGCAAGGCACAAACATCTTCAGGAAGCCAATTATGGTGGTGGAGAGCATCTGAACCGCACCTGCCCACAAAAAGGAAACAATTAAATACAGATTAGAATTATACTCAATCGGGCTGAACGTGAATTTCAAATCGACACCGTTATGTTTTATATATACAGTCAAACCTTGGTTTTCGTCCATAATCCGTTCCAGAAGGCTGTTTGAAAACCGAAATTGTTTGAAAACCGAAACCACGCTCTTTTAAAAATAAAAGTGTTTACTGAACACATCTGCTCACAATGGAATGCAACACTCGTGTAAGGAAGGTGAGAGGAGTCAAATGGTGCATTCAAGTGCGCTCAGTTCTTTCGAGAACCAAAATTTGTTCGTCATCCGAGGCATAAAAAACGGGAAATTTTTGGTCGAAAACCGAATTGGTTGAGAACCAAGACGTTCGAAAACCGAGGTTTGACTGAGGTTTTGACTGTATGTGTGTGTGTGTATATTATATATATATATATATATATATATATATATATGTTATACACACTGCATTTTACTCTTGCAATCTGATTTGTGACTTACAAATGTTTATATCACACCTGTTTGGTAGAATTTTCTGAAACTGTTGTAATGAACGCTTAAAAGACTGCACATGTTTCGTAAGTTGGTCCACAGTAAAAACAAATGCAAAGTGGAGCAGTTCCCTAGTCGTCCGTCCTTACCCAGCATGCTCGGCTGCCCCTCCAACAGCGACAGGATGTATTTGTTGAGGAACAGGTTACAGAAGCTGAAGAAGTACCATAGGGCCAGGTAGGTGAGGGAGCGGCGGTTCCAGACCCCTGAGCCGGCCTTGATCACCGTGGTCTCTGTGACGACGATCTTCAGCACCTGGTCACTGGGCAGGCTCTCGCTGCGGGCCAACACCACTCGCTCCTCACGGACGCGTGGCGGGAGCAGAAAGCGCCACAGCGATTGCCTGTTGCTTTTTGGCCTGGTGCCCAGCATGGCCCCCTGTTGCCCAGGCCCCCTAGGGAGTTTGGGGCGGGGCTCGGGGGTAACTGGGAGCTAAGCGGTCTGAAACAGTAGCTTGTACGACTAAGGCATCTTCTGATCAGTCACGTGATGTTTTTTGCTCCATCTTGCCTTGAGGACATGTTGGTATTGATGCTTCGAAGACCTGCAACACACAACAGAGAAAAGAGTGACCGCCTGATATATCACAGATTTATTCATTCATTCATTCATCTTCCGAACCGCTTGATCCTCACTAGGGTTGCGGGGGGTGCTGGAGCCTATCCCAGCCGTCTTCGGGCAGTAGGCGGGGGACACCCTGAATCGGTTGCCAGCCAATCACAGGGCACACATAGACGAACAACCATCCATGCTCACATTCACACCTCGGGACAATTTAGAGTGTTCAATCAGCCTGCCACGCATGTTTTTGGAATGTGGGAGGAAACCGGAGCACCCGGAGAAAACCCACGCAGGCCCGGGGAGAACATGCAAACTCCACACAGGGAGGCCGGAGCTGGAATCGAACCCGGTACCTCTGCACTGTGAAGCCGACGTGCTAACCACTTGGCTACCGGGCCGCCCTATCACAGATTTAATGTTTGTTTATTTTGGGAAAGTCTGAATTTAAGAATTGGCACCTTGTGCCATTGCACTGCTGACAAGAGCGCAGTGGGCAAGTGGCCAGGCATGTTGCAATTGGGGCTTCCACGACTTCATTGAAGTTTCTGATTAGAAGGAGACTGTCAGAGATTCTCACTCGGACAGTTGAACACAGACTCGACCCAGGAACAGGTCGTCTTTGACTGCCAGGCATGAGGAACGATCGATCCTTTGAAGCCGCACTAACTCGTGCTCGCTTCTCAAACCGAAACCTGAACCCTCGCAGCTCCTGCTGGCCTTTATTGACAGTACATGCAAATGAGTAGCCTTCCCACGAATTGATACATCTGTAACTTTGCTCAAGGACACATGCGCTCGAGGTCAATCAAGCATGGAACAAAGATAAACGTTTAGACATGATAACATTATAACATTATTTGTCTATTCTCCATCAGAGACCCAAACAAATTTCAATGAGTCCTTGTACGTGTATGTTTAAAAAAAATGTTGTGGATAGTTCTAGTTATTTGACTTTATCAAGAAACATAAGGGCAAATATTATTTCAAACGCAAAGAGGATTCTGTCGTTTTCTTATGCCAAGTACATGTCAAAATTAAGCTTTTTTTCCCCAAGATGGCACCCGAGTAGGCAGCCTTCGGCAAGTGCTCTTCAAGAGCCTTGCTTTTTTTGTTCTTTTTTGCTGTTTTTGTCTTTTGCTTTGGCACATGTTGTTTGTTGTTTCATCGTGTGGACCTGATATGGACTGTTTTCAGCGCTTTTTGGCCACGACATTCGTCAAAGGAGCAGTATCTGTGCTTGGTGCTTCTCGGCAGCACGCCTGTACCAGCATAGATTTTGATTGGGAGGAATGTCGGCGCCATTGACTGTCGGTGCTGGACAGACCTGGGGCGCTTGTGTTTTTTGCGCCTGTAATGGGCAGCATTTTTCACAACCCCGTTTTGTTCAGTGGCTATGTCGGCGCTGTTGGACAGTCGGCGTTGGTGCGGCTGGATGGTTGGCTGCTGAAGTTGAGGATGAGGAGAGAGGAGCAGCGATGCGTATTTGGAACCGTGAGTCGCCGCTTGGAATTGAAATGGATTTCCATGAGACAGGAGAAGTGAACCAATCTCTTTTTTCGTCAATGGATGCTACAGCTTCTTGTTGACTTTGAAACTTAGCTTGTAGCCGACGTGTGCACATTTTGAGCATGACGTCTCTGATCCACTGGTTAAAGGAAACTTTGATTCTCTCCTCTTTCATTTCAAACTGCTTCAAACAACAAAGCGTGTGATGGAAAAGTGGTTAGAATTGCATGACTGTCCGTGTTTTATGTTATGTGTTGTGTTTATTATTTATTTTACGTTATGTAAACTGTTTTGTTAAGCGCTTTGTTACAGCTGCCTCTGTTGTGAAAACGCTATATAAATCAGCGTGTATTGTATTGTATTGTATTGTATGAGTAACTGGAGGCATGGTGGACAAAGACAAATTATCCCAACAGCAATAATGAGCGTGCTAACAAGTTGAAAGTAGTCCTAAAACAGGCTGGTCAACTGTAATGCATAGCGCAAGATAATATTAGTTCGCTAAACGTACATTGTATGAACGACATATTAAGGTTATTGTAACCGTCTTAACAATGGTGTAGACCGAGTATCCTCCACACATTTTGCCATTTATGGCACAACTTGAGCCAGAAGCATGAATGGAAACTACAGTTGCACATTAGACTGCATTACAAGGTAAATAAAACTTTGTACATTCCTAGAAATTTGGTTTTACGACCGGATATTTGGAATGGTATTTTTTTGGTCTATGCATAGTTGCGTTTTATTGTACTGTTTTTCTTATTTCGATTACGTAAAAAAAATCTAAATAAATGGATCGCGGTTGGTGTGAACTCATCTGTTTATATTGGGATGCTGATACACTTTTCAGCCTTACCTTTCAACTCTTGGTTTAAGCGTGTTTTAACAAGTGAACGCGTGGGGGCGGCATGCCCCGCGATAAAAGGAGCAGTATAAAGCGCAGCTCTTCGGTGTGGCATGACTAACGTACATCTATATCTCTTCATGTACCAAATACATGATAATATAATATTATGGCCATAAAGGTTCTGCTTCGCCACATTTACTATTCTTCGACCCTGCTCATTCATTGCAACACGATAGTTGCTGTAGTCTGACCATTGTAAAATTTGAGTGCAAGCCAACCGAGTTCGGAGTGCACCGAGGCCAATAACCTCTGGTGGACACAAGGCACCACATGCCCGTTGTGAAATAAGAAGGAAGGAACAGTACCTGACCACGAACACGAACCGCTCCGTGATGGTGTTCACCCAACGGACCAGCAACACAATCGGGACGACAACAGAAGCAGGAAGTTGCACGTTGACGTTAGCAAGCGGTTGCTCGCGGCAACGTGGGGAGCAAAGGTGCGAAGGCTAAAGGCCAGGCGAGCTGACAGGTCAGCATTCAAGCCATGAGAGGGAATCGCGTGAGGCAATACTTAATGGAGGCAAAGATTTTGTAATCTGCCAGAGAGACTCTTATCAGCTCTCTTGACTTTTGGACGTGGCGGCTAAGTGCGTCAAGCTCATGCGGTGAAGCCACAGTGGCTTGCCTTCAAAATAAAACTCGTCCTACAACCTTGACTGTTTGAATTTCAAAAGGAATTATGGAAATAATTAACTGATAATTATATGTTATACAGTAAATTGATGCAATACTCTCATTTTTTATGGTGGAGATTCTTTTGATAGACATGGCTTCACCATCAATGTTTTATTTTCTTAATAATGTCGTATAGTTCTGTAGTGAGTAAACTTGACCAAGTTTGGGTCATCTTCAGCAATTCCCGCGAGTGGTTTAATTTCATAAAGCACACACAAAATTGACACATTTCCATTTTCTAATCTTCATATCCTCATGAGGATCGCGGGCGTGCTGCAGCCTCTGACAGTTGACTTCGAGCAGAAGCAGGACGACAACCTAAACTGTTCGCCAGCCAGTTGCAGGGCACGTGGAGAGACGAACAACCATTCTCACCCACGTTCCACCTGAGTGGGAACCGATCCCAGGCTACCTGAACAAAAGTCAGGCCTTTACCACTACACTATCAGCAACACTAAGCTATTATTAATAAACGATATTCATTTAAGCAGCAAGTGAGCACATCCGCCTTGCAGTTTAGAGATGCGTGGTTTTCCCCGGGTACTCTGGTTCTTCCCACATTCCAAAAACATTCATGTCAGGTTAATGGAACACTCTAAATTGTCCCAAGGTGCGATTGTGAGTGTGAATTGTTGTTCGCCTATGTGCGCCCTGCGGTCGGCTGGCAACAAGTTGAGGGCATTCATAAAATGGGCCAAATGAAAATGCTCCTGTGGCAAATCGGTTTCCGTATGCAAGAACTTCTTATTTTTCCCATATATCCGATATTGTTTGAAAAATGGGTCTTCCGATTGTTGTTGGAACATTCGGGTCTTGTTTAAGCTTTACGTTTTGCCAGTTATTTTTATATATTTTTTGCAATTCTTGAAATATTTGTTTAGTTAATCAAGGACATGACTTGGCAATGCTCAATAAAGTAAAATAAAAGTTATGAAAGTGGAGAGCAGAAATAATTGTGTCCTTTTTTTATTAGTTGCAAAATCCAGTGTGACATCAGATGAAATGCCAGCTTTGTATATTATAAACCCTAATTACTTGATGTTTTCCGAATTGGTTCTCATTTGAAAACTGGGAAAAACTCAACCCCATTTTGATGTTGTGGAAATTTTGTGGCGCAAGTCATACAGTATATGCCTTCCAAGTTTTTGTAAAAACTGAACTTAATGACAAAAACAGCGTCTTTCCCCATGGAAAACTGTGGAAACCATCGCCATCTACAGACGAAAGAAAGCGCATTTGCGGAGCTCACCCATCATAAACTGCACGGAAAATGGACAAAGCGCCCGTGCATTTTGTGTGCGTGTTTGTGTCTGTGCCCCCTCCCTACAGTCATGCGCATGTACTCTGTGAGACAACAAATTCGAGCCGCTCCGGTTTCTGGTAATGTGCGGAAGGTCATTGTTCGAGTTCGACTCGTAATCAACGTGAAAACGAGAAGAACCTGCTGGCTCAGTATGACGACCTCATTCGCTAGTTTGAGATGCGCCTAGCGTGTCACAAAGACGTGCATTTCCACCCGCAATTTAAAGCGACTTCTTGGTGTTTTAATAACATGACTGTGACATGCTTGTTGGAGCGTGGAAAAAAAACAAGCGTCCTGAAAGACAAAAAAAAAAGCATTTTAATCATGGCGCCAGCTCTTCGAAAACATGACATTGATTATGTTACAAAATGTAAAGAACAACCTATAAAAACTTGTCCAAGATAAAATAAAATTCAACATTTTATATTTATCATTTAGTACCAGGTAATAAACAAATACAATAAAAACTCATAATAATTTTGGGCAAGCCCCGCCTATCCGAGTCAGCTGGTGCACAGAAAAAAAGAATCCTCTGTACAGTATTTACATAATTCAAATATGCCGGTTGCATGTGATTAAAATGTGGTAAACGGATGTAATTTTCACATGTTCTCAAAAATAATCAAATGATATATGTTGGCTTAACACATTATGATATGCAAAAGAAAACAAGATCCTTTTTTTTTTTCTTTCAGTGTATCGGGTTCACCTCACCCGTGACTCTCAAAAGGCCAATCGGTAAAAAAAAAGGATGGATGTCGCTTTAACATGTTCATGTGCTGCCCAGACACCTTGAGAACTTGAGCGACACACATGAAAAGGAAGATGGCGTCTTCCATGTGTTTGTTATTGTCGAAGTGAGCGTTTCAACCATGCGTGAACTGCAAACTGGACACAAAAGTTACTCAGGGTGTCTTTATTCGCTGGCCGAGGGTTTCACAGGCTGATGGTGAGAATCGTTCTTCAAGTTAGGGGGAAGTCATCTGTTCAATGCCACAAAATAAAATAATCAAAGGTACAAAAACATGAGTGAGAGCCAAGTCAGCAGCGTCACTGTGTGTGTCACTGTGTTATAACTTTTTCACCCTGCTGTTTCTTTGCAAACTCAACACAGCGCCCGTTTCGACCTGCAGAACAGGGTATTGCAACAACAAAAATGATGACAATAATAATAATAATAATGAACTACGCAGAAAAAATGGCCTCTGTGAAATATCAGAATAAACCTAAAATACATATTTTTTTAATATAATGCTTTCACAACAGCTCCATGTGTAAAATCAAGCGCTTTACAAACATTTAATGTAAATTCACAAAAATGCATTCTAGCTCTTGCAGGTTAACTTACTTGAACCTTCCCTAAACCTTTGAAGACGCATATTAAACCTTTCAGTATGTCAGTACATTTGACAACTTTCTGTTCTGTATCAAGGAGCTGAATGGGCCTTACGGGGCCCTGTCCTCCAGCAACTGAGCTCTGTGAGGCTACAAATGTTGCACATGACAAATAGTGCTACTGAATTTATGCATTCTAGTTCCATCCTAAAATTTCACCTGTAAGACCAATATCCTTAATTGTTAGGGTATTAATCCCCTTTCCAGGGACCCAAGTTGGCTGAACAGTACCTCAAGGGGGGTAATTATAATGTTGGGTACTAGCTAAGAGGTAGCTAGCGTTGACCACCAACTGATAGCTTTATAACAATCGACAGGCGAGGCCCCTTGTGGGGTTGATGATGGAGACAGCAGGGACATAGTTTAAGTAGACGCAGAGAAACATCTGGATCGCTATTGGCAGTGGTGAAAGTTAACAGCTCATTAGCTGTTAGGCTAACTGCTCAACATTATGTATAGTGAGCGCCCACGTAAAGATAAAGGCTTGGCAATATGTGTTTTAAATATGATAGTGTCTTCAGTAACTATTACTTAGTCAAAAGTGTCATACTTGATAGGAAAGTAGTAATTGAGGCATATCTAGACACATTTTCCATGTACTCGTTTTAAAATCAGAAGTCAAGAATAATGACTGTGATTGTGGATTACATATGACAATTTGAAATTTTGGTTCAGACTTTAGCAAGCATCATGGAACTTGACATGCTTGATTTGCTTTCGCGGGACACATAAAATGATGTGGCGGGCCAGATCTGGCCCCCGGGCCTTGACTTTGACACCTGTGTTGTAGACCATTGAAATATGTTGGGTTAAAAAAAACCTTTTTGTTTCCTTTTCATCTTTTGTTTTTAATAGTGACGTTCACACAGACATCTTAATTAGCCATCTTGCCAAAGGGCAGCTACGTTGTATACTGCTCAAGGGTGTAGTTGCATGCAGCTGCTCATCGAGGAGTGTTCCACATAAAACAAGAGACACCTAGCAAAGGAATGCAATTTGTAAAAGGTGAAACAAAAAACAAAACATTTATTGTACACATACAGTACATTAGGAGCTACCGCCACACCTATTTGTTTTTAAATGCATTCAATGCTTCCTTGAGGGAAGTTTGAGGGAACTCATTTCACTACACAGTTTCCACCAGTAGTCGGGTCAATATTTGTGTTTTCCCTGAGATGTAATCTTAACCCTGATGGTTGACCATGAATGACGGGACCATACGCGGCCCTATAAATGGAATGAACCAATGTCTTATGCCATTTTGGCAACAGAATATGTTTAAAATATATTTATTTTCAACATTTGTAACAAGCTCTGGAGGATCTTGTTGAATTATAGTTTTCAGGTGAAGAACCAACAGCTCCCCACCTAGACCACGGGTCACCAACACTGTGCCCTGTGGGAACCAAGTAGCCCCCCCCCCCCCCAAAGGACAACATGACTTGTCATTGGGCCAGTTCTTAAAATATCAGCAGTGACGAGACATTGTGATTTCCTCGAATTTGGTCGTTTTTTTCCTTTGTTATGGAAAAAAAAAGACAAATTCTGCTAAGTTTGAGATAAAACCACTTAATAAACAATTAATGTAGCACAAAAGTACCAAAAAGATTTATTTTCCCCTTTGATACATTGTAAACAAGTGAATAAAAACATTTGACAAAATACATCTTATTAAAGCGGCAAATATATACAGTACGTACTTCTGAGTTTAAGAGCTCAGTTGGTCCTCTTTGCTCGTCTTTTCATTCCAATGCAACATTCATAAGGAATGTTGCCTCGGTGACAAGATCTAGGTTAGGCCACAAAAAACAAAAACCTGACTGTATTTATCATAAAACCCCCCATAATAAAACAAAAAACAGGCTGCATGTGATGTGCACAATAAGCAACAAACTACATTAGTGAATGGCTA
Source organism: Hippocampus zosterae (assembly GCF_025434085.1). Classification (NCBI taxonomy): domain Eukaryota; kingdom Metazoa; phylum Chordata; class Actinopteri; order Syngnathiformes; family Syngnathidae; genus Hippocampus; species Hippocampus zosterae. The sequence continues at coordinate 33,537,198 of NC_067452.1, forward strand.
CTGAGACAATAGACTGGTGTGATTGTTTTTAAACCCCCCCCCCCAAAAAAACAAAAAAGTTAAGGTATAAACCTGGAAAAGTTTTGTTCTCACACATTCAATTGTTAATGGTCAATGTAAGGCACAGTTTGCAATGTTGGCTCATGTTCTAACACATCCAATTCATAAAGATGTGACAACATGAGATTTGGCCACTAAAGTGCAAAACTTTCACAGAGAAAGAATGAAAGAATGTATTAAAAAAAAAATCGGAAAACACACATTCTGAGAGATATTATTATAACCTTTGAAGTTGAGCACATTAGCACAAGAACATCCCTAAATCTGAATTTGGTGCCTTGAGACAGAAAAAAAAGGGATGATCCGCACTAACGGGGAGCCATTCGAGTCCACTCTAAAAATCCTCTTTAGAATTGGAACAGCTTTGCATTTTTCAAAATTCTGTCGTCCCATTTTAAAGTGACATAAAACTGGTGCTGGTGGAGAACTACTACAGTTACAAAAAGGGAATGTTACCCAAGCTCAAGGTGACTGTTAAAGAAAAAAAAAAACGGGTCTCAGAACTCATCGTCCTCTGAGCTGAGGTGATTCTGCTTCTTCCTCACGTTCCAGTGTAAACACTGGGCTAGGCTCTCGAACCAGTCGTTGACCGGGTTGCGAAAGCAGATACAAGGAACGGGGAAGCAGGAAGTTGTGATGGAAATACTGCAACAAAGAGAAAGACAAAGAGATGCCTGAGCTCATGTGAGCCTGCCCCGAGTTCCTTGTGAAGCAACACTGGGGATTTCTACACTGATCGTTCAATGAAAGCGGCTGGCAGCTAACTGATTTCATAGGTGTTACATAAAAGAGGTGCCACTCTTTCAAGTCTCAGATTAGATTACACAAAAAACGCATCGAGTGCAGAGCAAGTTCCTACTTCCGATCCTGAATTGTGTCTGTGTTTAGACCAACCTGTCTCCGTGACAGATCTCCTGACGGCGTCTCCCGTCGAATGACACCCATGCTGTGTTTCTGGCATCATGTGACAGCATTATCTAGGGGAGGAGACGCGTGACCACTGAAAGTTAATGGTGTACAACAGTTGTTCTGCCACATAAGCAGAGATATCACCGTATTTTCTGCACTATAAGGCGATTCGGAGTATAATGGGTGCCTTCAATGAATGGCCCATTTTAAAACTGTTTTCACATATAGGGCGCGGCGCATTATAAGGCGCATAGAATAGAAGCTACAATAGTGGTGTTAGGCATCCACTAAATGGACTTACACTAAAGGGATTAAAAATAAAGCTTTATTTATATAGAGCCCTGGCCGCGGTTCGGTTATGCATCCACTATATGAAGCTACGCCAAGTCAAGTCAACTGAATTTATAGAGCACTTTCAAACAGCTATCGCTGCATACAAAGTGCTATACATGGAGCAACATATGTAATAAACAGTAAAACAAATACAACACAGCTTTATTTAGATAAGAGCATTTACAACTGCTTTCACAAAGCGCTTTACAGAACATTTAAAATACTGCATTCAAGAAATCATAATATTGATCCATACAGGTGCAACAGATTATAAAGCACACTGACGGCTTTTGAGAAAATTGAATGCTTTTCGGTGCGCATTACAGTGCCGAAAATACGGTACGTCAATAGAGTCTGTAGGTAGGGGCAAATCTGCTACACTGGAGCCAAAAAGCTTTGAGAATGTGCGGTGAGCATCTCTACCTCACTTATGAGGGAATGAATGAAGAGGCACAGAAACTGCTGGCGCAGTTCATTTCAGAGTCCAGCTAAATTCATGACACAGTGAATTTCTTTTGTTTTTCCCCTTTGAATTGATTACACCTTACGTCACACAAAAACCTCATATTAACATCAGAATTTCAATATCACCCCCCAAAAAAATAATCAAAAAACATTTTGGGAATTTGGTAAAAGCAGGATTGAGTGCAAGGAGTCAACATGTCTGCCTCACGGTTTTGAGGGTCAAATCTCCGCTCCGGCCTTCTTACTTGTTGGGTTCAAAATTGTCCTTACGTATGAACATGAGTGAGTAGCTGTACTTTTGCTGGTATGTGGCATGTTGTTTTGTCGTCATATTAAAAAACGTTGAACAATCTAGTGTTTTAATGTTCACTTAAAACCGAACGAAAAAAAAAAACCCAGCAATTGGCTTGAGTCTAGTGTGTATGTACCTTCAACTCCACTCCAGCTGGCACCACGATGGGTCTGAAAGAGAGGGAGTGGGGGCAGATGGGAGTGATCATGATAGCCGGCACGTTGGGGTGGATCATGGAGGCTCCGGCGGCCACTGCATATGCTGTGCTGCCTGTAGGCGTGGAAACAATCACGCCTGCGGGAACAAGGAAGGACTTTCATTCAGTGCTCATTTCAGAAGACATCGAGCCACTTTGATCAAATGTCCGCACTCAGTGGTTCAAAGATGACCATTCGGAGAGTTGGCAATGCAGGTGTTAGCTTTTAAGAACTGGTGTGATAGAATTTTTAATGTAACAGCAGTTCCTCTACTTACAATGTCACTTCATACGAAATCTTCAAGTTACGAAACGCTTCATATTGCCTCTTGTTACGAAAGAAATTTCAAGATACGAAAGGTAGCAGCTCTGAGTTTCCTGAACGCAACATACTTATAGCTGCTCTGCCATTGGCTATTACCGAGCATCATCCAGGCATCCCATTTGTTAAGGGCCATGCGGTGTTCCGATAATTTTTTGTCAATGTGAATGACCCAGAAAATGTTTTCACCAGTCGGGTGATCGCTCACTTTGCTGATGTTTGCCTTGGACATTTTCGAAGGTTGTTAAAAGCTGACATAAGCAAACATCCTTGGATCAGTTCTTGACAAAACGCCAGGCAAAAACCACTTCTGAGAGAAAACATGAACTAAAGAGGGAAAAAAAAATGATGAGGACGCTGTTAAATGTTAAATGACCATTATTTTCAGTGTTTATTCTTAGTTTTTTTCAACATTACGCACACCTCTCATTTATTGTGCAATAATCTAATTGTAACATGTATTTGTGACATATTTTGATGCATTCGAAAACATTCATATCTGAATTTTAGCGGGTCTTGGAACGGATTAGGGCATTTACATGGAAAACGCGTTTCTACTTACAACATTTTCTAGTTAAGAAATTTCTTCCAGAACCAATCAATTCATTTCGTAGGTTGAGGTACCACTGTATTTTCAATTTATTTGTTGACAGGAAGGCACGTTTACGGTGGTGGATAAATTCCAGGCCCAAAAGCAGGAGTTGAAAATCCACATGAAACAAGAAACCCTCACATACCCACGAAACACACTTAAATTTATTAAAACACATATTGTAAACATATTTGAACGCACACCCGCACGCGCACCCCACCCCCACCCCCACACCCACACACACCCCCACACCCACACACACACACAACACCACTCTTACCACCATCCTGTTATTTGGTGTCTCAAATTTAAAAGCATGATTTTTCTTCAGTTTTGTAAAATCGTCCTGGCTTCATTTTATCATTTCATTTTGTTTTTCAATCATGATATCGTCACCTCAGTAAAGCACGATGGATTTGCATCGAGAATGAATCAACTTTGCTTTGTCTTCCGCAGGAATTTTTGGGGATTAATTAACAACCGCATTTAATCACACGTTCCTATTTTTGTACCGGTACTTTAGATGACGTTTAATTTTCCTGACCTAATTCCAGTGTGAAGTGAGCGAGGGCGAGTCAACACTCATTGTGAAAGACGTTTCGCCGATGTGTGCATGTTGCATGTTCACAAAACAGAAGTTTGGTTCCAAGAAGAAAAAACACATGTAGTCTGCGAACTCAGTGGAGTGAAATCAGCAAATTAGCCCTGAAGTGCGGGCATACCACCCCCACAAAAATCTACGAACCATCCAAACTGACTTGTATTGAAAACATTATTTGTGTTAAATGATTCAGATGTCCACGCGACCCTTATGAGGATAAGCGCATCAGAAAATGGATGGATGAATGATTCATATATTTCATTCAGTTGACTTAAAAAGCCTCCAATTAATTAGATATATTTTTTTATGGGTCTCACTTCAAAATGGAAATTCATCAAAGTCTATGCACAGATTTCAAGATAGCAGTGTTGTCGGTGACGTGTGATGAGGCTCATGACCGAGACACTATTCTAGAGTCAGACATAAAAACATGAATTCAAAACTAGAGTGGCAGTCTACTGTTCAAATTTTGACCTTCACTGAAACATGTTTTCAAAATGTTATTTTTCAATGTTTGATTTCAAAGGTTTTAATTATTTCCCCAATGTTCAATGTGATGGCATGAAAAACGAAAGAATATTCAATATAAGTTCATTTTTATTTGCTTTTATATCAAATATGAATATGAAAGCACCATTTCTAAAATTACCTGTGTTTGATCTATCGTATGTATGATGTTTCGAACAACCTAATCTGCAAAACTGGCCATTCTGCCACCTCGTGACAGAATAACGGACCTTCCAACTGAGGGAAGGTCCGTCAGTCCGTCACTGATGACTAACGGGGACAGACGACTGGCGGAAGTACACATGTCTTACGTGTTTTTTTCGTGAGGGTGTCCCCCCCCAGGGTTGCGCCTTTTTAAAAAAAATATATATTTGTCTGTCTGTGCTGCGCCTTCATGTGACATAGTACGCAGTGGTGGGAAATGCACCGAAAGAAGGTCCGTCAGTTCGCCACTAATGGACTCCCATTTGGCTGTCAAATGACCGGTGAAATTTACTCACACGCACACCAAAGTTGTTACCCTCGTAACCCGATTTACCTAAAATAGCGGTGACGAACTGTCAATGAACAATGACTGAAACGCAGTTTTGTCTGTGATGTGATTACGTGTTGTTTTCAAGAAATAAAGAGCTTCAATTTTGGGAAAACAATTTTTTTCAAGATTCCACACGCATCCGGTCTCTCATGCAAGCGCCAGGGACAATGTGTCAACACACGGTGTTGCAGCTCTGATGCGTTTTGAAATACCGGTGTCTCAAGATGAAAAGACACACTGTCTAGCAGGTTTTATGACATCACGGAAAAACAGTTCCTTGCCAAGGCTCACCCAAACGCAAAAGGTTTGAACGTAGACCAATTTTTTTTGGTGGGAGACAAATAACGTGCTCGCTCACCGTCTCCCTGCACGGTGGTGATAAGGTGTCCGTCCAAGAAGAGGTCCACATTGGAGAGGTAGGAGGAGGGGCCTCTGTCCACCACGACTTCATTCAGCACCTGAAACATGAAAAGGGTCAATATACTGTGACATTCTATCTCTACCTCATGTTAGCGTCGACAAGCTCAAAATGATGGCTGGTGAGGTTGCCACACATGTGGATTCGTTCCAAAAGTCACACTTTCACTGGAACTCAGCGACTCGTCAGCGTTCTACTTGGAAAAAAACAAAACAAAACGGTACCTCGGGAATCTATGACAACCAAGGGTGGAATGAGTGCAACAAGAAAACTGATCTCTGGAGCAAAATGGAAGCTGATTCTCAGTTTCACATTTTATTAGTTATAATTTGTAGGACGAAAATAAAAATGTTCAATTTATTTTGTTGCTCTTGGGCAGCAATCTTTGTTTGTCCTAATATGGTCAAGTTCGGATTTTGTTTTTCCCACAAATTGGTATTGGTCTGCCCATGCTTTGTCCATTATTTTTTACAACATATTTACCAATTCATTTGAAATTTGTCGTCATTTTCGCCGATCACTCTCAAAGGCGCATGTCTGCCATTGCTCTTGATTAGTATCATTTTAAATCAACCCCAAATTTGCTGCCGGTTCATAAGCTTTGAGCTGCTAAGCTCAAACCCGCAGGTGTCAGGCACGGGAGCGATGTGCAATGAGCGGTCCTGACATTACCTGATAGTTTGCGGCTTTGCGGCTACCGTCCACTTCGCCGTTGGTCAGAATGATGCTCTTTTCCTTCTCACGGTGCACGCGAACTTTCAATCGACTTCGCAGCACTATGGCTGCATTACCTACAACAAACAGTGATTGTTTCTAAAAAAGGAATCTTTTTCTTTTCTTTTTAAGCCCGTCTTAAAACAAGTTTGTTGAAGGAACAAGATAATACCTTCAATAATTTGGGTGACCTGAGATTGATAGGTGTCAAACTTGAAAGGTGTCAGAAAGCCAAGAGAGCCCAGATGGAAGGCCATCACCGGTGGAACGCTGTCCTGCATGGCCATGATTATTAACAAACAATTGAAGAATAGCGCTTACACAACATTGATTATGACAACACACGTGAAGACATGCCTGAAAGAGCGAAGACGCATAGAGCAAAGTTCCGTCCCCGCCAAGACAGATGATGAAGTCCACACGGTTGGATATGTCGTCGAGATCTACGAAGCACAGAGGTACGCCGTTATCATCACAAAAGTGGGAAATATTAAGTGAAATTTAGTTTGTCAATGTTTTGTATACATATTCGGGCTGCCTAAATGAGTCGACCAGTCACGACTACATCGAGGACCAAATCCACCGACAGCTAATTTAATAGTCAACGTCATCATTAGTAAACCCGCCTTGTGGTGCTGCTGGCCCATCTGCCCGTCTGTGATGAACAGTACATGCACAATATTGGTCGTCCGCGACGTAAACAAATGGCACTGTGGCAATGTCATGGCGAACCGGCGTGAGCCAAAGTTAGGGCACATTTCCTCAAAAAATATTTCATTGATGCAAACCTGTCTACCTGGCAGCATCGCGGTGAAAGAACAGGTAGGCATGTTTTGTGGCTGATGCCTTGAGTATCTAAGTTTAGCGCACACGGGGTTTCAAATTCTGATTTACGCAAATCTGATTGTTTTTATGTTATTTCTGCATCGAGTATTAGCTGATAATCATGTGCTAATAAAATAGTTTTGGATTTCTAACAGACTTCTGGAATGGACTGTGGTCAAACACCGAGGTATGACTATTACATTTGAGAGCCAAAACGTATCTTGGTCCTAATCCTAAAACAGTTTGACCACTTGCTGACCACCATTTATTTATTTTCGGGTATTAGAGCTGTGGGTCGTTTCTATATGCATTTGAAAATTAAAATATACTAATTAAAATGCCCTTCTGTACTTCGGTTAATAAAAAAAAAAACAACAAATGCTCATATTTTGTCCTTGTTAAAAAGGCAATTTTGTCAAATATCTGGTCAGGATGTGTCCTATTTGGCCCTCCAGCCATGCCGGCGAAAAATTAAGGGCCACGCCCATTCGTTTCGATTGCGTAGTTATTGACAGCACAAGGCAATGAATGGCTCCTCAACTTTTGATTGCACCTCTTTACTACTGCACATTCATACCTTCTCTGAAAGTGCAGAATTTCTTTGCAAGGGTCCCAAAGTTGTCATCACCAGAAATAGCCGGGTCTTCCAAAACCTTCTTTTCCACATACACAATCATATTTTTGACCTAAAACACAAACTGGGAAACATAAGTAAGCCACCAAACACACTTGCATGACATCATCGCCAACTATTCAAGTGTCCTTCTCTCTGCCGTACCTGCGTGAGGAAGATGCAGAGATCCTTGAAAGGTTGAAGCAGGGCGGCATCTCGGATCTTCTTGATGACGAGGACACTCTTGGGGGGCGTGTTCCACGTCAGCCGCTGGGTGGCGGGGTCCTGAATGTGCCTGGAAAAACACGTAAACAACACATGAGCCCGGGGGCTCTTAGGCTGGATGTAAGGCCACTTAAGCAGCTAAAGCGTAAGGAAGCAGCAGTGTGTGGCCGTTATCCTATTAAAGCCGTTGGCTTAAAGGTCTGCTGTAGAATCCCCGTGTGCCGTCTGCTTCACCCGATTCAAACTCTTAACAACAACTGGTGGATATTTTTCGGGCGAAATAAAACCACGGACATGGCAGTCGGAAGTAAGATTTGTGAGAATGCACCCCGTTTCAAAATGTTGACTCAAATGATGTTTTTTCACCAATTTTTATACGCAGCCGATGGCACTCAGCATAATTCATTTCAAAAGTCATCTGTTCGAGAAAAATGTCAATTTTCTTCAACAACCTTCCCAATGGTAACAGCGTTTTTTTTCCCCCACCCCAAAAGTGAAAACATACTTTTTTTCTTAAAAATACACTCTTCCAAATGAATTTGCACAGGAGTGTTTGAAGACATTTTCTCTGACGTAAAGAAATGAAACTGGACATTTGTTGAACTTGCTGGAATCAAACGCTGTTTCACAAAGCAAAACATCTCAAGTTAGATTTTAAACATAGGACCTCTTTTATTTCATTGAAGCGTTGCAGTTCTAGCATCCATTGAAATTGTGGCTTTTTGCTCGTGGCTTCTGCTTGATTTTCTTCGCAGGATGTCTGAATAGCCACTCAGAGGTACTGTTTGGATTAAAACTGCATCCAACTAAATTGATCATTTTGCTACGGCTTCTTCCCCTCATGGACCTTTTGCTAAGGATCTCAGTTGGTTTGATGGTTGGGCGGAGCCACCAGAAGCTTCTCTACTTTGATAATGCCCAGACTGTAACAGGCCACGATGAAGAGTAATTCCTTGTGGCATAAGATAAGTCATAAATAAGGATGATTTTGTTTCGCAAAGCTCTGTTCTTAATTTTGTACCATCGAAGAAAGTATGAGTCAGTCAGAAACTCGCCGGGCTTTTCGGAGGATATTTTAACAACTTTAGGGAAATGAAAGGGACCGACCATCTTTCTCTGTCTCTCTCGATGACTCCATTACCTCCCTGCTGACGTTCCAACCTTATTGGGACACGGTAGGCATCCACCAACGAAATACCATTCCATCCAGGGTTGCGCAAGCACTTATCAATGAACAATCTCATGCTGCAAGGAAGCCATATTTCTTGCATCATTTGCTGCTTTGGGCATAAAAAGGGAGAAAGTTGTGGTGTGGTCAACATCTTCCTTTGTTGAGAACCTTTGAAGGACTCCGAAGCAAAGGATGAGATGCAGTTTACATCCAAACAGCGGCTTCAGGTTACTCTCATGTCCTCATATCCAAACTCACAAGTTCAATGCCTTCCAACGCATACATTTGAACAAAAACATTTTGATTTTATGAAAAAGAAATAGTGTTCTCATTGAGAGGCTTGTATAAAAATGGCGGCATTACTCTTACAATGGATGGCTTGAAAATTATGCTGAGTGCTCTTTGCATATACTATTTATAAAAATCAGAGGGAAAAACATAATTTGCATAAGAAGGATCGCGGTGTGCTGAGAAGCAGACAATGGCATTTGCAAAGTAAAAGGTATGCTGATTTACCAGTACCCAGAGCTGGAAATTAGTGACTGAAGGAGTTGGCCACATCATTACACCCAATACGTGGGTTGGCTGTTGCGTCATCATGCAAACAATTGGCATGTGCAGATCATAGGACATGAAGAGAGAATTCTTAGTTTAGTTTAAGATTTTGCTATTGGGTGAGTATTGCATTAAAAAAATATACCATATATTAACTTGACTGGAAATCAAGCTAAATATTTTGGGTGACTGAATTATCTCATGAGGCCTCCATAAACTCAACTTGGCTTTATGTGATTCATATTCATTTTAAAACATAAGTTAGACCTAATCCTTACACCCAACACATGCTTTAAAAAAATGTTTTAACCTCAGGCCATTTGAGATGCTGAACATTAACTTTGGTATCCCACCATGTCATTTGAGCTGGTCACAAGCTGGTGGAACCATACCCTTATTAAATCTGATTAGAATAATCAATGTCCTGTTCGAAGGATTTTTTTTTAACCATCTTGTGTCCATCAACAAAAGGTGTGCTGTGATTGGCTCTTGACCAGTCCTGGATGTACCCCTCCGACCCAAAGTCAACTGGGACAGGCTCCAGCTCCCCCGTGACCCCAATGGGAACAAGCGCTGTAGAAAATGGATAAATCAAGAGGAAACATTTCTCGGACTGCAGGATAACCATATACTGTTTTTTTTTTTTTAATGTTGAAAATCTGTTTACATGTTGAGAATTGTATTATAGCAACTGTTGCTGTTTCCTAACTGCGTGGGGCCTGGAGTGAAGCACCCAGTTCAATCCTACCTCTGAAGACTCCTCATTTTGTCATGTCATCTCATAAGTGTGAAAAGAATGTTCGCTTGGGGCTCAATACAGAAGCATTAAAAAAGGGATCGCAAGAGCTGCGGGAAAGCATGCGTGCAAACCGGCGTACTCAGGAATCAGGATGGTTTAGTAGAGTCAAGCATTCAGTTTCTCAACTCCGTTTGGCTGAGAGTCAAATCGACCCGTTTCAAAGTTTAAAGAGTTCAAAACTTTTTTTCAAATATAAGAAGCAGGATAAACTACTTTTGCCAGCATTCCACCCCGATTTAACTCAATGAAAAAACGTGAAACGGCAAACATTTAGTCAATAACAAATGTTTTAAAACACATTCATTTTGTTTGTGCCGTAAAAAAAAAAAAAAAACACATTTTCATGGAAACGTGTATTCTTTGCATGCAACCGCGCACCTTTAACCGTGAAAAATTTGGTGGTATTCAAGAAACAAACAAAGAGAATCCATAAGACAACATGAACTCCTGAACAATTGGACATTTTCTAGCACCGTATTTTCAAAAAAGAAATGATTTCTCTCCTGCTCAACATCCTCTAGAGTCGCATGCAGGTAATTCCAAATGCAGAAGTTCAACAACTACAAAACTTGAGTGGGGAACTTAATTTGCATGTCACCGTTGTTGCCCAACACATCTGTCCATTATTGTCCTTTTGACCTGTATACAGTATCAGTCACTTTAATTGACAATGTGGGAAAACAATCAATAAAAAATGGATTTTTGTCTTCTAAAATTTTAATTTCATTTGTTTCATGTTAATACATCTCATACTCATTCTGACCCTTTGCCAAATTGCTATATAAAAACCTATAAAGAGAGTAACTGAACCCAACTGAAATTACACACACACACGCACGCACGCACACACGGTATATAGGATGGCTGCTATTAGAGATTAGCTCAGTCAATGGAAATTCATGCATTACCGATATCCACGAAGCATTGGCAATCATGGTGGGGAATGGTGCATATGCCACGGGCGACACCATGAATTTTTTTTCTTCAGGATCTGGATAAAGTGAATATGGCATCCATCCTTCAACATGTTGGTGGAATTGCCCTTCTGTTAGTCATCCTTCATGAAGGAGGAAGTAACCTGCTTACAAACAAACATGTGGCTAAACAAACATGAACTACTAAGATTTGCTAACATATAACGGAATTGGAAAAAAAAGAAAGTCATCTACTTCTGGAGACTTTAGTACTGAGGTGCGCATTTGGTCGATACAACATTAACAATCATTTCGCCTGCTCCCCACAACAATTGGTTTGTAATTAAACATTAGAGGCGATGCAAATAAACAAATAATCAAATCACACAAGTATAGTTATGTTGTTGCGACTGAATCAACAGCGACCCTGCTGGTTGCCACGAAAGTAGCGCAATCATTCTTCAACCATCAGGCCAGCAACCAAATGCTTATTCTACCTATGCTTCAATGCAATTCAGCAACAGTTGCGAGTAGACTTGCACATGAATTAAAACTGCCCGTTTACACTGACACTCAATCAAACACCGACATCTATGAACTGCCGTGATTTCAAACAACATTTTGATTTCAAACAGAGACAACCTGTGATCCATTCACGTAGCGCTTTAACACCTCAATATTCGCCTCCCTTCTGCGGTCTCAAACTAGACAGCAACTTCAGCACTGGGTTGAAAATTCCTCACACACTGCAGCAAGGGTTAAATATTTAACCATAGCCTGCGTATTCTGACACGCCAAAGATGCCTAGTTAGTCCTCTCACCATTTCCAGACTTTGTTCTCCTTATTGCCCGGTGCATCTTGAAGTACCACCTTCATGGCTGTACACATGTGACACGGTTGGATGCGGCTTCAGGCGACAGACAAAGCTGGAGACTGATGATCTGTCAGGAAGCCAACAACATCCTCGAAGTCGAGAGAGGAGCCTCTGTCCACTTGTGAGGAAACTCTTGCGTTATGTGAGGGCCGCGGGAAGCAGCTTACAAACCTTACTAGCTAGACTCACAACTGCTATATTTGTCCCGGTGAGGACTTAACACTAAACCCTCCTCGGTGCGTTCTGCTGCTGAATTGAACTTCTCGCTTGTTTTAAGCTTCCTCTCAGTCACGCCCACTCAGCTCTCTGCTGAGCACACCCATTTCAGGGAAATGCTTGCCTATAGGCTACACTCCTTCATTTTTCAACAGGTGTGTTTATCAGAGCGCAGTTGAAGAAGCTGCTTTGCCCAGAAGCACTTTACCCGCTGTAATGACACGCTGCGTTCAAAAAGGAACAACAGAGGTCAAATGTGTGCAAGGGGATTTCAAAATAAACGGGAAGAGGCAAAAGACACAACTTTATGATGTATTTAAAGAAGAAAACAACAAGAACAAAGCAATACATTTCTAATGCAATTCAAACGGTTAAGACAACCTCCAGACAGGAGGAAGTAAAGTACGTACACTAAATTATGTCATACGGTATTTTCAGAGCTTAATATGTCTGAGCTTGCCCACTTTGTATTTTGTCATGATTTGACGTGGTTATGGAACATTTAAAATGTCATGGAAAATGTGCCTTCCCCATTTTTACATTTGACATTTGTGGAATAAAATGCCAAACGTTAGTGTTGGAATTGCTTGTCACCAGTCGGCTATCACAACAAATGTTGTGCACCTCTTGCTGTCGTCAAAGCAGGTCAGGTGAAACTGCGGCAAAGCTTGCGTGTGTGTGTGTGTGTGTGTGTGTGTGTGTGTGCGTGTGCGTGTGCCTTCGACTGAAGGCTTTATGCTTTTAGAAGAGCACTGAATTATGTTCCCAGTTTTCAGAAGAGACAACAGCTGTTACTAAATATCTCTAGAACCACCAGCTTGTAGCGACATGACCTGCTCATGGCGTTGCTCTCGTGCCATGTTACAATAAAGATCATGTTCCACATCGCATGGGTTTATGGCTGATTATGCAACATCAAGTTTGAGAATCATAAAATGAAAATGGGAGACCATTTTTAAAACTACACATCACGTAAGATTTGTAATTACCATAATTTTCAAGTTAAACTGCCCTCCTCCCAGGTAAAAACAATTCAAATCCACCCAGTGGTGGGGGTCAGACTGTACATCAGGTTAAGGAGGTGGGCTGAGGGGGAGAGAGAAAAATTATCACAAATATAAAAGTTTCCATGGTTGTGGGAAACGATGTAGTTTCATTCCAATATGACATTTGATGTCTAACGTCCATACAATAATGAAATGGGTTTAACATAATGCCTCAGGGAAATCAAGACTGATTAATATGTCCCACACATGCTGGAATGGTTACGGTACTTCCTTGTTGGGAACCACCTATATATTATTTTCTGAGGCAAGTGCCGTTTCCAATATTTGGAAGAAGGAAAAGAAAAAATTAGCGTTTCCGGCCAATTACCTTGTTGAATCGGATCAGGCCGTCATGAAAATTGATCACTGACTGGCTGTGAGCTTGCAAATCAGTACACAAGAAGCGACCGAGAGATGATAGTTACATTTTTGAACATGGATCCCAGCAAATTGGAGGAAAACCTTATACATGAGTAGAGAAGAAAAAAAACAAATGCTATTGAAGGGTGATTTCGGGGTTATTATATTTGAAAGTGTATTATACTCAATAAATTACGGTAAACTGTCAGACCTGAATTTTCAGGTCCCCGGTTTGTATGGGAAACAGGTGAGGTCATGTTAACAGCCGTCGTGGAGCTTGGCATCAATTTGGCTTATAAATCAGGGGCAAGGGGAACAAAAAAAGTCAAAGGCTTTCACATCATAATGGCCTCATTATTGCGATTCACTTCAGGATGTGGGCAGGAGGTCAAAACAACCAAGCTGAATACTGGAGCACAAAGTGACGGTAAAAAAGAAAAAGAGGTTGTCCCTTTTTTTTTTTTTACCAGTACACAACCACACCCTTTCCACAGAGAGTCAAGTGGGGGTTAGCGTTTGTAGTTTCACCAAAAGAGAACAGAGCCTCATGAGCCAGACTGGCACAACTTTGTTTTGAGGTGAAAATGATTCACAACATTGCACTGAATGATAGTTCAAACACACACATGCACAGACACGTTATAATATTACCGTATAATTCTTGTACAATCACAGTAAGTGTATCTGTACCCTTTTTTTTTAACTGAGAAAATACTCATAATCCCTTACCAGAACAACGCGTGAAACAAGTGTAAAAATTGCCACATAAACAGTTTGAAACCTGACAGACTGACGTATTTTCCACTGGGCAATATTCATAAATATATACATTTTTAATTAGTGTAAACCCCGAACAATAGGTGATTTCAGCATATTGTAATTCTTTCTCAGTGACAGACACATTGAAAAAACGACATGAAAATGTTCCTGCTGATGAGAGTGCCGATGTGCACAAACAAACCCACCAAATTTTTGTCTCACAGTACTATGCAACATTATCAGATTTTTGCTCTCGTGTGGCCCAAGAAGACTCTTAATAATGAACATCAAACACCTGCTGCCATAGCTTCAGGTTAAGTTTAGAGTTAGCTAAATTCAAACGAAACAATTTTGCCCTGCTGCACTTACATTACTGTGTGTGGATTCTGCAGCATGCAGGCCTTCGGACCAAAGGTAGTTACGGGGCTTGGTCCGTGTAGAGACTGAGTCCTCCTGAAGATAAACAAAACAGCATCAGACAAGACGGTAACGTTGAGAGGATCAATTGTTTACACATTATTGGATTTGCATCATCTCACACGGAAAAACGAGGCAACCAAAAACAAACAAACAAAAAACATGACAGTGATGACCAGAATAATGCATCCCAAATAACAGTCAAATTAGTTATGTTACTATGAGGAAGAAGAAGCATACAACTACAGACACAGTGATATATTGTGGATTTTTTAGCAAGACATATTTCAGCCAAGTGGAAGAGATGGTTCAATCATTTTGAGTTAAGTTAGGCACTACCCTCATTTAATCGATCTAAAATCTAAACGACCAAATGGTTGAGAAGGTAGTGAAAAGGATTAAAGGAGTAAGAATGAAGAATCTGACTGATGGATTCAGGCATATTTTACAAGATATATTTATTTTACTACATGTTTACAATCGTGGAAAGAATTTGAGTTGAATTAGATATGAGAAAATGTTTACTCCGCATTAAATTAAAAAACAAAACAAACAATCCATTTCAAGTTCAGCGGATTTAAAAACAGACTATACAACAGCCAGTTGCAAAATATAATAATGACATCCGATACAAGAGCTGTCGGAAGTATTCATCTTTTTGAAAGATAATGTTCATTTTTGGTTGACATGATCAGACCTGCGTGTGTTTTCTCGGGGTACTCCGGTTTCCTCCCAGTTTCCAAAAACATGCATGGCGGGCTGATTGAAAACTCTAAATTGTCCATAAATGTGCGTGTGAGTGCGGATGGTTCTTCGTCTCTGTGTGCCCTGCGATTGGCTGGCAACCGGTTCAGGGTGCCCCCCGCCTACTGCCCGAAGACAGCTGGGATTGGCTCCAACACCCCCTGCAACCCTTGTGAGAATAAAGCGAATCGGAAAATGATTGGATGGATGGATGATCAGATATATCCATCCATTTTCTAATGCACGTATTTCCACAAGGGTCGCAGGGCGTGCTGGAGCCGATCGCAGCCGTCTTCAGGCAGTAGGCAGCGTCCACCCCGAACTGGTTGCCAGCCAATCACAGGGCACACAAAGACAAACAACCATCTGCATTCACGCTCACCCCGAGGGACAATTTCGTGTGTTCCGTGAACCTGCCAAGCATGTTTTTGGAATGTGGGAGGAAACCGGAGTACCCGGAAAAAAATCCACGCAGGTACAGGGAGAACATGCTAACTCCACACAGGAAGGCTGGAGCCGGCATCGAACCCTGCACCTCTGCACTGTGAAGCCGACGCGCTAAATAGTCGACCACTGTCAGATATATTTCATTATTTAAAAAAAAAATGTATATATATATATATATATATATATATATATATATATACATTAAAAAAAAAAAAAAAAAAAATCCTCATCTCACCCCTCGGGTGGTGTCCGTCCCTCATTCAGCTCGGGTCCTCTACCAGAGGCCAGGAAGCTTGAGGGTTCTGCGCAGTATCCTTGCTGTTCCCAGCACTGCACATTTCTGGACTGAGATGTCCGATGTTGTTCCAGGGATCTGTTGCAACCACTCATCTAGTTTGGGGGTCACTGCCCCGAGTGCTCCGACCACCACAGGCACGACTGTCACCTTTACCTTCCAGGTTCTCTCCAGCTCCTCTCTGAGCCCTTGGTATTTCTCGAGTTTCTCATGTTCCTTCTTCCTGATGTTTCCATCACTTGGGACCGCTACATCCACTACAACGGCTTTCCTCTGCCCTTTATCTATGATCACGATATCTGGTTGGTTCGCCATTACCATCTTGTCAGTCTGGATCTGGAAGTCCCACAGGATCTTCGCTCTGTCATTCTCCACCACCTTCGGAGGTGTTTCCCATTTTGACCTTGGGGTTTCCAGTCCATACTCCGCACAGATGTTTCGGTAGACTATGCCAGCCACCTGGTTATGGCGTTCCATGTAGGCTTTCCCTGCCAGCATCTTACACCCTGCAGTTATGTGTTGGATCGTCTCAGGTGCCTCTTTGCACAACCTACACCTTGGGTCTTGTCTGGTGTGGTATATCTGGGCCTCGATGGCTCTGGTGCTCAAGGCCTGTTCCTGAGCAGCCAGGATGAGTGCCTCTGTGCTGTCCTTCAGGCCAGCCCTCTCTAGCCACTGATAGGACTTCTTGAGATCAGCCACTTCAGTTATGGTCCGGTGGTACATCCCGTGTAGGGGCTTGTCCTCCCATGATGGTCCCTCTTCCAGCGCCTCATCTTCTGTTCCCCATTGTTTGAGACATTCTCTGAGTACGTCATCTGTTGGAGCCTTCTCCTTGATGTATTCATGGAGCTTGGATGTTTCATCCTGGACAGTGGCTCTCACACTCACTAGTCCCCGGCCTCCTTCCTTTCGGCTTGCGTACAGTCTCAGGGTGCTGGATTTGGGATGGAACCCTCCATGCATGGTTAGGAGCTTTCGGGTCTTAACGTCCGTGGTCTGAATCTCTTCCTTTGGCCACCTTATTATTCCTGCAGGGTATCTGATCACTGGCAGGGCATAGCTGTTTATTGCCCGGGTCTTATTCTTGCCATTGAGCTGGCTTCTTAGGACTTGCCTCACTCGCTGGAGGTATTTGGCCGTAGCCGCTTTCCTTGTTGCCAGTTCGAGGTTGCCATTGGCTTGTGGTATACCAAGGTACTTGTAGCTGTCCTCAATGTCTGCTATTGTTCCTTCTGGGAGTGAGACCCCTTCAGTGCGGACTACCTTTCCTCTCTGAGTCACCATCCGACTACATTTCTCAAGCCCGAATGACATCCCGATGTCGCTGCTGTAGATCCTGGTTGTGTGGATCAGGGAATCTATGTCCCTTTCGCTCTTAGCATACAGCTTTATGTCATCCATGTAGAGGAGGTGACTGATTGTAGCTCCATTTCTGAGGCGGTATCCATAGCCTGTCTTGGTGATTACTTGGCTTAGGGGGTTCAGTCCTATGCAGAACAGCAGTGGGGAGAGTGCATCACCTTGGTATATGCCACATTTGATGGACACTTGGGTAAGTGGCTTGCCCTTGGCTTCAAGTGTGGTTTTCCACATCCTCATCGAGTTCGCAACGAAGGCTCTTAGGGTCCTGTTCACCTTATACAACTCCAAGCATTCAGTGATCCATGTATGTGGCATCGAGTCATAGGCTTTCTTGTAATCAATCCAAGCTGTGCACAGGTTGGTACGTCGGGACCTGCAGTCGTGTGCGACTGTTCTGTCAACCAGGAGTTGATGTTTGGCTCCTCTAGTATCTCTACCAATGCCCTTCTGTGCTTCGCTCATGTATTGATCCATGTGTCCACTTATCTTAGCCGACATGAGCTTCCATGTTGTGGAGAGACAGGTTATTGGCCGATAGTTGGATGGAATTGCACCCTTCGAGGGATCCTTCATGATCAGGATCGTTCGCCCTTCGGTTAGCCATTCTGGGTGAGTCCCATCCCTCAGCAGCTGGTTCATTTGTACTGCTAGGCGCTCATGGAGTGCTGTGAGTTTCTTTAGCCAGTAGGTGTGGACCATGTCCGGGCCTGGTGCTGTCCAGTTCTTCATATCTGAGACTCTTTCCTGTATGTCTGCCACTGTTATGGTAACTGGGTTCTGTTCAGGGAGGTTGCTGTGCTCCTCTCTCAGGGTCACCAGCCATTGTGCACTGCTGTTATGTGCAACCTCCTTCTCCCATATGCCTTTCCAGTACCTTTCAGTTTCCAGTCTTGGTGGGTCGGCTCTGTTGTTAGGACCCTGCCACTGAGCGTACACTTTCGCAGGTTGTGTTGCGAACAGCCTGTTTATTCGTCTGGCCTCATTCTCTTTCGTGTACCGCTTTAGGCGACTGGACAAGGCTTGGAGCCTTTGTTTGGCAGTTTCGAGTGCTTCAGGTATGGTCATCTGGATGTACCTCTCGGGTATCGGCCTTTTCATCACACCTCTCTGGGCCTCCGTCAATTGACTCACATCTTTCCGGGCCGCCTTGATCTTAACCTCCAACCGTCTTTTCCATGGTGGGTAACGTATCTCATGGCTTCCATGGTTGCTCTTATAGCCCAGAGTCTCCAGGATCACTGATGCTGAAGCGTATATCAGCTCATTGGTTTCTGTGATCGTTACGGTAGGGATCGCCCTCAGTGCTGCATTCACACTTTCTATGAGACTTTCAGGTGGTACTTCACATAGCCGTTGTAATCGGTTTCTAGGTTGCCCAGCTTTCATTCTCGCCATAATCTTAGCTTTCAGGTCAGTTGCTGCCTCGCTCAGCATTTCATTCATTGGGGCTGGCCACCCAATCTCATCATCTGCATTCATTGGGGCTTGCCTCCCAATCTCTTGTATGACCTCCTCCTCTGATCTGGCAGCCTGGGGCCCTTCACCATGGAACCTGCGTTGTACCTCATCAATCTCAAGTTGTGACAGCAGTTGCCGTTTGTGGATGTTGGAACACTGAGCTACTAGTTGTTTCGCGGTCAACCGTGACTGTGGGTTTCGAAGTAACCATTCAGCCCACATTCTCTGCATGTAACCCCTCTGACTAGGGTTGCTTGAGTAGTAGCATTCCAACAGAGCCATGTTATCGCCTCTCGCCCATCTCCGCTTTGTTCCAGTAGCCCATTTTTCATCAAGGTGCTCTGGTTCCCCAGCACCTGACGCAGACCTTGTTTGGCCGGGCGACGTCTGAGCCGGCATGTCATTCGTTTTATTGTCTCTCATCATTGTATGAGGTAGGCATTAGCGTGAAGGATCTTGCCCAAGGACCCACACTGGATGGTGTTATGTGCTCATTTTTGCCCCAAGCGGGATTCGAACCACCGTCTCCCGTATGCCAAACCGATGCCTTATCAACTGAGCTATCCAGCCAGTAATATATATATATATATATATATATATATATATATATATATATATATAGATATAGACATAGACACACACACACGCACTTGTGTCTAGAGAGCAGAAAAATCATAACAACCTACTTCATTATCAGTTCTACAAACACATTCTTATCATCTGTCACAGATGAGTGTCACTTAGAAGTGGGCGTGTATTGTTAACATTTAACATTACGTTCCTGAAGTATCCTCATCAAAAATGGAAAGGTTCAAATAGAGACGGCCAGCATGGGAGGAAAAGTTCTGAATGTTTCACTTCCCACACAGAGGGAAAAACCCCAGTGCATTTGCTACAGCACGCCATTGGAGATTTTGCAACACTGATGCTGAACAAATGTTGGACGCTTGATGACTACATGGGAATTTGTGCAACATGTGGGGGTGCCGCAACTGAGCTCGGTCACGATGCACACCGACGTGCTTTTGAAAATACCCCCAAATGCAAGACAACACGAGCTCGCAGTGAAGTTGATGCTGTCATACTGCCATCATCATTAAATGCCCTACCTTAGGACAACAGAAGCAGTTAAAACCAGAAGTTTACATATGCCCAAAAAAACTCAAACAAAAAAACAATTTATTTTCGCCCTCCTTGTCTGACATGAAAATCTGACTAAACCCGAACATTAAATCTGACCAAAATTTTTGTTCTATGTCCAGTCAGATGACCAAATATGTATTTTTGCCATTTGCCAGAACAATGAGCAAATGAACCCCCCCCCCCCCTCATTACTTTCTTCAATGTTAAAAGTTTGAATATTTTTCATTAGGGTACCACTGACTTTCAATCGCATTACTTGGGTCATTTTTTTGGATAGCCTTCCACAAACTTCTCACAATAAATGGCAGTATGTTTTATTTTTGTCGGCCACCATGCACATACATACATGCCTTTTGAGATCTGTTCATACATTGAGATTAGTGCTTTATGATGGCCACTCCAAAACAGTGACTTTGTTACTCCTTGTAGCCAGCTTGGCAGGATGCTTTGTCTGTCAATTTGAAGAACCAATTGTGGTCAAGCTTTAACTTCCTGGTTGAGGTCTTGAAAAGTTGCTTCAGTATTTCCACATAACGTACTTTCCTCATGATGCCGTCTACAGTGCCGTGAAGTAGTATTTGTCCTCATCTCAAATTGTTCCTTTTTTCACCCACAATTTCTCCACTTTAATGTTGAATATAAATTACAAAAATATACATCAGGCAAAGATAATCCAAGTATACACAATATGGAGTTTTTAAACATTTTTATTGATTAAAGAAAAAAAAAAACAACAACCACCATTCAATGCTACCTGATCCTGTGTGAAAAAGTACTTGCCCCTCTTGCTTAATCATGAATTTGACTGTGGCTAATCACATTTTTTGTAAAGTCGAGTTCATTTTTCGGCAACCACACCCAAGTCTGATTATCTCAAGATATGCTCAATCAAGAAATCACTTACTGCAAACAGAATACGCCTGACAAAACGAAGTCGACCAAAAGATCTCAAAAAGCTGAAACAAAATGCCACGTCCAAACAAATTCAGGAACAGATGAGAAAGAATGTAGTTGACACTGATTAGTCTGGAAAGGGTTACAAAGACATTCCTAAAGCTATAGGACTCCTACAAATGAAAGAGAGCCATTATCCACAAATGGAAAAAAGATGAAACAGTGGTGAGGCTCGGAGTGGCCGTCCATAAAAATTCCCCCAAGAGCATGGCGACGATTCAACAAGGAGTTCACAAAGGAATCCAGGACAAGAACTCAAGAACTGCAGGCCACCATCGCTTCAGATAAGTTCAGTGTTCATGACTCAACAATAAGGAAGAAAACAACATCCATCTCAAGAGTTCTGCTCTGAAGACGACTGCTGACCAAAAAGAAGATGAAGATGTGCAATCTTACGTTTGAGATGACCCCCGCAAAAAAAATATACATATAAATTAAGTGAATTATTCCCATGACTGACGAGATAAAAGCTGAACTTTTTGGAGGCTGTGCAGCTCGCTGCATCTGGCGTAAACGTAACAGCATTTTAGAAAAATCACACATCATACCAGAGTCGAAAATTGTGGTTTTGTGATGGTCTGGGGCTGCTGAACTTATTAAGGACCTGGAAAATTTACTGTGATTGATAAAACCAATAATTCTGCTCTTTAGCAGAAAATCCCGAGACAGAATGTTTGTCAATCAGTTTGAGGCCAAATTGCCATTGATCATTTAGGGGTATGGTCAAGCAGCATGTGTTGTGGTTGATTGGTATTAAGGTTGGAAAATCACCCCCACCCCAATCCGCATCCAACCCACTCGTAATTATTCTAAGCGAGTATCTACTGTGCTACGCACGCGACTGGAAACAAAATGAGCAAATTAAGTGTTGGTTGTGCACCGTTCCATTTAAACATGGATGAAAAGTACAGGAATGATCACGATGTCGGTGTCAAGTCCTTTGAGAGGCAAGTACCTGTACTCAGACGAGCTGCTGGCTGAGGAAGGGCTCAGGCTCCGGGTTTTCTTGCAGCGCTTGGCCAGGTGGGGCCCAGTGACATTCCCTCCATCATGGGTAGACCAGCAGTAACGGGACGCTTTCACTCGTACCTCTTCTGCACCGTCCATCTCAATATCTAACGGGATACATATCACTATTCAGAAGATTGTCCGCTTTACACCGAAGCATCAATTGTATAGTAACATATATTTCAAATCCAGCGCCTCAAAACACATCTGTTTAAACAAGTTTATTCACTGTGACCATAAAGCCATTATCTCCATTTTGTTTTTATCTAATTTTATTTTATGCTGTTTTTAACATTGTATTTGTACTTTTAACTGCTTGTTGTAAGGTGTCCTTCAGTGCTGAGAAAGGCACCCACAAATAAAATGTCTTATTATTATTATAGCATAAAGGGCTAAATTGGAATAACTTGCAACACATCACCAGTGCTTTATCTGGTAGTGCAATGTCGACCCATTTTTTATTTTAGCAGTGTTTCACAAAAGACTGGCTTTATAAAAACAGCACATAAAAATAGCAAGCAGTGCGCAGACAGATTTGCGTTTAACACACGAGTGAGCAAAATTCGTTGCCACGCGATTATAAATTAGGTAGCTAGTTTCACATAATAGGATCATGTTGGATTAATACTGAAATTACAGCTGCCTCCGGATCTACTTCATTATGTAAGTGCGGCTTTGGCAGCTGCGTTGTTAGTACGCGAGTTACCTTGGTTAAAATTTGTACATTGTTCAAGCGTCTGCTTGCGAGAAAAAAAACGCAGTTTTGAAAAAAAACAAAAAACAAAACGAACTGTTAAGCATGAGACCTTCGACTTGAGCGATAAGCAACAAGTGAATGATGACGGATACAACTGCTTTTCATTGTATTGCTAACGAAGCTAACAAAGCGACTTTGCAAGACAACGTGCCATAGGCGGCGCGAAACGTAATAGAGGGCATTCAAATAGAAAAACGTACCTTGTCCTCACAATGTTACAGTCGGCGACACAAGTGCAGGTTTTGATTCGCTCTCTTCGACTACGACCCTCGCTCACCAAGTCACCATCTTCACTTCAACTACCAACATTTCCGGGTAGGCACTGGCCAATCAGACGGCGTACACTCGTGACGCAAGGAGGCGTTACAGTTGGGAATATAAATGGACTCCAAAATGTGGTCAAAGTACGTTCCCCAATTCTCACTCGAACACTGTCAGACGGGTCTAATTCATAATTCAGATAATGAATTTAAGATTAGTAGCAACCCCTCGATACTTGTCACTGTTTGTCTTGTCTTCGTCAACCGAACATTACAGAGCCGTGCAAGCATTTCTGGCTCTGATCTTTAAATTTGCAAGATCATCACGTGACTGCGGTACAGTCCTGTACTGTCAATCCAATTTGTGAAGACTCAAAATCTATCATGTATTGGCAGAATCGGTTGCGCGTCAAGTCGTTTCGGAGTCTGTCCAACAGATGGCGACCGAGATCCGAAGTCAGCAGGTTCAATAGGGGCAAGTAGCCGATAAACGAGGCGACTCATACTCTGGAACTTGAACAAAGTATTTGACACCAGGTAGCAATAATCAGCCTCATCAGCCGGGTGTTACATTTCCACATCTGAACACAATCAACAAACAATAGGTTTGTAGTCATCCTCCCGCTCACCCCCGAAAAAAACTAATTGCAGCCGAGAGAATTCTCTCCACTTTTAGACATGTTCCAAGAAGTGAGACAAGCTCTGACAAAGTCTGAAGTGACAGCGGAAACTGTCAGCAATCGAAGAATTGACTCTCCACTGGAAAAAAGCCAAACAACTTCAAAACTATTTCAAAAAAGACAAGATGAGGGCCATAGCAGTACAATCAACACAGACCGTATGTGCTCAAATGCTACATACAAATCACCACGTGTAAAAATGACTGGACGCAAGACGGGCGACTGGAACAATGAGTAAGAAATAGTTGATCATTTAACCTCTTATCTTCAATATAATTACAAGGTAAACCAACCTGCCGCTTAAAATTGTTGCTTCAAGTGGGAACCACGAAGTGAATCACAGGCAACACAGTTATGTCATCTCAAACTGCTTTTTATTACATCTTAAATAACAGTACATTTTAATATAGTTTCTATCTTGCATCCAGCTTTCGGTTGTACACTGACTCACTTGAAAATTAAATACAAAAGGTGAAAAGGGAATAGAGAGGGTGCTATGGTTATTTGATGGAGAAAGAGAAAAGGAAATGGAATTTAATTAATTTGGACTTTTTTTATTCTTTTTTTGCCAACTCCAGGCCTAACACACAGTTACAGCACATCTTTTTGTACAGACTGTTGCAGAGAAAAAACAATGGCATTACTGCTAAAAGGAAGAGCATCTTGTTTACAAGGAGAAGGGAACAAAAAAAGTCTGCCATCCAGATGCTGCAAGATATTTTTTAATTAAAAGGACAGAAAAAAGTGTTATAAAATGTTTTTCTTTGAAAGTGGAATTTTGTTTGCTACAGAAGGAATGAAAATGTGTCCTATCGGTGTGTTTAGGTGATTAACTGTATATGCGAGCGTGTACGATTTACATTTACGTCTAAATAATTTGTGTAATCCCTCCCCAAGTATGGACCAAGCAACCTTTGTAATGCAGGGTTTGCTTCTCATGTGCATAGCTTTGCCATTTTAGTTTTATTATGGTATGCACGGGAGTAGCAAAAAACAAAGGAAGTCAAAACTGGGGGGGGGGGAATAAAAATAAATACCATTGTATTGATGCTGTATATTCAACAGGTTCTTTTCTTAAAGAAAACATCAAAGGACTTATTTCCATATGCACCTTTAAGCAATTCTACAGCATGCGATTCTAAGAGATAACCCACCCATAGCAGACAACCGTTTTTTTTTTAATTTTTAACTTAAAAAGTTTCAATATTATTTTCAAACATTGATTTATACAACGTGTCATTCACAGAGTAGTAACTGCGTTTCCAAGCACGGAATGGGCACCCGTTTGAGAAAGCTCTGGAACACAGTCTGACTAAAATGGAGCGACTCCCAACCCAACCAACCAGTCGCATCCCTCGGTCCCAACCGCAGCAACACAAAAACTACAGGAGGAAAATAAGTCAAATAAAATATAGAAAGGGTTGGGTGGATTATGATCCAATAGATTAATCTTCATATCATTAGTCTAGACTGGTGCCAGACAAAAAGGTTTAAGAATGGTTAAATGTTTTTTTTTTTTTTTAAGGTTTTTGCATTTTAAAAACGAGCATTCATTTATAACAGCATGTGCTTGGTTAGTTAACTGTTTTTCTTTAGACAATATTCTATATATGCAAAGTTTACATTTTTGTGCAAACAAAGATTTGTGGACTACACTGGGGGAGGGGAGGGGAAGAAGTTTCATGGGTCTAAATATACAGCAGGGCCTAAGGTGGCTTGAGGACTCCCCGTTGAAGCAAAATTCTCTCGCTTTGTTCTCCTGTGGGATAAAGCCTAATTCCCAAGGATATTTTCAAGTGAAAACATTCTTTCAACATGTAAAGATTAGCAAATAATACAAAGATTTGATCCTCATTTTAACAGACAACCGACATTTGGACTTTGACGGAGATGATGAAAAAAAAAAAAACAACTGAAATATGTCCAAGAACTATAAAGAGTTAGATCGCTGTCATGCAATAATATTCACTCCAACTGTGGTCATGAGAGGAACGCACAGTTTTTTCCATCCGTCCATTCTGAGACAACCAAATACCTTGACCTGTAACTGTTGGAACTGAATGAGTGACAGACAATTGTGCTCTTTTAAGGAGGAGGAGAGAGAGTGAGAGATTTTTGCCCTTAATAGTTTGTTGGGTGTTTTGAGTCAGTATCATGTTTTGAAAAGATTGGATATGCAATACAATTAAACATTGTGATGTTGGAATGGTCGTCCATGCCACTTTGGCGTCCGGATACCATCTGCAAATGAACAAACCACTGTTAGTTGACAGAGTTATTGAACAACAGGCTTGATGATCAAATACAAATGAATGATACAACTAACGTTGTGCTCTGCGACTGCTGCCCGTTACAATGCAACCGCAATCAGTGGCGGACTTTGAGAGAGAGGCCACCACAGATGAGATTCTCCAGATCATCAATGACAGCCTTTCCCCAAACATTAGAAGCTATGAAACCCCATCGGCATCAGGCAGTCACCCTTTTTCCACACCGCACAAAACCAGTTTGGCATAGTTGTATGAAATTGGCTCCCAAAAGCTCCATGTATTAAGACTAACATTTCAGGGCGTTAAAGTTCATCATACCCGCACCAGTTTGCAAATTCCTCATCCATGTACTGTACATACTAGGGCTAAGTAATACAGTCTCTATCATGTCAAAATATGAACATTCAAGATATTGACATTGAAATGATGATATCAGTGATTTTTACAATGCTTGCGTTTCATTGTGAAGCTCAGTTCAACCAACCACATTTCTTCCTTCGAGTTTGATGTTGATCGACAGCTAAAACCAGCCCATGGCACTTATCTTGTGGAGGGTGAGGCAGGATGTAGTAAATTAAGCCCAGCAAAAACCTTGCTTTTTCCTTGGACTTGGTCCTGTGTGTGTGTGTTTGTTGCCAATGTGTGTTGGTTCTGGATACGTGTGAATTTTGTTTTATGGAACCATGAGTGAGCGTGGCATTGAGAAAATTTCTCTTAATGGGTGGTTTGGGAATAGAAAAACTGCTTATTGACATAAAATAATTTCATTTTTAATGGACTCATCATTAATTAACGTGGTTAATTAAAAGCATTGGTCATGGTTTGTTTTACCAATATTTTGTTATTTACACTAAATTCCCATAACCAATCATTTACATGACAAATGATTTTTTTTTTTTGGGGGGGGGGGGGGTCGATATTTTCATGATTTCAGGAAAAATAATGGTAAACCAATACAACAAATGTGATCGGACTCAAATGTAAACCGTCACTGGGCCAGATTGCAGAATGGAGTGATCATCCTATGCCCACCCTTGCCATACATAAGGCCACAGTGTGAAAATCCGGAGGCCTTTTCATACCTTCAGATTCTAGTTCCAGATCTTGAGGAAGCTATCCCAGGACCCTGTTGCCACTGCCATGCCATCGTCAGTCACACCCAAGCAGCTCACCCGGTTATCATGACCAGCCAGGACGCCTATGAACACAGTGAAGACTCAAGAAAAGCATAGGAGACTCATCTGCATTGATGTCAATAATTGTGGGGGGTCCCGATCTGTTTTTTTAAAACTTGTATATATAAAATTCTTGTATTTTCATGTAATTGTGTACCGCATTTTACATTTATTGGGAACCCCAACGACAGCAATTCAGTTCAATGGCTCATATAAGCTTGAACAAAGAATGAGGGATTCCTCTGCTTGAGCACATTTATGTAATTGTATTTACAAAACATTTACCGTAAATCATTTATTGGCGCCCGCATCCTTAAATGAGGCCACGTAGATACATAGTTGGTGAGTACATAAGTCTTCACTCATCTATATGCGACTCCACTGAATTTTTTTTTACCTCATTAACCAAAATCAATGGGGAACAAGCGTGCTCCGGTTTGTTAAACTTCTACAGCAGGGGTGCTCATTAGGTAGATCCTGATCTACCGGTAGATCTGAGAAAGGTCCAAAGTAGATCCGAGGAGTGTCGAGGAGAAAAAAAAAACAACTATTTGTGTGTCTTTGTACATGTTAATATATTTTTTGTTTTAATGTACACTGCACCCTAATAGTCTTATCAGTCTCATTTTTACCCAAAAAATATTTAAAAATAAAATAAAGTAGGTAAATCTTGAATTTACGGTGGCGCGTGATTACCTCACCGGAAGTTGTTAGCTCTCAGCAGTCTGCAATTGCAGCGTGTGATCAGAACTGTTGCACTTTATCTTTTATCGTCATTATTCTCATTCAGAGTTTGCTTCGTGTACAATTCACTGAGGGCACAAGCAAAGAATAGGAATCTAGGAGGGCCCAGAGAAGCACTTTAAAACGGTACGTGTGAGCTACGATAGTTAACAGGCTGCAAAAGTGCGTCGCATGCCTCAGTTTCAGGCTGTTTCTCATCAGGGCGTGTGTGTGTGTGTGTGTGCGTGGCGCGCGCGCGTCCCGGTAGGGGTAGACCCCGGGAGGTTAGTTGATCGAAAAGTAGATCTTCGATCCAAAAAGTTTGAGCACCCCTGTTCTAGAGTATTTAAGTTAAACTTCTACAGTGTTCAAAGCTACGCAAGTCGTTAGGACGTGTCACAACGATAACCTGTCTGTCACACTATCAACTCTACAATGAAATCCTTCAGCAAGGTGGTTTTATAATCAGGATTTTCAGACTTCTTTATAAGTACGTTAAGGCATGTGCTGAGTGTTTTATGTTATGTTTTCCATGGTCATGAGACACTTCTTCCTCCAAACAAGCATATGGGGACAGCAGTAACATAGTGACATCCACCATAATCAAGCAAAGTTTACCTGCACGATCGGCTTTCAAAGTGTCCCAGACATTGCAATTGAAGTCGTCATAGCCAGCCAGCAGTAGACGTCCACTCTTGGAGAATGCCACAGAGGTGATACCACAGATGATGTTGTCATGCGAGTACACCATCAGCTCCTGGTCAGCACGCAGGTCAAACAGCCGGCAGGTGGCATCGTCTGAGCCCGTGGCAAAGGCATTGCCATTGGGGAAGAACTGCAGATTTTTTTAAAACAAAATGTAAATTATTATCTTTAGTAGTTTTAAAAGAAATACATTTTCAGCCAAGATCATTTGTATGCAAAGGTGTTGATTTCTATGCAATATGGATGACTGGAGTAACTGAGGTGAATGATGATTCAGCGGGCAAAAAATTTTGATTTCCAACAACAAATTAGGGCCGCTGCACACTACGGAATCCGACTGACCCGACCGACCGATTATTCCTGTACATTGGGCCATGTTAATGAATGGACTGTGATGTGAAATGTGCGAAGAGCCTTATAGAGTATGTTGTATTCTATCACTTTTATTAATCTATAAAAAGATAAGCGTGTCAGTTTAGGAAGACACAGCCCTGCTAAGGAAAAAAAAACGCAGCAGAGACCAGCATGGTTTCATCCATCCATCTTCGGAAATACATATTGCCACTATTGGTATTTAGCTGAGCAATATAGCTCGGGTCAGCTGGGCCGCTTTTATTTACGTTGCCTCCGCCGACTACGGCGTCTGCCAGACTTGAGAACTATCCACGGAGGTCCCGCTGCTCGGCCAATATCAATGTTGAAAGTGCAGTGAATCGTCGCTGGAACTCATCAATTTGTACGTCAGCAAATGTCACATGATTACAGTATCCAGAAACAAAAAGTAAAAGGAATGTTCAAAAGGAAAAGACGCTGATCGCTCGTTATCACTTTCTGATGGCTGCCGAAAGAAGGCAGTGCACCGGCCGTTGGGCCGTGTTACCCCATAGGAAGCCTCGGCTGCAGATCAGATTCAAGTGAATGGGACAGAACATGAAATTGTTTACCCCAAGTTTCAATATTTATTATAAGTACTGATTTTAGAGTTACGGGGACTTTGGCTGGTTTTATGTTAGTGTATTTTAATGCGGCTTTCAATATCGGCCTAATTTTGCAGTATTGGACCGATGATTGACAATTCTTTCTAGTTATCAGTCCGATAAATATCGTGCATCCTAGGTTCGGCTGTTATTATCGGCTGCTGCCGTTTTGCTCTTGCTGGTGACACCAGAAACCAAGAAAAAAAAACCAACTATACTGGTCTATGCTGGGTTTTCTTTGCAACAGGGAGTTTGCTACGGAAAGAGGGTCTGGGTGACAAATACAAAAAAATGGAGACATAGTGAAAGGTGGGGCTGGTTTTTTTTTTTAAGCGATTCATTGATTTATAATTTGCAACGTTGTCACAATACACAATTGCGATTCAAATATTGAATCATCGCAAAGCAAGTGGTTCGGTGGAGTTCTGCTTTATCCCTGTGTGCCACGGCCCTTGTATTATAACAATTAAATATTAACTAGTAACTAATTTGTTTTTAATAGTTAAAATAGCTGTTGAAAGGGACCGAAATTAACCTCTCATCATGTTAACATTTCTGGGGTAGCTAACTAATTAACTTATCTCCATCCTTTGCCAATTGCTGCAAAGTTGCAAAATGACTCAACAACTACACAAA
Source organism: Hippocampus zosterae (assembly GCF_025434085.1). Classification (NCBI taxonomy): domain Eukaryota; kingdom Metazoa; phylum Chordata; class Actinopteri; order Syngnathiformes; family Syngnathidae; genus Hippocampus; species Hippocampus zosterae. The sequence continues at coordinate 33,567,514 of NC_067452.1, forward strand.
ACACAATTCAAATACATTTCACAAAAGGCAAAATCAACTTATCATGGCAATCTTTAGTATTTGATTTGTATACGATTGTCAGAAGCCTTACGCAAATGGCATTGATGTCCGACTCATGGCCGGTGAAAGTCTGCCGGCACATTCCTTCTCTGATGTCCCAGAGTTTGGCTGAGGCATCACAGGCCCCAGACACAAACAGCCTCGTGTCAGGTGCCAGAGAGAGACTCATGACATCACCAGTGTGGCCAGCAAACGTAGTTGTCTGCTGCCCAGTCTCAATGTCCCACAGAGCACTGAAATGAAGCGAGTGGGACAAAATTCAAATAAAGCGATCTAGAGGAAAACGAGCGAGTCCATCTCATCGGCTGCAAAAAGGCAAAAGAAAGCTTGCTAATAAGGTTTAGGAATGTATATTCTGAGTGCAACATTAACCAACACATTTAGATCTTTATGCCTTGACAATAATATTGGTTTATTGAAAAAAATATATTCTGAATTTAGCCAAGACGGTGAGTCAACACGTCATACCATATTTGAGGCAGAAGATACTAAGGTGAATTGCATTGGGTGCAGTGCAACAACTCACCAGGTGGTGTCTCCAGAGCTGGTGACGATCTGGTTGTCATCCAGGAAGCGACAGCAGGACAGGTAGCCTGTTAGCAACAGCATCAATATCAAATATTTATTTCTGATTAAGTGTCTTGAAAATGTTTTCATTAAAAAAATAATTAATAATCCAGTTCCGTGACATCACCAGACCAGGGAGATGGCATTATCATCAAAACCAAAACCCCATAAAAAGATGCGGAATTAATCTGACAAATGTGATTATATTCATCATGATTCAACAACAAAAATGTTCACTTTATTACTTGAATCCTCTATTCGTCTCATGTTAGTCAATGGTGTGCGCCCCTCCCTATGGTGAAGGAACAAGAATGCTGCTTAAATGCTGACACACTTCCTGTGCCATGTGACACAGATCAGATGAATACTTGCCTTCAAGAACAAAACTTTCATTTGTTAAAAGAAAGCCTATAACACAACAATATATTATACTTTTGGAAAACGCACTCACAGACCTTGTGACGGGAATATCTGACAGGAAAATCATCCAACCGAGCTTAATTACGACTGAAAGCTTGGTCAACATGTAAATAAAGACAAAAGGTACACAGGATGTGTCAGACATAGTACTTCTTTCCTCTCTACCCTTGACTTCTTTTAATTAAGTGGGTCTACGGATCCCTCAAAAGTATTTAAGAGGAATTCTGACTATGTAAACAACAGTAAATCTTCTCTCGTTTTTCAAGGTTGTGGGGAGTGGAGATGAAGCAAATGAATGTGCTGTCCAGCCTACCTGTGTGTCCAGCCAGCTCGCGGCTAACACGCACATTTCCCTCACGGGTCTTCAGATTGTAGATGGAGCAGATGTTGTCCAAGCCGCCACATGCGACATAGTTACCGGAAGGGGCATAGGCGCACGTCATCACCCAAGAGGAGCGCAGCGGGATGGCATGGACCTGAAGAGGAGGCAAATATTGAATATAATAAACAGCATTCAGTGATATATCTTTATAGCTTTGAGGGGACAATAAAAAACATGTTTTCTCATGGATAATCAATAAATGCAGACAACCATAACTTGGGTGTATGCCTTACATTACAGTCATTCTAAATTGGTGGCTGACTGGTAGATATGAGTCCCAAATGTTTAATGGGCATCCAATATCTTATCAATGACGGTCGCAGTCATGTTCCCCATCAGTTTGCGCTTCACACAGAGATGCGCATTCCCTTAAAATTTGAATACACTTTGCAACGCCTTTTACACAGGTAAATTAAAAAATGTGACAAACACGCCTTTTCAAAATTTGTTATGGAAAAAGACCTCTTTTCTATAGGGGTGTTTACACGGCAACTTTTACTCCGGTGTAGCACCGGGACCGTAGGGCGTTCACACGTACAAAGTTATACCGGTATCGCCCCTGAAAATAGCTTAAACCGGAGCAAATTTAACCCCGCTGAGGAGGTGGCTTAAAAATTTACTCTGGAGTAAATGCTAGTTTGCCGGGCAGCACCGATATAAATTGGGACGTGAGAACGCGACAGGGGTAGACTCACTACGCGTGAGAAGAGTTGATTACATACGGGTATTGCATAACTTGCATCCTGGGTATCTTTTCTTTCTCTCTCTCATCATTTTACGGTGTCTGGTAGACAACAGAGTTGATTTGTCTGGAGAAGTATAAACCATGGTTTTTCGATATGTCACAAACAAGGCATGGAAAAGGAAGTACACTTTATGCACGCGCATGTTTTATTTCCGTACTATTACTAATGTATTGCACGGTTGCAGAAACTGCCGTGTGAACCCAAGTGGGGCTGCACCGGGGTTAACGTTTTACTTTAGTAAGCAGCTTTATACGTGTGAACGCCCCACAAAATTTACACCGGTGTAAGATATATCGCAACAAAATACATCGGTGCAGCACCGATGCAAATGTGTGCCGTGTGAACACCCCTTATGGCCATTTGATTCCGACAGAACATAGGCCATGGTCATGAATATACTGTTAATATAATTACCTTGTTCGTGGTGTAGCTGTCCCAAATAATAAGTTTTCCATCCTGGGAGGCGCTGACCAAAAGCCTAATGATGTAAAAAAAGAAAATCAAGAGTTTAAATTATTTCTTCATGAATTAAAAATAATAATTTAATTATAAACCAGAATTCTTTATAGTAGGCGATGATAAAGCAGATTTCATTAACTTAAATTTTTTTCTCAACAAAAATAAAAAGCTCATGGTGAGCTGAGCTTGGCTACGCATGCAATGCAGGTGAATCCCAACAAGTAACTACAGCGACAGCTCCAACACAGAAAGGAGCAGGGAGAGCAGTGAGCAAAGCACAGTGAGGCCCACTGGGAGCCTGCTAATCTTAACTACTATGACACACACAGAGCAGCACACACTCAAACAGGAACATGGCTCAACAATTGGCGGGTTTACATTTTTTATATTCCGGTTGAAATCATTCCAACTGAAAAGCTTTGGTCAATTGTTTAACATCTGACGTGATCTTTTCCAATCTGCCATTTACATACGTCACAATATATGAATCAAAACTGCAGTTTTATAGATGTGTGACACACAAATATCGATGTAAACATCACGATTTATCAAGATGGATTTCGTTCGGCAATTTAGCGCAATAGTTCTCCTGTCCCAGACAAGCTCTGGTAGGATGCTGCCATTCTTCGAGTGCAATAAACGACGGCATCACGACGCATTTATGTCAAGACAGAGCTTGCACAGACCGGATGCAGCCTGGCGATTCCGATTGAACGGTATACATAAAAAAAAGTTAACCACTCAACCATGACAATGGTTATGTTGCGAGTGATGCATTACAAGGCGATGTGATTTGTAGACTACCACTATTATTAACTACTAAGCAGCCAGAGTCAAGTTTTGTGGCTCCCCATACATTGTGTCACATTGTATGACTTTTTATTAATACAGAAAAAGATGGCGGCAGTCAACGAAGACACGTGTTGCTTCAAAGGCCAATTGGGGAAGAACAACAGAATTTAAAAAATATGTTTAGAAATTTTAAAAGAAATAAATTCAACCAAGATGTTGATTTGTATGCAATGGTTTAGATTTTTATGCAATATGGATGACTGGAGCACCTGAGTGGGCAAAAATGTTTATTTCGCAAAAAATTTGGGCCGCCCCACACAATCGAATTTGACGTGGACCCTACCGACCAATTATTCCCGCACATTGGGCAACTTTAATGAATGAACTTGCGATGTGAAATGTGTTCGGTTGTATCACGTTGTGAGGTGCCCAATACAAGATTTTGCGCTCCATCTCTTTTGTTAATCCATAAAAAGAGTGTCAGTCTTGGAAGAAACAGCTCTGCAAAAGCAAAACAACAGCAGCAGTCGAACCTTCGGTCACACGTCAACCCACTCTACCAACCGAGTCAAATCCACCCAGCGTTGTTGCCTGGTAGCTGGTGACAACAGCAGGTCATCAGCTGTCACCAGCTCCTGGCGGGGCCTCAGCAACATACTGGTCCTGCTGGGCGGCTGTGGCTCATTTCAGATAGCAGGTTGCCCAGTAGCTGAAGGTTCAATTTAGTGATGCACGATTTGAGAAATTTCAACCGATAATTTCCTGCGTTGTTTGAACAGTGGAAACATATCCGTTGTTGCAGATCCCGCCTCTTTAACGTCGTGGAGTCGGAGGATGAAAAAGTGGTCAATGTACACTTGCATGTTTTGCTACTTTCTGAACTCTTGTCACTTCAGACAGTGAGGCAATGAGCAGTCTCAAAAGCTCTTATGCGTATAGTACCTATTAATAAAGTTATCACCACCACTCGTGTTTTACATACCTATTGTGTATGTAAAAACAACAGCATTGAATTAGTACAACATGAGCATCGCAGCCGTTTGTAAGTGCGCGCTTATGATTGCCGACTCCTGCGAACAAATGAGTTAACAGACGGAGTGGGGAAGCATCGCCAGTAAATATTGATGAATGTAACCAAACACGCATGCAAATTAAGTTATTGAGTGCCACAAAAAGAAATAACTAAATAAATTGTGTCGGCTTTTTCTATTTGACGATAAATTGAAATACTGAGAGGCCGAGGTGAAGACATTTTCACAGAGCAAAATATTTAAAAATATGACTCACCATAGCTGCACTTCAACAAGCCTCGGCTATATGTATTACAGCAAGTACAGTAGTACACTGCAGTGTCATAGCATTTGCCAACCATCCACATTGTACTGCAACTGCGCTTTAATGATGAACAACAAGTTTATGCCAATTTTGATGTTTCTAGGGTTAACATTAGCGGACAACCGAGTTCATCATCTTGTGTCAATGGGACTTAAAAGAAGGAGACACAGCCGAGATGCTGGGTCAAAACATGTGACCCCTTTTTCTGATAGGCTAAATCTCAGCTGGTTGTCTAAAAAAAATATCAAAGCCCAATGGCAAATCAAACAGAAGGTTAAATAAGAAAGCTGACAACTGGTAGGAAGTTGCACACTTTTTGTGGGATTTTGACTGCTGCAGTGGTGGAGCAGCAGTATTGAGTTCATTTGCTGAATTGGGGATGTGAAACAGCCGTGCAAGTTTTTTTTAAAGTAAGAAATACTGCTCAACCACCTCACTGCCATATTGAATATTTTCCCAACCCACATGGCTCAACAACAGAAGACACACTTTATAGAAGGGCGTGATTTATAGATGTCGAATAAATGTTCAACAAAAACTCCATTGATTCTACTGTCGAAATATACGACAGTTGACGTATTAGAACACTAGGTTTATGTTAATCTAATCGACAATGGCTTTAGGCAGATGTTAAAAATAGAGGAGCTTCTGCTTGCAAGATGGAACTATTGTGTAATCGCAGGACTCGACAAGGGCCCTGCGGAGAAACACCCAGCAGCACAGAGACACTCGAGCATGCTTTTATATCCATTTCCTGCATTTACTAAAGGGGGTGGGTCGATGGCATGAAATATTTAGTTAATGGACTGACTGCAGCTGAATGGAGTACCTTGAATCAGTGCCCCAGTGCATGGCATAGATTTTAGCCAGATGCCCCCTCAGTGTCCGGCGAGTGCGCATCTGAATTCGGCCAACGGGGTCAATGTTTGCTGTAATCTAAACGGGATTAAGAGGACAGAATGCAGTAAGAGGCAACATATGACCATAACCGCAAAAAGTTTCAGTGGTAAAAGTATGTCAATGGAATTTAGTACAATGAATAACTATGGGAATCTGGACTCTTGTTGTACACAGCAATTTGAGAAAGACATAATTACCTGGGACAGGGTGGCATCAGCACAGGCTTTCCTGGCATCCTGAAACATAACAGTCCAATTAGATTTGAATTAAGTCGGAAAGTTGTTTCTATAATTATAACCCATGCTATGAGTTTGTATGTACTGAAATCTCCGAACTATTGAGCGCACCTGAATATAAGATGCACCCAATCCATTGGAGGAAAATATATATATATACTTTTTTTTTTTTTTAAATACAGTGTTCAGGCCACACTTTGCAATAAATCCAGGGTGTCCATGTTACACACGAATAAAATGTAAAAGTTTTTTTTCCCTTTTAACAAACATGCGTCGTGTATGTTACACTCCTCTCAAAATCGCCCTTCAAAAGCTCCATATTTATGTGTTATGCACTCCATAGATTTGCTGGTTGTCCAATGCTTAAAAAAATGAAGAATTATCCACATAGTAGATAGATGTAGTCTTGACGTGTTCTTAAATGGATTTTTTGGGATGTGTAAAGACAGGTATCCCCACTTGGACAACAGTTTCAGCTGTCGTAATTTTTGCTGCTCATCAAAATCGTAACGTCCCAGTGGGTCAGGGCAAAGAACAAGGAAATGACTAAATAAAACCCGATGTCATGACATATATAAAAGTGGATTTCCAAGGCGACAAATATTTTCCAAAGCAAGTCTTTCTTTAACAGCGCCTTTTTCCCAATTGTTTTGCCTCGGGCACCGTCAGTGAACATTGGATATGGTCAATTCATATCTGGGACTTTTTCTTTTCGCTTTTGTGACGTGACATGGAGGGCTTGGGCTCACATCAGGCGGCACCTTGCTCACCCTCGGGCTATATCTCGGAGCTGTCGACACTTCCGGATGTGAGACCAAGCCTTCTGAGGATTGAGACACCTTTGGTCTTGTGAACGCGCACTACCAAGGGCTTGGCGGTTGTTTGAGACGTAGAGTTCCAAGCGCGTGAAAAAGGTGTCGGTCTGGAAATTACGGCAAAGTAAATTCAACAGTTTTATGTTCTACTTTGAAGAGTGAAAAACATCAAAAGGCAAAAGCTTTTGAAAAATAAACTGACAACAAAAACTTGAAGGCAGAAGCTGACTTACTCGGATCTGGTTCTTGAGCTGCTCAGCCTCCTGGCGTAGCTGATCCAGTTCACTCATTTTTCTCTGCTAATAGTGAGCTTCGCTCCGCCGCCTCGACTCTTTCTGATCTGCGGGTGACAAAATAGCATTCGTTGTTATGTTGTGAAAGGGGCCAGAGTTGCAGAGACTCACAATAAGCAAACAACTTCAAGACGGCTCAACATTTCCCTTTCCATCTTGAATCTGTTACCTAGCAACAAGCAGTTGGCAAACACTCCCAGCTTAACAATTTTGAGAATTACATTGAATGCATTTGTCCTTATAACAGCAAACACACAAAACAGTTGAGAGCCATTCATACCAAGACAATCAGAAGTAATTCAAAAAAGACAACAAAAAAGGGGACACAACTTTACCCAAGCCAAAGTCACCAAAACCAGAGTAGGTTCCGGCTATTCAGAAATCAGACGGCTACACCACAACACTTTGGCGTCGGCAGCACTACAGGTAAAACACAGGTGCCCGATGGATGAGAGGCAGCTGATGAAAATGTTGCCGCTCTGGCCTCGAGACTCTCAACCCTCCTCCAATGTCATTCCTGTAATCCTGGGACACAGTTGATTCAGCTCCTCGAGCCAAATCCGTTTAAGACAAAACCTGCTGATGATCTGAAAATCATTGGCTATCCAGCTGACCCCAATCCTCGGGTTGAAGCTCTTAGCATCGATACTTTCCCTTTCCATACATACAAGTCATATTAAAAAGTAATATACAAACTCAGTGGCAACTCCGATAAAACTATGGTTTTCAGTTGTGGCAAGGGTAACTGGTGCAGAACAAACTCTGAATTCACTTTGCCCATTGAAGTTGGACCAGGTTGGCTAAAAGTACATTTTTTAAAGCAGCTCAGTCAACTCAAGACACCCACAAAAACTTGAAGCTCTTTGGAGAACACCCCACCCTCGGCCCTCCAAAAAAATAGTATCTTATCTCTATTTTTCTCTGTATTGTTTTCCAGGGTAGCGTTTACGCATTCTCAAGGAACACTATCCTGGCAAGAACAACCCGGTACGATGGCAGCACAAAAACATCCGTGGAGCGAACAAGATTGTGTTTGCTGTAACGTCTTATTTTGCGGTGCCAATCAATGACATCATTGATGGTCTGGCAAATTATGACCCATCACCAATTTTGCATAAAATGCAAAATACTGTATCTGCGGTTGCAATTTAGGCAATCACATCGGTGTAAAGTATAATGTGTATTATTCTCAACTCAAAATGATGAAATGGTTCATTGTGAAATGATTAATATCAGCATCACAGCATGACTGAGGGAGGACGTGTGGTGTTGAGGCCAATACTGTAGCAGCCCAATAGAAAGAGCATGGACTTCAGTGCCTTCTCTCTCTGCCGGCTATTTTTAGAGGAAGAGGGGGAGGGTGGGAATGGGGGGCAGAAAGAGGCGAGGGAGGGAAGCAGACTTCACATTTTCCAGCCACTCCTATCAGTAACGACATCTCGCGCACTGCGTAGTAACGAACAGGGAGTAAGTGCCAGGAACACAGGCGCATGTTAGTATTTCTCATTACTACAAAACACACCATGTAAATGTCATTATAATTAGAGATAAATGTAAACCGTGCAGTTTGAAGGCAAGTTCAGCTTTGAAGTTAGTAGATAAGCTATGGGTGCAAAGACAGGCTGCGTATATTGGATATTGAATCGTCATGACTTGGGGTGGGCAATCTGGGCAAAACATATTTTTAAAGAAAACACGACGATATTAAAAAAAAAAAATACTGTAATTTTGCACTTGCTTCACAGAGCAATTACGGATTGACAGTATTTTTGAATGACAGCTCGTTTAAATCGCTTCATGCTTTTTCTGCAGAATGTTGTACCACTAATGATATTCTGCGGCAATATTTAACAAAGCAGAAATTCTAATTAAGTCCACGCTATAAAGCGTTTATTGATTTTTGTCAATGTGTGTCACTTAAATGTCTTCTATTACTCCATAATGACACATCATATTCTGAGCAGCCAATATATTGTAGTTTACCACTGCCAACTACTACAGCTATTGGAATTTTTAAAAAATTGATAAAAAGGTAATTTGTGCCAGATGGCGCACATATATAATTTTGTGAACGGGACTAAACAAAGACGGTAAGAGACATACAGATGTTAATGCCGTTATTGCATACATTTGAAGTGACATCAAAAGCCGTCATCTTTTAACAGTTTCAGAAATATTCCCACGCATACAATATTGATGCTGATGTAGCTATGATGCAGAGTATGTGCGTCTAGGAACTGAATGTTCTGGGAATATCGAACATCCGACAAACTTAAAGTAATCTATGTAATTGTGGGGTGAGTGATGTCTCGCCAATGTTTACTTGTTTCGTCAATGGTTTACTGCGTGTGTGTCAACTTTGCGAGGTTTGCGTGAGTGTTACTCAGCTTGACTTATCTTTGCTATCGTGGTGGTCTTGGTTGTGGAATTGCGAAAGTCATGTATTGTGATGTTTGAAACAAAAAAAAAAAATGGCGCTTCCCTTGGCTGAGTCACCTGACTGTATCCTGCCCGCTGATTTGCAGAATCAAGACTACATGCTGATTCGCCGAATGATTTCATCACTTTTTCCTCACATTTCTCAAGTCATGCCTAATGTCGATGTTTCCGAATGCAGCAACTTTCGCCACAAAAAACGTTCCCGTAATTGTAGAGTCAAATTCACTTGAGCTTTGAGTCAAGTTATCTAAAAAGTGAAGTGTTTTCTTGCCAAACCTGCACTTCGTGTCCCCTTCTGCCTGCCAATCGGGTGAATTGTAATCGAAAGGCATTACGTAGATTCACTTTACACTTCCCACACCGCCTACAAAATAAAAGATTCCACATATTCCAGCTCTGATGACAGTATTATTCTAACCAAGTACGATAACAGCGTGTATAACTGCATGAATGATTTGACAATTTGACAAAAATTAGTGGACTTCACAATCAAAGCGTGTGCGCGTGTTTTCGAATGATGGAATTCCGTCATGGCGACGGATGTCTTTAATCCCTGTAGAAGCAAACAAAGGTATCTGAGGTGTAAGGCTCAGAATCCTCACACACCAGAAGCAGTAGTAACGCCAATGTTTTCCAGATGTATTTTCTCAAACGGGTGGTGTGCAGGCATACATTTGAGGTTGCACCAGAGCCTAAAAAATGATGACATAAGGCGTATGCAATAACCGGATCTGATGCAAAAGAGGATCGGGCCAGAAGACTCAAGAAGGACAGGGCCAGATTAAATTAATGCAAGGGAACAAGCAGAGTCGGAACCTCAACCTAAGCCTTTGGTTACAAGGAGAAAAAACACTGACCTAAAGTTATTCCAGTTTTTTTTTTAATCTGCCATTGCTGCACAACTAACAGTAATGCATTTTACATATTGTTGGTGGATTCAAAATGGGGAAGCAAAATAATAGTTGGTCGTAGTTGAGTAAATAGAAGAAAAGAAATTCCAAATGACAAACAATCCCAACACAGCTTTATCAAGATGCTCTTGCGGAGGTCTAATGGTTAATCGATTACATGTCAATTTATTAGAAAATCTAACTGTATAATTGACTCGCATTGAAATGCAATTTTGCTCAACCAGGGAAACACATTCGATATTAGAATATTTGAAAAATGGGAGAAACCCCGTCCCCCTCCCATAAAAACAATTGTCAAACAAATTCTGCAACTCTGTGGGTGCAGAATCACGAGTATGCAGAGGTGAACTGTTGACGTTGGCAGGTTTAGCGCTGCGTCATGAAATCTTTTAGCCAATACGGCTAAGCAGAATAGAAGTCTAATAGCCACATGCGAGTGTAGTTAGCCACGTCATGTCGTAGTGCCGCCTGTCTCGCTGCCATCTTGCTCATGCACATGGCCAAGACATTGTAGCCCAGACACCACAAAACAACACTCTAGGGAAGAGATTTTGGTTTTTTTTTGTTATGACCATAGCTTAATGGCTAACTGCATGTTGTAGTGGTAGTTTGTGTTCTAATCATGCTCGAGATACAGAAACATGGTCAAATTTAGATGAAGCATGGAGCCACATTTTTGGAGCGAGGAACCCCCCGCCCCCCCCGACCGAATGATGAATGTGCTGAATGACATGAATAAAATGTGTTTTATTGCCGGTATGAAGTGAGAAGCAGAATCGACGGCTTACTTACATCACAATGTTTAGATCAAGATAATCCAACTACAATGTGTATGGAAGTAACTATGTCCACTGACACATATAAACGGGTAATCCCAAATGTTTGAGAAACCAGAATTCTGACCTTAAACCGGATAGTGACAGCATGGAAACATAGCCATTGTCAACCAGTTTGAGAAAAATAAATGTACACTACACCTTTTATCCCAAATCCATATACCACTCTGGTTGCTGATTGCAGCTGATCATTGCCATAAATCTGTCAGCGCCTAATGGCAAATTCTGCCTGTAATGATGTGTTTGTACAAGGTGCCACAGTCTTGATGAGGATGGAGTCTCGCAAAGCAGGCATTTCCTTTTTAGAAAGGCGGTTCCCGCTTCTCTTTTTCGTTTGTCAAAACATTCAGCGGATGTGGCGATAAGAGTACAAAATACACATGAAGTGGCTTCTCTTATGACAAACACACTTGCCTGTGCTCATCTGGGTTTCAGACAATATTACCGCATGACATTACCAGGTCCTGACAGCAGAACTGATGCCAACAGCCAAACATTGAACTGAAAACACGACACAGGATGGGTTACATGCAGGAGGGGCACTGCGAGTTTGACGTGAGCATAGGCGGAGCAGTCACTTAAATTAGGTCAGTCTGATGTAGATTAGGCCAAAGGCCCGTGTCACCAGAATCCTCTTCATTGGCCAAATATGTTAAGTAGTAGTAGGAGTCAAACCAATATTGCAGTATCACGCAACTGTAACAAACAAGATTTAGGATATGACACACAAACACAGATATTCTTGAAGTAACGTAACGGTATCCTTTGTGCTACAGTACTGAACAATGGCAGCTGTGCAAATGAAGCAGACAGTCAAACGAAAATAAAAGTGACCAGTTGTGTAAAAATTACAATGACATCGGGGCAGGTGATGGAGAGAATCGTCGCACAATTTGAAGTGCTCGATACAATGTCGAGTGTCAAACAACGGCTGATAGCAAGATTCTGGACATAAACCAAAGCACCTCTTCTTCCGCCTTTTTGTTTGGTGAAAGTCTGTGTAAGTGCTTTTAGGAAGTGATGCATGTCTAATGTGGCCGAAATGCAACCAGGTCACGAAGAGTGCTGCTACAAGGGATTAGGTTATAGAGGAAAAATACAGGAGGATACTGCTCCTGGCCATTTTCTAAAAGCCCCATCCAGCTGCAGTCTCACATCCTCCCCGACAACACACAGCTCATTGCAGATGGAACTTTAACAATGGACACAAGAGTTTTAATTGAACTAACATATCGACATGAAAAAACTCAAAATTGTTATCGTGGCCTACTAGAATTTATTTGTGCAGTTTGTTGTAATGTAAAGGTTGAAATGTCACAGGAATGGACGGGGGCTTATACTGGAAACTTTGAATGATAGACAATATCCGATACATGACTAGTCAAATGTTTGGACACACTTTTTGTCATGATACCAAGTCAGAAAACGTCTAATCTTCTGACAATTTTTGGTGTATGAGCTATGGGTGGTTAGCGATCGCTGGCACTAAACTAACCCAGAGGGTTGAATTTTTAAAGACTGTGGTACAGTATTGATAAGTTCCGAGCTTCAACGTTCTGTTTGTGGAGAAATTACTTACATTAATTTTGGGTTGATTTAGTCTGTGAATGTTATTTTGCACTCTCCACTTCAGATTTCATTTCTAACAAAAATGAAATTAACACGTCCATCTTAGATGGATGTTCACAATCGGGTATCTCGCCGCGCTGCTTTGCCCCGTGTGAGAGGCACCTTAGCAGCTTTTAAATTCCTTCCATCCTTGGCGACATCGTCAACTTCCCTTTAACAGTGAGAGGCATGGCAACTGCCCATAACAAAATACGGTCAAACTAGAACATTTGGCATCCCTGTGGATGTCATTATGCACGTGGCCATCATGTCGTGGGTCACCACTTTACAACAGTGAAATAAAAAAGCAGACCTAAGTATCTCTTGATCCCTGTTTGAGTATAGGTACATTTTAAATGTTAGTAAGAGTCAAGAAGAATAGTGAGGGCAAAAATAAAAGGCCTGAGGGCATGTAACCCATTTTGTTTTGCAAAAACTAGAGCAGAATCCTGGGGGTACAAAGGAGCATAGATAAAGCGACACAGTTCTGATCAGAATGTTTCAACAGATGCTTCATGATTTCTCTGATAGAAAATGCAATCTTTTTTTTCTCCCACTTTCTAAATGTTCTTGAGCAAATGACAAGCGTTTAATTTTGCACGCTATTGCGTTATTGGAGTACAAACCACCACAAGTCAGCATTCAGCCATCACATTACTTAAGTTGGTACGAAACGTAAGAGCACGTTTCAGCCTTTTTATGCTTTGAATTAAATATAAGAGCGTCATGTTCAGTTACAGCATTGTGTTATTGAACAGCAAAGGGAAAAAAATGAAAACCAGACCATGATGTTAAAGGACTTGTGGCGAGTCAGTCCATTGTGGTCAAATAATCCCGCAAATGTCAGATGATTGCAGACAAAGTTAAAAAAAAAAAACTTTCTGCCTACATACTGTGCTTCAAACTTCCACCATAATCCGGCTGCTAAAAGAAGAGATTAGTTTCACTCCATTACCATCAGCGTTGCATACTACCACTTTATTTTGCCTGTCATCACTACTACTTGGTTCACTTCCTGTGTGAAGGGAGATTTAGATTACGGCCTGGCCATTCATATTCCAAAGCCCCGATGTAATAAATTGATTTACTGTTCTCGTAATAAAAAAATTAAAAAAACAAAACAAAATTATGACTAGTCATGTATATGCATGTTAACATATTATTCATCTACATTCACATTCTCCTCGCTGTCCATCTTTAAAGCCCTCCTCAAAACTCACTTGTATTCTTTGGCGTTTGACTCAGCATGACAGATTTGTTCTTGATTTTACTGCTTGGTGCTTTCTACCGCCTTTATTACGGATTCGTCTCACTGTTTATTGTGTATGTTAAATCGCTCCATGTACAGCACTTTGTATGCAGCGATGGCTGTTTGAAAGTGCTCTAGAAATACTGTTGACTTAATAGCCTGCGACAAAAAAAAACAAACAAACTAATTGTTTAGGACAATTATAAACCCTAAATAAAAGCTCAAGTTATTAAATAAGGCTTATGTGATGCACGTACACTGACGTAGCACTGGGCAATTCATTGAAATGTTTTCATGATTTAGATTTTGGCTTCTCTTGACATTTTGAATTATACAATCAAAGAAAAACGATGAATGTGCAGAACAGCATGGTGTATTTGCAAAATCTCTATGCATTGTAGCAATACAGACTGTATGCTGGTCTTCTGGTAAATTTGTGTACCCGAAATGTATCTGGTGCCAGGTACCATTCTCTTCAAGTTCCTTGTAGGCGAAATGAATGTTTGCAGAACTGAAACTGCATAAACAAACAGCCAAATAGGACAAAAAGAGCACAGAATAGGATAACTGTTACCCAATAACCATAGCTGCTAATGCTATAACGCTACTTGGCTACCAATAGCGATACTGAAAAGCCACGAATGACAACAAGAGTCGTGTATGTCTATGAATCGACAAGACACAAGCGAACCAAATTGAAAAGGTCAAAACAGTTTTCAAAAGTCCTTCCATTCCAAGTGTGCATGTGCGCGCGTCAACTTAGCACAGCGGCGCGCGTCAACTTGGCACAGCGGCAAGCATGTGGACAAACAGGAGAGGGAACAAAGCCGTGGGACTGACTGCTGAGGACATATGTGAAAAAAACATGCATGTCAATGACCATTTATCATGGTCAAACGCGCATGTCAATGACCAATTATCGAGACCAAAAAAATACATTGTGTTCCATTTTATTCATATAATAATAAGTCAAATTATATATTATCGTTATTATCATAATTATTGTGATGGGCCCACATGAGGTCTATCGGCATTGTCAGGAGTCTTTTTTTAAAGTCACTTAACGCAGCAACAAACGGTCTCATTTGTACCGCCCTTAAACGTTAAACAAAACTGCCACTTTCTAAATCACAGCTGAGCAAAATTTACATTTTTTCCCCTTTATTACAAATTTGCAAGGTCTCAGCCCTGCTTGCCTGAAACCTAAGATGGTCAGTAGACAAACTCTGAAGTATCTGCTTTTGCTAATGACAATGCTTCAAAAGCAAACGTAAAGCCGTGTCGAATTAAGGAGGTACCTTGCAAAGTTCCATAAGATAATGTCAATCATTGAGGGGGTGGGGGGGACAACCAAGCAATGTTCCCTTACCATGCTTTCAGGCAGTTAATCATGCGCCTCTGTTCTAATAGTACACACAGCGCTGAGTTCAACTTCCTTTATGGACCATTTCAAGCCTTGATGGTCATTTCCATTGTGCAAAGTGGTAGTTTTTAGAACCAAAGTAAGTGGACATACAAGTCCAGGTTTAGCAACCACGGGAGGGCTTTGACTTTGTGGATTACTTTGGACTTCTGTTGAGGTTATTTCTTACTGTACAAAGAAATAGTCAGCATTTGTAACTGGCTGGGGGAATTAATAATAAGAGCACATATTTTATACACAAATTGCATCTACGAGAGCAAGTCAGTCAAGGCAAGGCGCAGTCTGATTTCCTTGGCTTGGAAATATCAAACACACAGCACAGTCAATGCAAAATAAAAATAAATAAAACGTCTATAAAGTTGGAGGGACACAGGAAACAGAACATGTCAAGAATTAAATTCAACCATGAGCCAAAGTCAAACGGCCAAGTACACAATGATGCCGTTTTTGTCCCTTCCTGAACAATGACGACAAACACCCGACCTCTTACCTCTTATAAGATTGTCCTATAAGGTAATCGTTTGGTCTGACAAGTGTTAAGAGTGGATTTGTCATGATAATGGGATCCAAAACGGGTCAAATCCAACAATGTGTGAAATATATACGACCAAAATTCTTCATGTTAATGGGGACAAGCCGAATCTTTTCAGATAATTTGAGCACGTGAACTGTAGCCAATCAAAGAAGCCTGCTGATGAACAAGGAAGCAGCAGTAAGTAAAAGTAAATACGTCTTAACCGATTACGTCATTTTTGAAAATATAGTGGGTGCCCCCCCCCGAAACAGCAGGAAGCGTTTTTCAAAGCCTTTTTTTGCCAAGTCGCCCTTTTGCTATGCTCCTGCCTCCGGTCCTCTTCGTAAACACTCGACAACCATTGATTGGCGCATACTCAGAAGGGTCAGCTTGTCTTTGCGTTTGGCAGATTATGTGTGATTGTGCAAAGACTTTGCCTCACAGGACTAGATTATAGACCAGTGATTGAGCGTAATCTTTAGGGTGTCTAGTGGTATGTGTTGAGATTATCTGAACAGACAACATATTCAAAAATGAATGGTTGATTTGTTTTTATCTTTAAGTTATCTGTCACGGATAAAGTTTAATTTTGAAATATCCACGTTTGTTCCAGGCTGAATGCACATGCAGAGGAAGTCACAAAATGAAACCGCCACATAACAATTCGACCACAACAAGATGATGCAATCAAATTAATTTAATATAAAATCAATTTCCCCCCAAAAATAAATACATCATTAAAATTAGCTAAAAACAGACTGAATCATGGGGGCGGGGGTGTCTGAACGATTAACTGGCTAAAACCATATAATCCCACAGAGTGAAACACAGACTAAGAATATAATCCCATTTCTATGTACCATTTGGAGATTAAAAATACACATCATCATAATGAAAATCCTACCCTGAAAACAATAGACACCCTCTTAGTTCAAATGGCTTATATTGAGACAAGTTAGCCAAAAAGAAAAAGTAATCTTGTAATGACCCCTAACAATATGTCAATATGTCGGAGTGACTCAATCCTGCAAGTGACGGGTGATCTTTCCAGTTGGGACAGCAACCAACGCTACGAAGGATATACTGTATATATAAAATGGATGGAAAGTGGCAATATTTCGTACAAACCAAATTCCAATGAGGTTGGGAAATTGTGCTACATACATAAACAACAGAATACAATGATTTTCAATGGGAGACAGGTTTGGACTGCAGGCAGGTCAGTCTTATAACCACATCCTTTTACTGGAAAGCAGCACACTGTTGTAACAACAGCAGAATCTTGTTTGGCATTGTTTTGCTATAATAAGCAGGAGCATCCATTAAACACACACAAAAAAACCATTGCCTTAAACGCAGTATGTTTCTCAAAAACATGCATGTACCTTTCAGCATCAATGGTGTAAATTCCCCATGCCATTGCCACAAACACAGCCCCATAACATCACAGATGGTGGCTTTTGCGTCCATAACAGTGGTTCTTTTCCTCTTTGGTCCAGAAGACACAATGTCCACAATTTCCAAAAATAATGTGAAATGTTGACTCATCAGGACATAGAACACTTTTCCACTTTCTATCAGTCCATTTTAGATGACCTTGGTCCATACATTCATTCATCATCCGAGCCGCTTGATCCTCACTAGGGTCGCGGGGGTGCTGGAGCCTATCCCAGCTGTCCTCGGGCAGTAGGCGGGGGACACCCTGAATCGGTTGCCAGCCAATCGCAGGGCACACAGAAACGAACAACCACTCGCACTCACACTCACACCTAGGGACAATTTAGAGTGTTCAATCAGCCTGCTACGCATGTTTTTGGAATGTGGGAGGAAACCGGAGCACCCGGAGAAAACCCACGCAGGCCCGGGGAGAACATGCAAACTCCACACAGGGAGGCCGGAGGTGGAATCGAACCCGGTACCTCTGCACTGTGAAGCCGACGTGCTAACCACTGGACTACCGGGCTGCCCTTGGTCCATACAAGCTGGCTTTATTTTTTGGTGTGGTTGATGAATGTTTTTGCTACCCATAGTAGAGTTGGGGGCCACTTTGCAGTTATCGTTTCCTTCAGAGGGCCATTATGACTGTGAAACCACATAAAATGTAGGATCGCCTCATATTTAACATACCCAACAAAACTGGTGAATAAATAGTTTTGAATTCCGGCGCCTGGAAAACCTGTTCAAATATTACATTTTAAAAGGGGGCATGGAAACGAAACATGCTTGAAATGTCATCATAATTAAAAATGAAGACAATGTGCAATTTCGGCATTTTAGCAAGAAATGAAGTTGATGCAAATAAATTGATTTTGTGGGCCACCTATAATGATGCGACGGGCCAGATATGGCTCCTTGGCCTTGAGTTTGACTTGTGTAGTAGTTTTAATTGCATTTAGGAATATAGTGCCAAACAGTATTTAACAACAGAGGTTTTCTGAAGTGTTCCTAAGCCCATGCTGTGATATCCTTTACTTATACAGTAGATGTCGGTTTATAATGATGTGCCGCCGAGGGATCGAAGTCAACGGGCATTCAATGCTGGATTTTGGCCTTGCCTTTTACTTGCAGTGATGTATCCAGATTCTCTGAATCTTTTGATATTATGGGCCGTAGATGATTAAATCCCGAAATGCCTCACAATTCTACATTGTCCTTGAACTGTTCGACTATTTTCTCTGGTAGTTGTTCACAAAGAGGTGAACTTTGCTCATGAAGCTCCATTTATACCCAATCATGACACCCACCTGTTCCCAGCTAACTTGTTCACCTGTGGGATGTTCTAAACAGGCGTTTGATGAGCATTCCTCAACTTTCTGTCTTTTTTGTCAACTGTCCCAGCTTTTTGGGAATATGTTGGAGCCATAAAAACCTATGGTGATTATTTGCTAAAAGCAATCAAGTCTATCAGTTTGAACGTTAAATCTCTTGTCTTTGTAGAGTATTCAACTAAGGAAGCTCTAAAGCAGTGGTTCTTAACCTTTTTAGAGGTACCGAACCCAACCAGTAATATGCACATCCACCGAACCCTTCATGAGTTAAAATAAATATATATTGTGAACAAATTCAAGATATAACCCCCCCTCCCCGTCGCATCTATTAAAAAGAGAAAAAAGCTAATAGAATTTCATGGGATTAGGATCTTTTTTATTTAATTGCCCAATCTACTATTACATGACAGTCACACGCTGACTACGAAGCGAACTAAATTTCCCACAGCACTGATTGGACAAGCCATGTCATGTGATCATCTGCAGCCAGTGATGGCCAAGCGGGCGTGCCATAACTAATTGAAATGTTGAATGGGGTGAGTGTCTTACCCTCCATGGCAGAGGCTCCGTCGAACCCCTGAGAACGACTCACCGAACCTCTGGGGTTCGATCACCCAAGTTAAGAACCACTGCTCTAACGGTTCCACAGCATTTAGTCGATCTCTCACATACACTCGGGTGGAACCCAAAGATTCACATATTAACTGATCCAAAACAATATATTTAATATTTTGGGGTTAAGGTGGGGGATTGTTTTTTCCTCTTATATGTATAATGAATTCACATTTTTGGAAGAATTCTGGGGCTGATAACCCCCCCCCCCCCCCCAAATCCATTTGAATGGGTGTCAATTGCGGATTTTCTTTAACCTCAAAGATAATCAGTCTCCTTGCATGGAGGACTACAGTAATGGGAGAATATTTAATGATAAAAAGCTGAAGATAGAGATTTTGCCAATTTGACATGAAAAAGGTTGTTGACAATTAGTTGTCAGTTAATCATTTAATCATTTTCACTTATTGCACAGGTGTTCTGGAACGTAACCCCTGCAATAAATTGGGAATGAATCAAAGTTAACACATTGACAAACAAGCACTAGGACCATGCAAAAATGTAAATGGGGTGTCACTTATATCATGCTTTTCGAACCTTGGGTACTTCAAAGCACTGTACACTGTTACTATATTCACCTCCTGATGACACAGCATCAGGGGCAAATGGGGGCTCAGTATCTTGCTCAAGGACACTTTGACATGGTCACAATGCTCATGGATCGAACCACCAACCTCTGGGTTGGGAAATGACCATTCTACCACTGATCCATAGCATCAGTAGTGCTATGGCACCAGCAGCCCAGCCCACGGGCCTGTTCTAAATACAGCTAATCAGTGGGACATTGAGATTTTCTAGGAACATTGTAGAGACAATCGTTCGAAAATGTTGCAATGTATGTTTCCTGTATATAGTGAGAAATCATTAACAAGGTCAGTTTCTTCACATAAACCAAGATTATTAGTTTCATAATAAATGTTTACTGTACTTTGAGCGAATGTGTCATTTCATAGGTGTGTATAACAATGGTAGCCCATGGCATTAATCAGTATCCAAGAAACACACAATTAGGTGACCCCTGGGCTGTACTGTAAATGACACTTGGCCCTCCTAATCACATTACTTAGACAATTTAACACATTGAATTTGGATGATCCATTTTCCCCTCACCAAGTTAGCAGTGCACTGTGCAACGAGTCTCAAGGAAGCACAACAGTGTGCACGTGTGTCAGTGCAATGCACCTCCTATGGAAATCAAATATCACAGTCATTGTCAAGAAAAATCCCCAACATGTTTGTGAGACAGCCGCCAGCCACTACTAAGTCGTAACGTTCCTTGAAACCATGATTGGCTCTGACTGGAAAGCACGTGCAGTGACAATGAACATGTACAAGGAAAATAAATTACCCACGGTTACGCCACTGTGTTACTGACGATTGGTATTTTTTACAGGCTGAAAAAACAATGCACATACACACACTACAACTGGTGGATGGGCATCAAAAATTGAGAGAAACTGGAACTATTTCGATTTCAATGGCTAGTTTGCCTCTTGGAAGAAGCCGTTGAACACGAACAAAGAACAACCGTTAGGAAGTGTGCGAGCAGAGCACTGGACACGAATGAAGAAGAACCAACAGAAAGTGTATGCTTGATGGTTGCAAGATGCGATAATGAATAGTTCGCAACCAATATCAAAAGTGAAACTGAAATTTGTTGAATAAAAAGCCCGTCTTCTTAGTGTAACATACACATCATTGTGGAGGAGGTTGCCCTTCAAATATGATAAAACACCTCTGCATGGCCCATCCTTGATATTTCTGTGCTGACTCTTGCTTCAGCTTTGACCCTCATCCTGGTACCACGTGCAAGTCAGAATCAAGGAAATACAGGCAAGTCAGAATCAGGGAACTACATCTAATGCAATGCTTCTCAATTATTTTTAGTCGTAACCCCAAAAGGAAGATGAAAATATTTTGCACCCCTCCAAACTCTCCATCTATCCTTTAAATAGTATCATATGTCTAAAAAAACTCTTAAGTAAACCTCTGCAGACGTGTTATACACTCCTTGCAGACTAACAATGAGAAGGTCGCTGCCACCTACTGGAGAGGATGTGCGATTATATTTTTTGATAGGATGAAAAAATAAAAATAAAACAGGAATGCATCATATTTTGTTCACAAACTTAATCACATCTGAGGTTAGGATAAAACAAGACTGTTGAGGTGAGAATACAATGACAAAAGGCCACATACTAAAAACGGTTATGTTGACATGCATATATTGAATGTGATCAGAAATGGATTTGCAGTTTTTACTGTTCATTCATGCACTAACAGTTAATTCCGTATCTTGTTGCCTTACATATAACTGCACCCGCCTGACCAGGAAACAAATTGCCTTTAAACAACACTTGGACATTTTTAACAGGGATATGAAGGCTAGCGACCCAAAGCTCGAAGTCATCCGGCGCCAGGCAGCTGTCTACGAGTGGGAGAAAAGGTGCTGATGAGGAAGGCTTTGAACGCCATCTTGTTGAGTGCAGCTACTCGGGCCCACAATACAGGAACCCATTCATTGGAGGCGCTGCGGGGTGGGGACACACCGGCCGAACGAAACCCGAGCGAGTAAATTATAACGATTCTTTAGAAGAGAAGTTAAAAAAAGGAAATCCACACGACGGCTAAAACTGACTGCGCCCATTCGCGAGTTGTCCAGCTCGATGCGAAGTTGCTAAAAGCGGCATCTTGTTGCCCCTTGGTTGGGGGGAGGCACACGACGATCAACACGTCCAACGAGCCGCTTGCTCGACATATTAACCTTATCATGGCACGCACACTAGGTCATACTGCCGTTTTATCACAACCGACCCGAGAAATATCGTTTCAACCCGTTTTATTTTCACGAGGGACGAGCGAGCGTGCGAGGCGACCGGGTATGGGACATGGCCGGTGTAGCTGCTAACAGCTCGCTCGCCCTGCAACACACCCGAGCTCGAGATAACAGGATTGCACCGAGCTAATTAGACTCATTTGCTCTACATTACATTGAGAAGTTCACCCAAGACCCAAAAGTGTGTAAATTATTTTCCACATTAGAGCGAGGGGCTAAAATACCATTTAACACATTAGTTTGATACAAGTCAACAATGTTGCCATGGGCTAATTAGGATGGTATGAAGTTGTAACCCCGTGCAGCCTGATTGTTGTTACTGTTAAAAAGTTAAAAGTGATTCAACACCGGACTCGGATCGCTTTTGTAGATCCTCTTGTATCGTTTTAAAGCGGCGAATTTGACGAAACCCCTCCAGCTCCGACACTCTCGGCAAATAACGCGTTACGCAAATAATCTGCGCAGAACAAATAGTAACACCCTCCGGGTGAAAACATCATTCGCAAACTTCCACCAACATCTGACCGAATTATATCACGATCGGACGAAACACACCCATGAGAGCCACGCCAGGCTGCGGCCACTGCTGGGCTAACTTGCTTGGACTCGCGACAGAAAACAGGGGGTGGTGTCGGCGGCGCTTCGGGTTGGCGAAGAAGCCATTTTTAGACTCGCTTCGTTGTCAGCTGTATGATGCTACGATTTGCACCACGACAGGAAGGATTTTTAAGAAGTTGTTTCGGTCATTTCAGAGTCTGTAAGTTTGAAGGCTAAGACCATTAAGCAGATGAGATTTATACCACCTTAGGATGTAGGAAAGACATGGAAAATATGGGCCGACATGTCGACATACTGGCAACAAACAGGATAGGAATTTGTGGTTAAAACAAACCCTTATTTTGCATTGGAAATTTGTCAAAAAAGGTTAAATTAGTTGGAAACTAGAGGACCTAGTTAACGTTGAAAACTTTCCTAAATAATCGGTTATATTAGTACAATGGTACTCACGTAAAATGGGAACATTTGATGCAAAATCTTGACAAATGTCCCAGTACCAATCTACCGTACCTTTCGAAACTGACCTCCATTCTACTAGTGAGTGGCGTGCTAACGACACAACCCAACCAACAAACAAGCCAACAAGGTAACCAACTAACGGAGGCACTCAAATCAGTTAATCCACTGGTTCATCTCCGCAGCTTTAGCTATCCAGATACAGAATTCATGATGTAAGGCAAAAATTGAATGCAAAAAACCCGTATATCCTTACCTGCTTTCAAATGAAATCAGCGCTTAAAATCACATCGGCTGGAAACAAGTAAAAGCTCGTCTCTCCTCTCTCCAGCCAGGCGCTCAGTGTAGCTAGCGAAGAGCGGCACTCCCCGAACACAGTTTTGAAACCCGCCAAGGAAGGGGGGGACACACCGGCACAGTCGAGCAAATATGAGGCAGTTATTCACCCCAAGATAGGCGTTCACAGTTCCGCGTGAGCAGTCTCCGTAGGCCCCACAAATTCCACCTTGACGGCAAAAAACACTCTGGTCCTACGACGTCGTCGTCCCTCTTCCCTTCCTCGGCGTCAGGATCTCAGCAGCTTCTTCCGGCGGCCATCAAACAGCAGAGATGGGCGCGGTAACCCTGCACTCAGCTCCGGGAAACCCCACGCTCGGGAGGCGTCACAACGCACGGCCAAGGGTCGGCGACCACTTCAAGAAATCAGGAAATACTGCCATCTCCGGTCATATATACTATACATTCACAGGGTGGGACAAAGTAGTTTAATTACAAATACACTTATTTATTAGAGTTACATTAATTCAACATTGTTTAACTGTGTATAATCAAAGCAGGGTTTCGAGCCAAGGTTCAGGTTTCTCGCTTGGGTCTGGGTCTCGAGTGGTTAGGGTTTTAAACAAGGGTTCTCATTACAAATTAAGGTTTCAAGGACAGTGCTATTTTTGTGTAAGGTTCTATACGTGTGTTGGCATGGGGGAGACCCTAAATGTCTTTCCTTTCATTCTTCATTCCTTCCTAAAACGCCCCCTTCCTTTCATACGATCCTTCCTTACTATACTGTACTTGTTTCCTTAATTCATTGAACTCCTTTGTTTCCTTCCTTCAAGAAGTTAAGGCCTACTTTTTGCCCACCCTGTGTAACTGCAATAGTAAATTTTAAACACAATTACCCCAGGAATAACTACAATCAAATTGCAATTCATCAAAATTTCCCCTAATGGTTATTTAACATGTGTTGCTTACTGTGCCATGTTCCGTTGCGTCGTATCACTAAAATCAAATGTGTCAAAATTATTCGATTTAACAACAACTAATTGATCATCAAATTAATTGACAACTATTCTCATCTTCAAGTAAGCGTTGCGCTGCATTGTTGAAGGGGAATGGGTTTGCAATTTTTAAATTGACACCAAGACTTGAATGTATCCTCACTGACCAAAGCATGTTTACATGCATGTAAACAAGCCATTCTTAGACATGGCTGTCACATTGCTAACATGACTTCGTCCCAATGGAGTGTTGTGTTGCTATCCCCGTTTTGCCTCGAGAGCTGTTCGATTAATTTGTACTTTTATCACTAACCAGAGATCAATTATCGAGCCAAGGAAACCAATAAGGCTGCTGTATGTCCCGACAAGACGGCAAGGATCCACGTACATACTTGTGTGCAAGGAAACGGTCCTCGATCACACCTTTTATGTCTATGGATATTGTGGACCACAACAGATACCGAATCAAGATGATCACTTTATGGAAACATAGTTGCATCAGCTGTCGAGTGCATAACCTGCAATTGACATGTAGTCGAACCTGCAACAGCCTCAGAAGTGCATGTCAAACTAGTATGGACTGTATTCAGCTCAGTAACAGTGTCTCTCACCATTCACATGTACACTTACCATGGCAGGAATTTTTTTACATGCTCGAGTAGTTGGCACTGTTGTACTAGGATTACTCGAAACATATTCACAAATCGATGTCAACTGGCCATTCTTGTGCAGTTTACATGTTGTCCTTGTGCTTGTACGTGTAACTTGTTTCCTCTCAAAATTTGTGTTTGTCAATGTGATATTGAGAAGAATAAGGATGGCTATCTGATTTACATGACCGCAACAACCGCTACTTCTAGTACTGTGTCATTTGCAAGCCAAAACACACAGTGTCGAATATCATTTAACAGTAGCTGGAAGGTTTCGCTGTTGCGAAAAAAGTTTATATATACTTGTGTATGTATACTTGTGGCTGGACAAGGCTTGGAGCCTTTGTTTGGCAGTTTCGAGTGCTTCAGGTATGGTCATCTGGATGTACCTCTCGGGTATCGGCCTTTTCATCACACCTCTCTGGGCCTCCGTCAATTGACTCACATCTTTCCGAGCTGCCTTGATCTTAGCCTCCAACCGTCTTTTCCATGGTGCGTAATGTATCTCATGGCTTCCATGGTTGCTCTTATAGCCAAGCATCTCAAGGATCACTGATGCTGAAGCGTATGTCAGCTCACTGGTTTACGTGATCGTTACGGTAGGGATTGCCCTCAGTGCTGCATTCACACTTTCCATGAGACATTCAGGTGGTACTTCACATAGCTGTTGTAATCGGTTTCTAGGTTGCCCAGCTTTCATTCTTGCCATGATCTTAGGTTTCAGGTTAGTTGCTGCCTCGCTCAGTATTTCATTCGTTGGGGCTGGCCTCCCAATCTCATCATCTGCATTCATTGGGGCTGTTTGACCAAACAGGGTCAAATACTTATTTGAGCATGTTTGGTCAAAAAGTATTTGGAGTTTTTATGAGTTGACTGGGGAAGCATACTGAACAAGTGACAAGCATGTTTGCCCTACACTTCTGAGATTCAAGGGTCGAAATTTCAATTCGGGCCTTCCTTTGTGGCGTTTTCATGCTCTCCCCATGTTCTGTGGGTTTTCCGGGTACTCTGGTTTCCTCCCATGTTCCAAAAACATGTACCGGTATGTTAGGTTAACTGAAAACTCAAAATCGAGCATTCATCTGATTGGCTGTTTGTTTATATGTGCTCTGCTAATAACTGGCAACCAGTTCAGGGGGTAGATAACACATCTTTTAGACATTCCTTTCAATAATCTGTAATTGTATCCATCGATGGAACTCTTGAAGCACAATCAGCAAAACCCTGAAATGTGCAAGGTTCATGGAAAAGCTGAATTAACTTGTCATGATTTGAATGTATGCCCGTACAGCTTTTTTTGTGTTATCTACTAATTTATGGCACATTGTGTGTACATAACCATCTGATAATCAAGGCCCTAATCAAACCATGAGTTGGAAACACTAACCCAGTGTGTGTTTGCTTGTCATTCAGAGTCTCTGGGTGTGAGTTTCCATCGGGACTCATCTGGGCTAGGTTACAGCTGCTGAGATTTAGTTGCCCCGGGATACGCTCCCGCCTGCCTGCATGCATGTGTTGTGAAGCTTCTTAAGCAGGGCTTCAGGCCACCCCGGGGGAGAAGGTTTTCGTCTGAATTTAAGTTTTTGACGTGACCAGTCCAAAAGAAGGAGAAAAAATAGTTGCGACTGTTTGACAGCGTAACAATTTTTGAATTAAAAAAAATACATGACTGAATTACTTCTAAAGCATGACTTAAACCTATTACAGTGTCCAAAGAAAATGGCGCTAATTTGAAAATCCTTCCCTCACGGATAGATTCCACTTTTCTATACAGCGCTCAGCACAGCCTTGACATTGTACTGATGAGACACAAAAGTAGCTACCTCAATCATCAGGAGAGCCAAAGGAAAAGTGTTTAAAAAAACAAAACCTCACACTGCGGTTTTGTTGTTTGCTTCAATGGGCAATTTGCTTAGTTGATGGCTTAAGAAAGTGGATCTTTTATACATGCCATAAGTATGATGAAAAATATACTATATTAAGAGCATGTGTTTTGCATGCATTCACATATTTTGTCCATATTTAAAAAGGTATTTTACTCATACATCTGATTAGGTCGTGCCCGGCCCCCCAGTAGCTCTGATGAAAAATGGTGGCCCCCACCAGCATTAAATTGCCCATCCCTGACATACAGTATAGGTACAAGCACACCACAGTCAGAGTTAGTCAGTAGCATCATCACTCCGAATTAGCGATAAAGATTAGAAAAAGTGGCGAAATAACGGCAATATTTGTCTAATACGATGTAGCACAGGCTTCGTAAAAGCCAGTGACATTACACGAGCCTAAGCTCATAATGACCTTGCTTTTTATAGGCTGGTTGAAGTGCTATAATCTGATTTCGAATAATCTCCTACAATCTGTGATAAATGCTTACTGCATGTATCTGAGGAGAGAGAGAGGTCAGTTGGACTGCATTGAGCCATTACTGACATCTGCTGTTCACATGTACAAATCATAGGAGCGCCTGGTTGTTCTGGCTTTGTGGTAAACCAAGAATTTCATTGGGGCGCCATGATTGGGAACTACCTGCTCGTGAAAAATTCTAATAGGTCACAGTAAATATGAACTATGCAATCTTCTTTATTGTATTGGCAGATTGTATTTTTAAAAGGAGAGACAAATATCCACCTATCCATCCATTTTCCGATCCGCTTTATTCTCACATGGGTTGCAGGGGGTGCTGGAGCCAATCCCAGCTGTCTTCGGGCAGGAGGCGGGGCACACCCTGAACTGGTTGTCAGCCAATCACAGGGCGCACATAGATGAACAACCATTCACGCTCACACCCACACCTAGGGACAATTTAGAGCAAGGGTGTCCAAACTCGGTCCCCAAGGGCCGCTATCCTGCCTGTTTTCCAGCTCTGCTGGGAGCAGAACCCTAACCTTAAATGAATGCAACGACCAGTGATGGTGTATATCGCCTCACACAAATAAGCCTTTACAGCACTGGTTGAGGAGCATTCATGTACAGCAAATGACATTGCACAACAAAATGTACACAATAATAGTGTAAATTCCTTGAAAACGAGTTTTGCTACTACCTATTTTAAATGGTATTTTTCCTCTGGATAGTTGCTTTTTTTCTTGTCTGCATTTCATATTTTTCCAGATTGTTTTGGTGAAAAAAACATCAGCAGTTATCGATATTGAATGATCTGACATTTGTATATCGTGCTACACCTTTCAGCTCTATTGCCCAGCACTACTTGAGGTAATTGCCATTTTTAAAGTCTCTTTTGCACCCAAGCTTTAACTTCCCGGCTTACGTCTTGAGATGTTGCTTCAGAATTTCGACATAACGTTCTTTCCTCATGATGCCATCTATTTTGTTAAGTGCACCATTCCCTCCTGTAGCAGAACATCATGATGCTGGCACCCCCATTTTACGGTTGGGATTTTTTTTCCCCCTCCTCCTTCAATGCAGTGATGCTCACTATCGGGCCAAACGATTCAATTTTAGTTTCGGCAGTACATTTCGGACCAAAACACATTCATTTTTGAGACACAGAACCTTCCTAAGTGGCCAAGTGGTAAGGATCATAATCTGCTACCATGGGGAAACTAGTTCAAGAGCATTAATCCCCCCCCCCCCCCCCCCGCCCCCCGACACAAAGCTGTTGTCCAAGACACAGATACCCTAGTAATGGTTCTGGAAAATGGGCTGTCATTTCTCTGACGCGTTTCGACTCTGAGTACACAGCACCAGGAGCAACCAAGGGGGGTGCTTGGTATCTTGCTCAAGGACACTTTGACATGGTCACAATGGCCGGGGATCAGAACACCAACCTCTGTGTTGTACCACTGAGCCCGCTACACTACAGTCTGCGTCACATTTTACGTACATGTGTGCACATGACAAATAACAAGAATTCTTCCACGTATAAATGTTTGAACGGAAGAACGTGGCACCTTCAGGCATCCAGAAATTGCAGCCAAGGATGCCACTTGGAAGGACTATTTTCATAACATATTGGAACAATATAAAAGAGTCATACATGGGGCGCATGGAAAGTTCTCAGTGCAGTACTGTGATTAAATAGGCAAGGGGAAAATCTGGAAAGATCACCTATCACTGGGAGGACTGATTCAGTCCAACTGACATAATAAAATAAATCATACACTGATGGACAATCTATTCTAGAGTCTTCAATGAACCAAGGATACAACTTTTGTTTTGGTATTGTACTGCATACAGAAAGTGCCACGAACAAATGCCAAAGCATACTCAGAGTCGAACCTGACATTTTTTGTTGTTGTTGCAAGGGACAGTCTTCAGCACTCAATCACCGTGCTGTTGTCACAATTTCCTTTACTGCTGAAAAGGAAGGCAGTTAAGAGGCAGCTTTACAGATGTCTTGTATGGTTCAGTAAAACAAAATGCAACAAGCGTTGAGTCACCTTATTACCTCAGACAAGTTTTCCGGAATAAAGATGAGTACTACAGAGAATACTTAACTGATTTCCAAGAAGCCATTGCTGGGTACAAAGGAATTGCGTACACTTAACATTCGATTAATGCAGATGTCGATAAAGGAGTTAAGGAATCTCTTGCACAATTGGAAAACATTGTGAGGTTTACCTGTCCGTAAATAATGCATGGTCATTTTGGTCCTATAGTCCTGTAAATAATTATAAATAATAAAAATAATAAGGGCGTGGTCGACTGGTTACCGCGTCAGCCTCACAGTGCAGAAGTGCGGGGTTCGATTCCAGCTGCGGCCTCCCTGTGTGGAGTTTGCATGTTCTCCCCGTGCCTGTGTGGGTTTTCTCCGGGTACTCCGATTTACTCCCAGATTCCAAAAACATGCATGACAGGTTAATGGAACACTCAAAATTGTTCCGTAGTGTGAGTGTGAGCGCGAATGGTTGTTCATCTATGTTTGCCCTGCGACTGGCTGGCAAGCAATCAGTGTACCCCGCCTACTGCCTGATGATGGCTGCGATAGGCTCCAGCACGTCCGAGGATTGGAAAATGGATGGATAATAATAATAGTAACGTGTGATGTTTCCTGTTACTAAATTGTTCGGAAAGTAGTACTCAACAGCCACTTCATGAGGTACGCCTACATGACATGATTCTAATCGAAGAGCTGCTTCAAACAGTTATAAAGATAATAATAGACAGTTTCTGTTCAAATGTTTATTTTGGTTGTATTCTGCAATTGTGGAGGATACCACCACATTCCATTGAGAATTTGTCTTAATTTTAGTATTATCTACATGAGTAGGGCAAAACATTGTGGTTTCCAATTGTTCAGTCTCGCTCTCAAATACATCACTATTTTTTTGGGAAAAAGAATCCACGAAAAAATGAATCAGTCGACATGAGTGGAGACCAAAGCAATGAGGGTGACGCTGTACACCCTCGTTTCATCACCTTTTAACGTGAGAGGGGCACACGTCTGCACCACTTCATTGGGCTGAAACACAAATCATTTGTATCATTGCTACACAGTTTCGCCAAGTGTGCAGAACATTTTTGGAATTGAATTAAAATGCATCATGACTTGATGTTGCATGACTGGATATGTTGCTCTTTAAAACGTGTATCCTTTAGTAGCCACCCGCCCCACCCCCCTTTTATTTTTGGTAAGGCAATTCCAAAGTAAAAAGTGCTCCTCCTCACCTTATGTCCACTCTGTGGGATCCACGTGAGCTTGATGGTGCGTCTGGTACCTGCTTCTACGTTGCCTTTGCTGGGCTCCACATTGAAGCCCATTTGCTGCAGAGATGCCATGTTGTCCCAGTTAAAGTCATTCCCCTGAAAGGGTTGGTCCAAACAAAGCAGTCAGGGTGCAATCAATGCATTGGCTTACATTACGTATACAATTATTTAACCATGCCCTGCGATTGGCTGGCAACTGATCCAGGGTGTCCCCCGCCTACTGCCCGAAGACGGCTGGGATAGGCTCCAGCACCCCCCGCGACCCTAGTGAGGACTAAGCGGTTCAGAAAATGGATGGATGGATGGATTATTTAACCATTGAAAGCATCCGACAGTTCAATGTATTAATGCCTTAATGCTGCTCCATCGAGCTAATAAGACACATTTACATCTATGGCAGGACAACTACAATAGAGATTAAACTGTAAGCACCCTTTAAAAAAAAGAGTCTTCTTTGTTTAAAAGTTTCATATCAGCACCTTCTTACTGGCCCGTATGCAGCCGACTTCCAGATTTTTGACGGCGGGTCTGATGGTCCCCATGCTGTAGCTGGCTAGCAGGGTGACCAGCACTTGGATTTCCATCTCATCTGATTGTCCTGGTGGGGAAGAGTTTAAAATGTTAACTGAGTCCCCCCAAAATATATAAATGCTGTTTTCACTGAACCTAAAGCAGGTGTCACCAACATTTTTGAGGGTGAGAGCAACTTCATGTGTACCGATTGTGTGAAGGGCTACCAAATTGATACACGTCTGAAATAACATATTTGTCCAAAATACCTTCAATAATATGAGGATGTGTTATTTTTAATACTTGATGATTTAAATTGTCAGACTTTGATCGTGTTTCGAAATGTCTCACAGTACTGCCAATGTTTGCATTTTTAAATCATAATTTCTACTAGCAAATCACAATGTCCAGGCACTGGCGGGCTACTCAAGTGGTCTTCACGGGCTACCTGGTGCCCGCGGGCACCATGTTGGTGACCACTGACCTAGAGTAACCCCGTTATCAAGTTGTTGTTAAGATATCTGGAAAAATATTGAGATATTAAATTTTGGCCATATCACACTGCCCTATTAAATGTGAATGCAGAAACACGCTCTCCTTCAAAGTAGCCCGTCGATGAACCGTACATCACTGCCGAAGATCAGTATAACCTCCGGATTCACTACGCAAGTTAATTTAACTTTTAAGGGTTGGCATATGATCCAAATTGATCTCTACGGAGTTCACATCTCTTAAAGGTACTCCATGATCCAGAAATGTGGGCCATACTTCACCGAACCATGCCTCTGTGATGGTTGTGCACATACTATTTTCAAGTTACGCTTGGCTGGTGAAGCTTGGACGGCAGAATCGCGGCAACCCTTGAGGCACCAGAGTTTTTCAGATTTTATATCACCCTTTTTAAAGGCTGTAGCTTAAAAATGGTTGGAGATAAAGGCATGGTGTCAATGTTGCTTGGCGGAATTTTGCTACTTTGCCACATAAAGAGTTAAGCGCAAACAGGCCAATATGCCCGCGAATGTAGAGTACAACTACTGGCTGAGAAAAGCAGAGATAAAGGCAGAAGATGATGTACCTGCGAGGTGAGTCTGACTGGTTATTAGTGGAGGAAGAAGGGATTCAATCGGAACTGTCAGTGGCTCCCCTCCAAGCAGATACATATTGTGTGAAGATGCTGCACCTCGCAGATCCAGCACACACAATTTACTCTAGCACACAGAAACAGAACCACACTTAGATTGATTTATTTGATGCAAGCAGGATGGTTAAAAGGCAAGCATTCTTAAACTGCCAGAGCATTTTTAAAACAGTGCATAACCATATCTGGGACCGGCATGACAATAAAACCTACAAAATATTTTTTTCTACCCTATGCTTAGGGCCAATTACAAGCATGAATATGACTGTGATGTTTCATGTAAATTTATCATCCCAGCACTCATCACTTTACTCACGAATCACTTGGCACACATATTTCCCAGCTACTGAGGACCAGGCCCGACCACGAATAGCAAAAATCTATGAATAATTGATAGACTTTAAAAAAATTATTGGAAAAACAACACAAGGAAGCGGGCGGCTCGGTGGGTCAATTGTTCGCACATTGACCTCACAGTGCAGAAGCACCGGGTTCAATTCCAGCTGAGGCCTTCGTGTGTGGAGTTTGCATATTCTCCCCGGGCCTGCGTGGGTTTTCTCTGGGTACTCCGGTTTCCTCCCACATTAACATCCTGGCTGTTTGGACACTCTAAATTGTCCTTAGGTGCGAGTGTGAGCGTGGATGGTTGTTCGTTTCTATGTGCCCTGCGATTGGCTGACAACCAGTTCAGGGTGTCCCCCGCCTTCTGCCCAAAGACAGTTGGGAAATGCTCCAGATCCCCCCGCGACCCTTGTGAGGATAAGCAGATCGGTAAATGGATGGATGGAAACAAGTAAGTAGGGTATCGAGTAAAAAAAAAAAAAAAAAAAAAGGTGTACAAGCGGGGGATCGGACAAACAAAACAAACAAACAAAAAAAACGTAATTAAGTGTGGATGTTAAGCAAGTGATAAGTGCCAAAACATATACAAATAGGTGAGTTAGCAAATACGAGTCACTAATCTAGTATGAAATATTAAAAAAAAAAATCTCCTTTCAAACTGGCAAAGTGTGTTGCTTTTAGAGACCTTATTGACAAGTTCAATGGTGAGTTGATCAGAATAGTTGGCGGAGGGGTGATCAGGATGAAATGTGACGACGACGTCCTGGCTTTGTCTTGCGGCAATGCTTCCCTCCACAGGCAGAACACTGAAAACACTAAGTCCATTGTAGTTCTGCGTCCCTGCGCATGACACAACATGTTCAATGCATATTTATATTAACTGCTACATCTGCTTGTTCGACTACATAAGGTTGATTGTAAAACACATTGATCGTGATTCTCATGATTTGCAGTTGTGAGAATGACATTTCTTTGCCATCAAAAGTCATTGAAGATCGATGTCGAGTGAGTATTCCAGTTAGCATGCACAAACTTTAGCTTCTTGAAAAGTGGATATAAAAAGTCTACTCAGTCCTATCTAAATGCCAGGTTTTCTTTCCATCTTTTGTGTAGCCTATAACCTAAACTAGTTAATTGTTAAAAAAAAAAGATTATAGAGAGAAGTAAAACTGAACGGATAGAACTGAGATGAAATTTGGTTGCACAAATGATCACGGCCTCTTATGACTGCGTGTGTGGTTGTGTTCAGAATTAACCAATCATGCAAAACGCATTAAAAGGGAGTCAGCACATAAGTACGTGCCACCATTTAAAACTATGATTAACCCCAAATGAAGTTCAGCTATTCTAGTAGACTATTTGGCTGTTTTTGCTCCTAGCTGAAAACCAAAGATTTTGTGCTGATGCTGACTCCTAAAATGGGGTTAAAAAAAAAGGATTTCGTCGGCCACCAATTGCCCCTGTTGCCCTATTTAAAAAGATGCCAGCGGTCTGTAGTACCTCAACTATGCAAGATAAAATGAGGGGAAAAAAATCCAAACCAAACCATCCATCTACTTACCGACCACAGGCTGGATTTTGGAGTTTGTGTAACCACCCAAGAGCAGGGCCACCCTCTCATCAGCACCCTTAGTCTTGGAGAGCGAGAGACTGTACAACATCGCCTTGAAACCCACTGCAACAGCCGAGCTGTTCTGGAGCTGCAAGCGTCGTAAGGCTTGTCATGACAACAAACACAAAACCTGACAGGTAGAGGTATTTGAAAACCGAGACACTTCAAAGCAAATTGCAAACTTGAAGGGCACCAACAAAATATGATGGTTTTACCTTCAGGACATATGAGGTGCTCTCCTTCTCCAGCACGTAACCAAAGTCCAGGAGACCTCCAGAGTGGGAGGAGGTGATAGCAGGTACCACTCCCTCACCACGCAGAGTCACGGCTAGGGTCATCTTCTGACAACGCACCTCCAAAGTCTCACAGTACTAATGATCAGAGGACCTGGTTAGATTTAGCTCAGAATACAATTCATTCCATCGAGTGACAACATACGTCAATTACTGTGCAAAGGAAATGACCCAGCAATGAGCAGTTGTAATTTAAAGGTGGCACCTTTTTTTCCAATGTAGGACAGAAGGCCAACACGAGGGTGTGTTGCTCTCCGGGTCCTACACCTCTGAGAGAGTTCAGAAGTGAAAAGGGTCCATATATATCCAGCAATGATGATCTCATCTTGCAAACAAGCACAAAATAGTGGTGGTATGTTAGTACTTGATCTGAGTCCCAATAGCAGGAGGAATTAAAGACTTAAGATATTACTGAAAATATGCATATTTAGCCAATAGGCAGCAATAAAAAAAAAAAAAAACAAGATTTTTAAAAAATAATAATTTTCATGGACAATGGTTCTTACAGTGGACAGCTGATCATGTTATCAGTTTCCAGGTTATCATTATTGGTGCATGAAAGGGTCATACACTGTATTATACAGTATACATAAATTACACCCTATTAAATAATCATTATTTGATGGTGAAATAATACCTCTAATGATTCTTCTGAAATGTTTTTGACGGAAAACCTTTTCGTCACCCGCTCTCCTAAAAATCAAAATGGAGAAAATTCAAAGCACAACTGGACGAAATACGTTTGGAGGAGTGACACGTGGATGGGAATTGTATCCTCACTGTACAGGAGGATTATGCTCACCTACTGCTACTTGCTGAAAATCCAAGGCATAATTTCTGATATTGCTGGAGACCACCACTAGAGGAGGCTGTATGGCAGGACATTGAAGCTTCAAGTAGACTGTATTGAGAGGACTGTGGACAGATTCGATGTAAAATCGAATAAAGATGATTTTAGGCAAGTGGGAGGAAGCCTGTACCCAGGGAAATTCCACACAAGCAACCAAACCATGAAACTCAGAACTGCGAGAGGCAGACATGCTAACAACCACTAGGCCATAGATTAAAATAATAAAAATACTAAAGGGGTTCTATGGATCAGGAAGCTCGTTTTGGGGGGCTTTAGGAACCGTTTACAGGTAGTGCTTTTTATCCAACACCAATTAAACATAACTACCATTTTAACGTTGTTTCAAACGTTCAAACGTTTCAAAGTACATATTCATGACTTGTTAAAAAGAAACAGCTGAACATACCGGTAATTTAACTGAATCAAATTCAAATTTATCCATCGTCCCTAGCTGACATGCACTGCTTTCACTAACAGCAAGGCTGAAAACAGACAGGAGCGATTGCAAAAAGCAAACTTAGTGCTTTGCTACATTCGCGAGCATTTGGCAGACAGTGACGCCGCGAGATTTATGTCACAATTGAATCGAGTTTTTAACTTGCCCTTTTTTATAATGCTCGTCAAGAGACATCAATCCAACAATTATTAATTTTAACAAAAACACCATGTGGTGACTGTACTATGTGTCTTTCAGGTGCCTTGAAATGTTGGGTAGTTTTACTTTATTTTAGTTTTATTTCATAGTGGTTGACTTTAAATTGGCAGTTAAGAATGTTTCAGCATTACTTATAAAATGCCTGGGGACAGGATAAAACGAGATTATCCTTTAGAGTTGTTTTTTTTTTTTTTTTTACCTCCATGTTGGCTGGGCTTGCCTGTCTTCCTCAGGAGGGTCACCATCTGACACGAAACAAGGGATAGTGTACTCACTGTAGCGTGAGGTGAAGGAGTGCAGCAGAGATGCCCTCGCCTCCTCAAACCTCTGACCTCTAGGAACAAAATTCAGCACAATTGATTTGAAATTAAACATCCAAGATGACACATTCATTCTGAGCTACCATTAATGAGTTACAGCCAGTTGAGACTCAAATTGTAGAGCCTCGAAAGTACTTTGACAAAGGGATCAAGTTGTAGATTTCAGCATCATTTCTAATATTTGTATGAGATTCTTTTGAGTGCCCGTTAGGACGTGTTTTGCAAAGCTTTCTCTGCAAACTTCCCTCCCTGCTTGTTTGTGAGTCGTGCTACCGCCGGTTTTGTCTTGGGTAAGTGAATTACAACAAGACAAAAGCCACTTGTAATATATAACCAGATGTCTAAAAAAATACATTTTTGTAAGCATTTTAGAGAGAACAAAACAAAGGAATGATAACTGGAGAACCAAGGGAATGGCTGATGTTCCAAAGCATACCATATCAGTCAAACTTGGGAGGTAGTGTGCTAGCGTGGGCTTGAGTATAAGTAGGCCTGACATTACCTTGGAGAATAATTCAATGTTGTTGGATCTTTGACTTTAAATTGTAGTGTTAATTGAGTTAAGCTTACCAATCCAACTTGGAACATACTTTGGAAAGTGTAAGATGCCTCTTCTAAAAACAATTTATTCAACATATGCAAGGTTAGATCACACTCTTACCCCGCCTCTATGTTGTCAGGTGGCGGTGTCTCGACTGGGGTTGATGTTTTGGAGGAGAAATCTGACAGTTTACTGGCCTTGGACAATTTCTTCCCTTTGCTGGGCTCCGCGTCCCTTTTAGCCTTTGGAAACATCAGTCATGTAAATACCATCATTGACATGAAAGTGAAGACAATAACAGAGAGGTCTGAGTAGCATATACAAGAGTGTGAAAGCTGTTCATATGGATGTAAGCTGCACCTCCTCTTCAAGGAGCTTTTTAGAGTCCTCCTTGGTCTGCTTGGCTTTGAGAAGGAGCCGCAGGGCCTCTTCCTTGATATCCCGATCTTCCAATTTGGGATTAAAAGTGACCAGGACCAAACACCTCTGGAGTGCAGCAACAAGCATGAAGGCAAAAAGTGGTTAATGGTATTGAATTATTACAACTCATAAAAAATAATGGTTGTGTTTTAGGGCAACATTCACAAATCTCTTCTAAATAGGAAATCAATAAGTTCGATATGACTCAATAATAGCTCAATTGTCCCACAACTTTACTGAGCGACAATATGATGAAATTTATACATTTTGCTGTATGGAAATATATTTTCAACATCCCTTTGCAACATTATGTGTCTTCATTTGGGAGCCGAGATTCGAAAACTCAGAACGTTGAAGCCTGCCACCACTAATCCAACGTGCTGGGCGTATTTATTTATTTATAAATAAATAAACACGCCCAATTATAATATAAATAAATAAATAGGAGGGGGGGGGGGGACATTCACTTGTCAGATTTCCAGCAGAGGGAGTACTAACACCATAGTAGCGACATGGCCAGTGAGTCAACAGCAGATTCGTGTTAAACTGTACTAAATAGAGCATGAGGTCGAAGATCAATTAGCTGTTTAGATTATATGTATTAGATTTTATGTGTATTCAAATTATATTACATTATTTCGATGTTATAAAAAACCACAATGCGAAATATTGGGTACAACGATAACAAATCAAAGTGAAAACTTAATTCAGTTGGCCTTGAGTCTACGCACACACACAGAGACGCACACACACACGGACACACACAAAAGTATAAGTCGTTTGATTAAAGACATCAATGACGTGCCCGTTAGAGGTCAGCCTGAACTTGAAAGATGTCCTCCTCCTCCTCGTCTCACCTTCCCAGGCAGCAGGCGTCCTGCCGCGGGAGTGATTATGATGCTGGAGTCTTGAGGTGGGGTGAAGGAAAACAGTCTGGCCCCAGCAGAGGGTCGTTGTTTGGACTGGTTTCGCACGGTTTGGTTATAGGTGAGGTAAAGGAGCGCAGTGGAGTGGTCGCCGACCGCCGTGGGTCCAAACTGCACCAGGGAATGGGAGAGCGCCAACGTCGGGCAGACACCCATGGCACGGCAAGCCAAGGGAAAAACTCTTGAGACAAATTTGAATGGCTATAATTTAAGTGTCATTGAAGTGACAGTACTAGAGAGGGCTGGAAATTCACCTATTAATTCCGGATTTACAGCTGAGATGGAAACGGTACTCTTTTGCTTTGTTAGCGCTGAAAATCACATCAATCTCCAGTGTTTCTTGCGGGAGAAGCGTGCCGAAGCCATCGTTAGGTTGGACGTCGACGAACTGTGGTTTGAGCAAAACATAACAGTATACATATTTACCAAAGAGTATATCACATGTATTCTCTCTTAGTGCTTGTGCTGTGAAATTAAATTTGCCCCCTTCCTGATTTCTGCATTCTTTGCACATTTATCACATACAAAGGTTTCAGTTCATCAAACCAACTTCAATATCATGCAGAGATTACCCAAGGAAATATAAAATGCTGTTTCTAAATGCCAATTTGACTTATGGAAGCACAAAAAAAAAATATCACAAATTAACTGAAACTAATAACAGTTTTTGGAAAACTGAGTTCAATTTCACAGGAAAAACCCCAGAACCACAAGTGGTGAATCAAGAAATCAAATCAATTAAATTTGCCAAACAAATTCAAGTAAGTGACAAGAGCTCAAGAAACAAACGTATCATGTCACAATCAGAATGAATTCAAGAAGAAATTAGAAAAAAAAACAATTCTTGAAATCTACCAATCTGAAAAAGGTTACAAAGCCATTTCCAAGACTCTGGCGCTTCTGCAAACTGCTCTCAGAGCCATTATCCACAAATAGATGAAAACGGGGAAAGTGGCAAACATTTACAGGAGCGTCGACCAGCTAAAATGACTCGAAGAGTGCTAAAATGTCATCCGGGAGGTTGCTAAAGAACATAGAAAAACACCCCAAGAACTACAGCCCTTGCCTGCCTCAGTTCAGGTCAGTGTTCACGAGTCTATAATGCTATATCTGCATTCACACATCCCGAACCCAAGGTCTATGAGGTAGTACAGTATTTTCGTACATATTTTACATTCATAAAACCTCACAGCACCCTTCCTAACAATAATGTCAAAAAAGTCAATGCACAGGTTGAATCTGCCTTCTGCCATTCAGTGGAAGAGCAGTTCATTGTTCTGCCTGTCACTATACATTGCTGGCATTGATAGAT
The DNA here is from genome assembly GCF_025434085.1 of Hippocampus zosterae. Lineage (NCBI taxonomy): Eukaryota > Metazoa > Chordata > Actinopteri > Syngnathiformes > Syngnathidae > Hippocampus > Hippocampus zosterae. The sequence continues at coordinate 33,607,239 of NC_067452.1, forward strand.
AAACCAAGACGCATTCATAATAATTAAACACAAATCCCGACTATTCCGAAATGGAGCCCCACTGTCAATTGTGAAAACAGGTGAATCATTGAAACCTGCCCAAAACCGTTTAAAAATCACACAGAAGAGCCAAAAGATGGAGGAAAAGAACATCTCTCTACTGGACAGGGCTTACGTGTACAGTACAATTAAAGCTCCTCCCCTCACATCAACATAAATTAGAAATAGAAAATATAAGTTAATTTTGGCATGATCACAAATGCTGAATTTTCGAGTAGAACATTTTGTACGAATTGACAATTTTCCACAGCACATAATCACTCTCATGGCACATATGGTTTGCGCATCACTCCGCTCACCTCTGGAAGGCCAACAAAACCAAATTCTTGAGGGAGTAGCGACATGTTGGTCAGGCGTACGCTGCTTTTGACTGACTGGTAAATAGAACAATATCCAAAGTCCACCTCGCTCTGGCCAAACTTCAAGTCGGACGATGTCACAATTGCTTGGACTGTGTAAATGACAGGCTGCACCTGAAAACATGAAGATTTTTTTTTTAAATTCAGCTGCAAACTGCAAGATCCAGTATCGAAAGTATTCTATATATATATTCTGTATGTCTTTTTTTTTCCAACTGCAGAGGGCTCTATTCGTTTTTATGAGAGTGGAGAGCACCTTGTATAAATAATACATTAAACACTATTCCAATAAATATGTATTATTCTATAAGGTACTACTGTCTCAGTCACTCACGGAAGTTGAGATATCCGCTACATATATTATTTTTCTGCAAACTACGCGGTTGTACGAATGCTTCTCCCTTCCTCTAGCGTTAACAAATGTACCCCTCAGATCATTTAAGAAATCTGGCGATGTCTCTTCTCTTGCTTTTGCACTGTGCTGCATACAGGAGCACTTTCTATTTAAACTCCAGCATAAACGTCAACTTCACGGAGGCTACATATGCTCCACAAGTAGCGTGTGCTCTGGGAAGGATGCTGAGGAGGCGCCCCACTTGAGGTGTGACATTTAGACATTCAAGTGGACGTCGTCGATTTAAATGGAGGCAGATCAGTAAGGCAAATCATCCTGGCATGTTGTCACTATCGTGTCTCTCAAGCCTTGGCATATAAATCAGATCTCACCAATCCCAATTTCCATATTATTCTGCAAATATCAGATCTCAAATGCTGGAAGCTATCCTGAATCTTGACCTTTGAACAATGTACATGCGCTTGCTTGTGTGTGCACTTGCTTTAATGCCAGGAGCTCAGGGCTTATCGGCAACACATTTGGTGCTCCACAGGAACATCCTGGCCGTGTCTTTGGCTTCTTGTCAGGGCTTTACCTCCTCTTCCTTGTCCGTGCAGGGACAGGCAATAGGGTCTTGGAGAGGGAGGAACTGGGATGGCGACAATTTGGCAAGAAGATACGACTGGTCTGAGTGCTATAACCATGTTTCAGCAGCTTCTCTGTTTCTGAGATTTGAGGCTTCAAATGAGACACCCATTCCTTGACTGAATGCAGAGCAACATTTATGCTTGGCTTGTGAACACCCATGGAGCAACTGGGCCTTAGGGGTATGAGATAATTTTAGATAATGAGCTAAATAGGTTACAACCTCCAGTGGCTCAGTTTGTGTTCGAGATAAAGATGACAAACAAGTTTCCAGAATCACATGGAGAATGAAAATGGACAGTGTATAATCCAGCTAAAGTATAATACAAACCTGCCCTGCAACTTGCACTGTCATTGGAACCTCCAGGACACCAGTAGCACTGTCAAAATACTTGTTAGCATCTTGGGGTAAGGTGTTCCTGGGAGACAAGAAAGTAAATATATTGTCCAAAAGCCTGTTGTAACTCAAGAGGTTACCGTTTTACACGTTTATGATAAAATGCCTTAGCTGCACTTTCTTGCAAAGCACACTTGTTTAGTTTTATG